>NC_041381.1:568318999-568325714 GCF_002162155.2 Triticum dicoccoides | reverse complement strand
GCGGGGAGGGGGCGCGGCTGGGCCGGCTCGGCTCGGCACTTGGCCCAGTCGGGCGCTGTGTTTTTTTTTAAATAATAGACGCATAAAATGAATAAAATAAAATCTAAACGAACTCCAAAAATTACAAAGTAAATTTCCCCGACTCCTAAAAATGAGTCGAACAAAATGAACTTTTACTCGGGGCCAAAAATGCAATTTTGTGAAAACACGCATTTTTACCTTAGGCAAATAAACTCCGAGAAAATCCAGAATTTGATTTATTTATTAAATCTTCATTTTTTCCTAATGTTTGGGAAAGTCATATTATTCCCTCTCATATTTTTTATATTGGAAAATTATTTGAAGATGAAATAAATAAAATCAAATGATCCTCTTTTTTTTCATAATTCGAGGAAACTCAAATATGAAAATTTCGAAATCTCCAACTCTCTCCGGGGGTCCTTGAGTTGCGTGAAATTTCTAGGATCGGCAAATGCACGAAAATATGTAATGCATGATGATTTAATGTATAACATTCCAAATTGAAAATTTGGGATGTTACACTTGTTCTGCTTGAGTGGTAACCATAGAAGCATATTTGCTAATGGTTTTAAGTTCACCTTTAAGTCTAGCCATATAATCACTCAAGCGTCCAATCACGTAAGCATTACTCTTTAATTCTTCACCAACATAAGCATTGAAACTTTGTTGCCTAGCCATAAAGTCATCAAATTCATCCAAACATTGGCTAGGAAACTTAGTAGACGGGATTTCAACTTTATCATATCTATAGAGAGAATTTACCTTTACCACCCGTGTTGGGTTATCAAGACCGTGTGTTTATTCAATAGGTGGTATATTAAGACCATGTATTTATTCAACAGGAGGTAAATTCTTAACATCTTCAGCTTTAATACCTTTTCTTTCATAGATTTCTTTGCCTCTTGCATATCTTCAGGACTGAGAAATAGAACACCCCTCTTCTTCGGAGTTGGTTTTAGGAATAGGCTTAGGAGTTGACTCAATTGGCTCAGGAATTGGCTCAATTGGCTCAGGAATTGGCTCAGGAAGAGTCCAATTATTTTCATTAGTCAACATATTATTCAATAGCAATTTAGCTTGGTCGACTGTTCTTTCCCTGAAAACACAACCAGCACAACTATCCAAGTGGTCCTTGGAAGCATCAGTTAGTCCATTATAAAAGATATCAACTATTTCATTTTTCTTAAGAGGATGATCAGGCAAAGAATTAAGTAATCGGAGAAGCCTCTCCCAAGCTTGTGGGAGACTCTCTTCTTCAATTTGCACAAAATTATATATTTCCCTCAAGGCAGCTTGTTTCTTATGAGCAGGGAAATATTTAGCAGAGAAGTAATAAATCATATCCTGGGGACTACACATACAACCAGGATCAAGAGAATTAAACCAAGTTTTAGCATCACCCTTTAATGAGAATGGAAATATCTTAAGGATATAATAGTAGCGGGATTTCTCATCATTAGTGAACAGGGTGGCTATATCATTTAACTTAGTAAGATGTGCCACAACAGTTTCAGATTCATCTATACCAATATAAAAAGACCCAAAGGGGCAGATCCAAACCATCTCGACCGTCAAATCATGTTATCTAGCGGTTCAAATCGCTTCAATGTTGAGCATCAAATACGTTTAACGCTCTAATTACCCACCACTGCCATTGGTTATAAACACATTTTGAGTCAACACTATCCCATGAAATCTGGTATGTAATTAATATCCTACCATTCCCGCGATTTTTTTAATATCTTACCTAATATAACATGCAACGAATATCCTACGTAATATAAACGTGCATTGCACGTACATTATTACTAGTTGCCATAAAAAGGATCATATTCAACCAAAGTAATTATCTCAGGATCGACAGAGAATTCATAATCCTTATCAGTAACAATGATAGGTGAAGTAGCAAAAGCAGGGTCATGTTTCGTTCTAGCATTTAGAGTTTTCTGTTTAAGTTTAGCTAATAACTTCTTAAGATCATATATATCATTGCAAGCAAGAACATATCTAGCAGTTTCTTCATCCATAAACATAACCCTCTGGAACAATATGCAATTCATACTTAGGGAGAGAACCTTCATCATTACTTTCTTCAATAATTTCATCATCTATAATTTCATTCTCTCTAACCCTAGCAAGTTGTTCATCAAGATATTCACCTAATGGCACAGTAGTATCAAGCATAGAAGTAGTTTCATCATGAGTATCATGCATAGCAGAAGTGGCATCATCAATAACATGCGACATATCAGAATTCATAGCAGTACCAGGTTTAGGTATCGCAAGCTTACTGAAAACGCAAGGAGAATTTAGTGTAGAGCTAGATGGCAGTTCCTTACCTCCCCTCGTAGTTCAGGGAAAAATCTTAGTTCTTTCGTCTTTCAAGTTCCTCATAGTGATCAGCAGATATAAATCCCAAGTGACTCAAAGAATAGAGCTATGCTCCCCGGCAACGGTGCCAGAAAATAGTCTTGATAACCCACAAGTATAGGGGATCGCAACAGTTTTTGAGGGTAGAGTATTCAACCCAAATTTATTGATGCAACACAAGGGGAGCCAAAGAATATTCTCAAGTATTAGCAGTTGAGTTGTCAATCCAACCACACCTCGATAACTTAGTATCTGCAGCAAAGTATTTAGTAGCAAAGTAGTATGGAAGTAACGGCAACAGTGATAAAAGTAACGGTAGCAGTTTTGTAGCAATTGTAACAGTAGCAACGGTAAAGTAAATAAACAAAGCACAATATATGAAAAGCTCGTAGGCATTGGATCAGTGATGGATAATTATTGCGGATGTGATTCCTCATGTAATAGTTATAACATAGGGTGACACAGAACTAGCTCCAGTTCATCAATATAATGTAGGCATGTATTTCAAATATAGTCATACGTGCTTATGGAAAAGAACTTGCATGATATCTTTTGTCCTACGCTCCTGTGGCAGCGGGGTCCTAATGGAAACTAAGGGATATTAAGGCCTCCTTTTAGTAGAGTACCGGACCAAAGCATTAGCACATAGTGAATACATGAACTCCTCAAACTACGGTCATCACCGAGAAGTATCCAAATTATTGTCACTTCGGAGTTGTCGGATCATAACACATAATAGGTGACTATAGACTTGCAAGATAGGATCAAGAACTCACATATATTCATGAAAACATAATAGGTTCAGATCTGGAATCATGGCACTCAGGCCCTAGTGACAAGCATTAAGCATAGCAAACTCATAGCAACATTAATCTCTGAACATAGTGGATACTAGGGATCAAACCCAAACAAAACTAACTTGATTACATGATAAATCTCATCCAACCCATCACCATCCAGCAAGCCCATGTTGGAATTACTCACGCACGGTGGTGAGCATCATGAAATTGGTGATTGAGGATGGTTGATGATGACGACGGCGACGGATCCTCCTCTCCGGAGCCCCGAACGGACTCCAGATCAGCCCTCCCGAGAGAGATTAGGGCTTGGCGGCGGCTCCGTATCATAAAACTCGATGAAACTTTCTCTCTGATTTTTTTCTCCGTGAAAGAGAATATATGGAGTTGGAGTTGAGGTCGATGGACACCCAGGGGGCCCACGAGGCAGGGGCGCCCCCCCACCCTCGTGGACAGGGTGTGGCCCCCTTGGCCTTGATTCTTTCGCCAGTATTTTTTATATTTTCCAAAAGTAATCTCCGTGGATTTTCAGGTCATTCCAAGAACTTTTGTTTCTGCACAAAAATAACACCATGGCAGTTCTGCTGAAAACAACGCCATTCTGGGTTAGTTTCATTCAAATCATGCAAGCTAGAGTCCAAAACAAGGGCAAAAGTGTTTGGAAAAGTAGATACGTTGGAGACGTATCAACTGGTTCTACTGACGTGCTTCACACACAGGTGGCTGGCGGGTGTCAGTTTCTCCAACTTTAGTTGAATCTAGTGTGGCTACGCCCTGTCCTTGTGAAGGTTAAAACAACACATACTTGACAAAATCTCGTTGTGGTTTTGATGCGTAGGTAAGAACAGTTCTTGCTTAGCCCGTAGCAGCCACGTAAAACTTGCAACAACAAAGTAGAGGACGTCTAACTTGTTTCTGTAGGGCATGTTGTGATGTGATATGGTCAAGACATGATGCTATATTTTATTGTATGAAATGATCATGTTTTGTAACGGAGTTATCAACAACTGGCAGGAGCCATATGGTTGTCGCTTTATTGTATGGCATGCAATCGCCATGTAATTGCTTTACTTTATCACTAAGAGGTAGCGATAGTCGTAGAAGAAATAGTTAGCGAGACGACAACGATGCTACGATGGAGATCAAGGTGTCGCGCCAGTGATGATGGTGATCATGACGGTGCTTTGGAGATGGAGATCAAAGGCACAAGATGATGATGGCCATATCATATCACTTATATTGATTGCATGTGATGTTTATATTTTATGCATTTTATTTTGCTTAGATTGGCGGTAGCATTATAAGATGATCTCTCACTAAATTTCAAGGTATAAGTATTCTCCCTGAGTATGCACCGTTGTGAAAGTTTGTCGTGCCGAGACACCATGTGATGATCTGATGTGATAAGCTCTACGTTCACATACAACGGGTGCAAGCCAGTTTTGCACACGCAGAATACTCAGGTTAAACTTGATGAGCCTAGCATATGCAGATATGGCCTCGGAACACTGAGATCGAAAAGTTGAGCGTGAATCATATAGTAGATATGATCAACATAGTGATGTTCACCATTGAAAACTACTCCATCTCACGTGATGATCAGACATGGTTTAGTTGATTTGGATCACGTGATCACTTAGATGACTAGAGGGAGTTCTATCTAAGTGGGAGTTCTTAAGTAATTTGATTAATTGAACTTTAAATTTATCATGAACTTAGTACCTAATAGTATTTTGCATGTCTATGTTGTAGATAGATGGCCCGTGCTGTTGTTTTGTTGAATTTTAATGTGTTCCTTGAGAAAGCTAAGTTGAAAGATGATGGTAGAAATTACACGGACTGGGTCCGTAACTTGAGGATTATCCTCATTACTGCACAGAAGAATTACATCCTGGAAGTACCACTAGGTGTACCACCCGCGCCGGCAACTGCAGACATTGTGAATGCCTGGCAGTCATGTGTTGATGACTACTTGATAGTTCAGCGTGCCATGCTTTATGGCTTAGAACCGGGACTTCAACAATCTTTGCGAGCAACAGATTTGTTGGAAATCATACATACTACTATATGTGGTCCCATGAATATCGAGGCTCGCGGCGGGTATCATTATTTTCTCACCTTCACAGATGATTTGGGCAGATATGGGTATATCTACTTAATGAAACATAAGTCTGAAACATTTGAAAAGTTCAAAGAATTTCAGAGTGAAGTGGAAAATCATCGTAACAAGAAAATAAAGTTTCTACAAGCTCATCGTGGAGGAGAATATTTGAGTTACGAGTTTGGTCTTCATTTGAAACAATGCGGAATAGTTTCGCAACTCATGCCACCCGGAACACCACAACGTAATGGTGTGTCCGAAGTAATCTAGGAGTGGATCACTGGACGACGGTCAAGAACATCCTGAAATACCTGAAAAGGACTAAGGATATGTTTCTCGTTTATGGAGGTGACAAAGAGCTTGTCGTAGATGGTTACGTCGATGCAAGCTTTGACACTGATCCGGATGACTCTAAGTCGTAAACCGGATATGTCAGTTGGTAAAGTTCTAAACAAAGCATCGTGGCGGGATCTACGTGTGAAGCAGAGTACATAGCTGATTTGGAAGCAACAAATGAAGGAGTCTAGATGAAGAAGTTCATATCCGATCTAGGTGTCATACCTAGTGCATCAGGTCCAATGAAAATCTTTTGTGACAATACTGGTGCAATTGCCTTGGTAAAGGAATCCAGATTTCACAAGAGAACCAAGCACATCAAAAGGCGCTTCAATTCCATCCGCAGTCAAGTCAAGGAGGGAGACATAGAGATTTGCAAGATACATACGGATCTGAATGTTGCCGATCCGTTGACTAAGCCTCTCTCACAAGCAAAACATGATCACCACCAAGACTCCATGGGTGTTAGAATCATTACTAAGAAATCTAGAATATTGACTCTAGTGCAAGTGGGAGACTGAAGGAAATATGCCCTAGAGGCAATAATAAAGTTGTTTTTATATTTCCTTATATCATGATAAATGTTTATTATTCATGCTAGAATTGTATTAACCGGAAACTTAGTACATGTGTGAATACATAGACAAACAAAGTTTCACTAGTATGCCTCTACTTGACTTGCTCGTTGAATCAAATATAGTTGTGTTAACTAACCATAGACATGAGTTGTCATTTGATTAATGGGATCACATCATTAGAGAATGATGTGATTGACTTGACCCATTCCGTTAGCTTACACTATAAAAAAAGACACATCCGTGACATCTTGGGCCAAACGATTTTTTTTCCTGTCATACTTATGACACTTCTTGATGATAATTGTGACAAAACCTGGTATCATCATAGATGTGGTGGGCTCCTACTTCTATGACAAAAAATCATGACAAAAATGGGCTTTTCGTCCTGGGCGGGCTGGAGACGCAGCTGCATGACATTCTTTGGGCCGTCCATGACGGAAAAAACCGTGGTAGAAGCGAGGGCGAGGAAAATTTCAGGGATTTCCCGTTACGGTGGGTGGTCAGGGGCCGAG
>NC_041381.1:568278193-568318806 GCF_002162155.2 Triticum dicoccoides | reverse complement strand
ACAGTGAGCGGTGGGGCAAGCCATTTGGCCTCGTTTCCATTGCCTGTTCTGCGGTACGCCAGGCCTCGTTTCCATCAGGCCTCGTTCTGCGGTACGCCAGGCCTCGTTCTGCGGTACGCCAGGCCTCGTTTCCATCGCCTGTTCCGTCCAAGCCGGTTGGCTCACACGCGTTCCGTTGCCTCTCAATGGACATGCCACATTCCGTTGCCTCCCGATGAACACGACGCATTCCGTTGCCTCCCCATGAACATGACGACAACGCAGTTTCTCCGTTCCGACCCAGCCATGTACACGAGCCCTGGCCGTACGTATGCGCGAGTAGGCGTTCGAGACTCCGCCCGTATATACGTACGTGGCCGTATTTACTTTCTTGCACCCTGGCCGTTGTACATATGTGTACATGCTACGTGCGCGCCTCTACTACGACACGTGCACGCATCTACTAAGACACGTGCACACCTCTACATCGACCAGTATGTACATACACGTTCGCGACCAGAATGACAATGCTACGTACGCTTCAACCAGGTGGGTCCCGACTGTCAGGCACTTCCTTGCGTGTGAAGATATAGATGGTGGGTCCCAGCAGTTAGGGGGGAGAATTGTTTTTTTCCCGGACGCACTTCTTTGCGTGCGAAGATGTAGCTGGTGGGTCCCAGCAGTCAGGGGGGAAATGCTTTTTTCGTGAAATACGGTGGCCCGTTCGATGGGTCCCTACTTTCAGGTGGAGGAATAATTATTTTGCGCGTAATAAGGAGGCACTTCCTTGCGGCCGCCGTGGACCCAGCTGTCTGTCTCTCCATGTTTAGTACTCTTCTGACTGATGTCGTTCCTTGACCACGTTGACCACGCCGCGCCGAGAGCACCAGGGCAGTGGACAACGGTAAGGGGACGACGCAGAGCCGGGGAAGACGCGGCAGTGGAAGCCCGTGCGGAGAGGCGTACGATTCACTGGTTCGGCTGCGGTGTGAGGCAGCCGTCGCCGCAGAATAACAGGGGGTATGGGTGAGTAGAGCGATGGCCTGGCAAGCGGTGGGAGTAGTAGGGGGCGGTGAGGCCTCCGCGGCATCACAGCCGGCCATGGGAGGCAGGAGCACGTGACACGACCGGCGCTGGTTTGGGCGGCTGGTGCAAGAAGACTGTTGGTGTCAAAACCGGCGGGTCTCGGTAAACATTGTGTCCCTTGCTTCCTGTTACCATCAGCCTAAGACGCAAAGATCGGGACCCTCATATTAAGATAGGGAGGATAATCCCTCCAAGAAGAAAGCAAAGCATGGGCGTCACCAGCGCCGCTCCAAGCCCTGCCAAGGCAATACCGGCGCCGGAGTTGATAATAATCCGGACGGGACCGACGATGAATACAACCCCGAACAGCCCGCCTTCGAGCAGGCCGAATAGGAAGACGGGCATGACAGCCCAGATGAACAGGCGACGGACGGGTATCCGGAGGAGGACAACTACATGCCCCTCTCCGAAGACGAGATTAGCCTCGTCGATGACGAGTTCGGCGTACCCAAAGACCCCGCAGAGCAGGAGCGTTTCAAGCGCCGGCTTATTGCCACTGCGAGAAGCGTGAAGAAGAAGAAGCAGCAGCTCCAAACTGATCAAGACCCGCTCACAGATAGATGGACGGAAGTCCTGGCAGCCGAGGAATACGGACTCGAGCGCCCCACAGCTGACCGACCGCCTCGAGGTCGGGACAAAACGGCATATCAGCCGAAATACCAGCCCATACCCCCGCGCTGGTTTACTACGGCCCGGGGCCATACTCAGGACCTGCGAGATAAACTGGATAACGCCGCAGGACAACCAAGATCGATCTACGAATCACAGGGCACGTCGAAGCACATGATGATGACCATCATACCGGATACACCAACAGCAAATCCGGCCAGGCCGAATACAACCAGTCAGATGCAGCCGAACTACGTCGTGACATAGCCCGACATAGAGGCGCCGCACACCCCCTATGCTTCACTGATGAAGTGATGGATCATGAATTCCCAGAAGGGTTTAAACCCGTAAAAGATCAAATCATACGATGGCACCACAGACCCTGCGGTATGGATCAAGGATTTCCTTCTCCACATTCACATGGCCAGCGGAGATGATCTACATGCCATCAAGTATCTTCCCCTTAAGCTCAAAGGACCTGCCCGACACTGGCTAAATAGCCTGCCCACAAATTCCATTGGCAGCTGGGAAAACCTGGAAGACGCATTCCTTGACAACTTCCAGGGCACATATGTGCGACCTCCGGATGCCGATGACTTGAGCCACATAACTCAACAGCCCGGAGAATCAGCCAGGAAATTCTGGACTCGGTTCCTAACTAAAAAGAACCAAATAGTCGAATTTCCGGACGCCGAAGCCCTGGCGGCTTTCAAGCATAATATCCATGACGAGTGGCTCGCCAGACACCTCGGCCAGGAGAAACCTAAGTCCATGGCAGCTCTTACGACACTAATGACTCGCTTTTGCGCGGGCGAGGACAGCTGGTTGGCTCGCAGTAGCACTATGCCATATTCTGGAACTTTAGATGTCCGGGACAATAATGGCAAGCCACGGCGCAACAGACACAAGCGACGGAACAACAGCGACAACACCGAGGATACAACGGTCAATGCCGGATTCAGCGGATCGAAATCCGGTCAGCGGAAGAAGCCATTCAAGCGCCACAATCAAGGACCGTCCAGTCTGGACTATATACTGGAGCGCTCGTGCCAAATTCACGGCACCCCGGACAGGCTAGCCAACCACACCAACAGAGACTGCTGGGTATTTAAACAGGCCAACAAAATAAACGCCGAAAACAAGGACAAGGGGCTGCACAACAACGATAACGATGAGCCCCGGGGTCCGAACATGGGGGGGGGGGGCAGAAGAAATTTCCCCCCAGGTGAAAACAGTCAACATGATCTACGCCACCCACATCCCGAAGCGGGAACGGAATCAAGCACTACGGGACGTATATGCGATGGATCCAGTCGTCCCCCAAATTCAACCCATGGTCAGCTTGTCCGATCACCTTTGATCGTAGGGATCATCCTACCAGCATCCGTCACGGCGGCTCAGCCGCATTGGTTTTAGACCCAATTATAGACGGATTTCACCTCACAAGAGTCCTTATGGAGGGAGGCAGCAGCCTGAAACTGCTTTATGAGGACAGAGTGCGGAAGATGGGCATCGATCCTTCATGGATCAAGCCCACCAAAACCACCTTTAAAGGTGTCATTCCTGGAGTATAGGCCCGTTGCACGGGCTCTATAACATTGGAAGTGGTCTTCGGATCTCCGGATAATTTCCGAAGCAAAGAGCTAATCTTTGATATTGTCCCTTTCCGAAGGGGTTACCATGCCCTGCTCGGATGAACCGCATTTGCTAGATTCAATGCGGTACCACATTATGCATACCTCAAGCTCAAGATGCCAGGCCCGCGCGGGGTCATAACAGTCAACGGGAATATGGACCGCTCTCTCCGTACAGAAGAACATACTGCGGCCCTTGCGGCAGAAATACAATGCGGCCTCCTCCAACAAACCACCAATCCGGCGACGACATTTTCAAGCTCCTTAAAGTGAGGGCGGAACACCCCGTAGTAAGATCAGCAGGCACGACAAGAGCAGGACTAGCAGTCCGGCCTCCGCTCAAATCCCACCAAAGCAGCATTCATGCCATGTGTACACAATTACACACTCAAAATACCATGGGCACAGGCGGAGACGTATCAGGGGCTCAGTCAACAGTACAGTATCACTTCATAACCTTTCCATTCACCTTTAAGGACATTGCTTTAGTGCAGCTTCTCCAGAATAACCGGATTGTCGGACTTACATAGGAGAGGAAACCCAGGAGGCAACAGGCTTTGGGCACAACAGGAAACACCCAGGTGGAATCTACTTATGATCATTATTCCTGCTTTATCTATCTATACGTAGCCAGCCCCTGGATAGGATATGTCAAATCATCCTATTTTGTCTCCGCTCAATGCATACATTGTAAACATACGCTTAAACGTATTATTCATCAATGGGTGACCACAAATAGCGTCAGCTTACTTATTTTTATATGAGCATTTTTTATAAATGTCTATTTAATTTGGCATCCGTACACTTTGGTATGTGTAGTTTGCCAGGGGCTTCTTATGTTACCCCATAATATGGCAAGTTAAGTCCGAACACTTTCAACAGTGCGGCACCCCGAACTTATAGCATTATATGCATCAGCTCTGAATCATGTCTTGGATTACGGTTGGAATAGCCCGGCTCCCTTTCTTTGGTGCCTTACGTTCCGTTAATTCGGCTAAGGTACCGCAGGGAGAACTACTGCGATTGTGCCCTGGTTCTGCCGGACGAGCACCTCAGTAGAGAAAGCACAAAACTGTCCAACATGATATGGCAAGAGACTGGTCGCTGTTCGACAGGTCTTAAAATCCTTAAAGATTTTTTCCACTTTAGGCGTTAATTCGGCTTTGTTCGATATAGGCGTGTATAGCGCCCCAATTCGGCCTTCCGGATTCTAGGGGCTTCGCCAAAATTTAAAATCATATACTTCTATGGCTAAGCGAAGGTTATAATGCTGTATAGTCCGATTGCCTGGTTCGCTGCGCTAGACACCTCCTTAAGGTACCAAACATTTGGATAAAGAGTGTCCGGGTTTTCCATGAACACCCCAGTACTAGTTACACGGGGGCGGAAGCCAACGACTGGCCTACTTTCAGAATTTGATAAACACCCGCACAGAAGGTAATATTTTAAATCACAAAAGCGCTACATAGCGCAAGTAACTTCGTCTTTAAATTACAAACATGACAGAAGTGAATTGATTCAAAAATTATGTCTTTGCTACATTCATCGGCCACGAGGCAAGCACCCTTCATAACGCCATTATAATACTTCTCGGGGACGCGATGCGGCTTGCCCTCCGGCGGCCCGTCCTTCACCAGCTTCTCCGCATCCAGCTTGCCCCAATGCACCTTGGCACGGGCAAGGGCCCGGTGGGCACCTTCAATGCAAACGGATCGCTTGATGACTTCCAGTCGCGGACATGAATCCACCATCCGCTTGATCAGGCCGAAGTAGCTGGTGGGCAGAAGCTCGCCAGGCCATATCCGGACTATGAGATCTTTCATAGCCACTTCGGCCGCCTTGTGGAGTTTGACCAACTGCTTCAGTTGGTCACTCAGAGGCGTTGCATGTTCGGCCCCAGCATACTGGGACCAGAACAACTTCTCCATTGAGCTCCCCTCCTGGGCACGGCAGAACTCCGCGGCATCTGATATGCTGTGTGGCAGGTCTGAGAATGCCCCTGGAGAGCTCCAGATTCGAGTAAGTAAAAGAGACGCCTCCTCCACATGTTTGCTTTGCATAAAAAATTTCTTACCCGCCGCTATTTTCTTGGCCTCCTAGATCTCTTGCTGAGCCCTCTCGGCTTCAGCATTGGCGTCTTTTGTATTTGTAAGGGCCTTCGCAAGCTCGGCCACCTTTGCTTTAAGCTCCCGCTCCGCAGACTCGAGCTTCTTGCCGAGCTCCTGGAGCTCTTCTTGTACCTCGCCCACTCGGGCCTCTTGCTTTTTGCGCTCCTTAAGTTCCAAGGCCGCTTTGTGTTCGGCTTCGGACAACGCCTTCTTGAGGGATGCCACTTCGGTGGCGGCGTCTGTTACCACATCGTGACGTCTCGTCGTTAGCATAATCAAATTTTACTTACGATTTATTATATGAGAGAGGGAAATCATTCACCTTTGTTCTCCTCGAGCCGCCTCCTCGCGAGGCCGAGCTCTCCCTATGCCCGCTCTAAATCCTGCATCAAGCCAGCAATTTCGGCCGTGCGAGCAGCAGCGGCCAGCAGCACCGCCTGTTTATTTACATTCAATACTTATTGTTAGACTCCTGCGGATTATAATTGACCCTCCATTTGGTTTTTTCTTTCCGAACACCAAACAGAGTATCAGGGGATTCTACCTATCGGGTGGTGATTTTACACATTTTTACTGGTTACCTCAAATCCTGTTAGGAGGCTGGTGCAGGCTTCGGTTAGTCCGCTCTTGGCGGACGAAACCTTCTGAATCACCGCACTCATGAGAGTACGGTGCTCTTCATCTAGGGAAGCGCCTCGAAGCGCTTCTAGCAGACAATCCGGCGCCTGGGGTGCAATGGAAGTCCTTGATGTAGACGGCCCTCCCTCCCTAACGAGGGGCTGCCCGCCTAAGTCCGGAACCACTGAAGGCTCCGGAACAGTGTTCGGCTGAGAGCCCGGCTTGCCGTGGCTCTCATTGACAGGATCCGCGGGGACCTTGAACCCCGCAAGTCCAACGCCAGGGACGCCGCCTTGAGGCGCCTCCAGGCCACCTCCGCCATCGTCGGGAGCCATCGGGACAACACCTCCGTGTCATTCGCAGGGCGAGGAGACGTGGTCGTCGGGAGTGAGTTCATTGCTGACTCACTCAAGGACCCGTCCGAAGACGACACTCCCGGATGGTCCCTGGCCGGACTGCATACAAGTTCGGCATTACAAACAAAATTATGAAGTGAAAATTACGATTGAGTGCGGATACTTGCGACCGCACGAGTGGCTTCTTCCTGGGCAGCCAACCTTCCTTCCTATCGGCGACGGTGGTGGAGTAGTCCGGAAGGGATGCTTTTCCCTTCTTGGACGTCCCAGTCTCCCCCACCAGGGCGGCCTTCCTCTTCTTCCCTCCCCTAACACGGGGAGGTGGTGTTTCTCCTTGTTCCTCGCCGCCTCCGCGGGAGGAATCCACCTCGTCGTCATCAGACGACAAGGGTATGACGGCCTTACGCCGAGAGCCTCTCCTGGACCCCTGATTCACCACCTCAGTCCCCCATCCTTTCCGGATGGGGCGGCCTCTTCTTCTTCTTCTTATTGCCCTTCGGGGGAGGAGTGCACCTCGTCATCTTTGGACGAGGCTTGCGCAAACTTACTTCGGAGACCCTTTCGGGTCCCCGGGGCCTTCTTGTCGGCCTTCTTCTCCAGCCCCTTATAGGGCAACGGGACCAGCATCTTCGTCAGAAGATCATTGGCTGGGTTTTTCGGCAACGGAGCCGGACTGTCGATCCGCTCCGCTGTCTCCACATACTCCTAAAACAAATATACACAAACTTAGGAATTCCCCCATGAGTACATTGGGAAGATCCGGACCCGGTGGTGGCCTGAGAACTCACCTGGGTAGGTTGCTGTGCGGCGTGGAGCCCGCGGTCCTCGGTTATGAGAGGAGGTACCTCGGTGGTCTTGAACAACGCCTTCCATGCGTTCTTATGCTTCATGCCGTAGAGCCTCTGGAGCGTCCGGTGTTCGGCCGGGACGAATTCCCACAGATTGAATGCCCGCCTTTGGCACGGAAGTATCAAGCGTATGAGCATGACTTGGATCACGTTGACGAGCTTGATGTTCTTGTCCTTCATGCCCTTGACGCAGTGGATGAGTCCGGTCAGCTCTGGAGATTTGCCCCATAACAGGCCCTTCTGTTCCCAGGAGGTGAGCCGCATAGGGGTTCCAGATCGGAACTCAGGGGCCGGCGCCCAGTTGGCGTCACGTGGCTCGGTGATATAGAACCACCCCGATTGCCACCCCTTCACGGTTTCCGCAAAGGAGCCTTCATGCCAGGTGACATTAGGCATTTTGCCCATCATGGTTCCACCGCACTCTGCTTGCTGGCTGCTCACAATCTTCGGCTTCACGCAGAAGGTTTTGAGCCACAAGCCGAAATGAGGCTTGATGCGGAGGAAAGCCTCGCACACAATGATGAATGCCGAGATGTTGAGGACAAAGTTTGGAGCTAGATCATGAAAGTCTAGCCTGTAGTAGAACATAAGCCCGCGGACCAAGGGGTGGAGTGGAAACCCCAGTCCACGGACGAAGTGGGCAAGGAACAGGACCCTCTCGTGGGGTCCTAGAGTTGGAATGACCTGCCCCTCATCTGGTAGACGGTGAGCTATGTCTGCGGCCAAGTATCCGGCCGCCCGGAGATTCGCGATCTTCTTCTCCGTCGCGGTGGAAGCCACCCACTTGCCTCCTGCTCCGGACAAGACTAACTTGTTGGGGAACGTAGCAGAAATTAAAAATTTTCCTACGAGTCACCAAGATCTATCTATGGAGAGACTAGCAACGAGGGGAAGGAGAGTGCATCTACATACCCTTGTAGATCGCTAAGCGGAAGCGTTCAAGAGAACGGGGTTGAAGGAGTCGTACTTGTCGTGATCCAAATCACCGGAGATCCTAGTAGCGAACGGACGGCACCTCCGCGTTCAACACACGTGCAGCCCGGTGACGTCTCCCATGCCTTGATCCAGCAAGGAGAGAGGGAGAGGTTGAGGAAGACTCCATCCAATAGCAGCACAACGGCGTGGTGGTGATGGAGGAGCGTGGCAATCCTGCAGGGCTTCGCCAAGCACCGCAGGAGAGGAAGAGGACTTGGGAGAGGGGGAGGGCTGTGCCAGAACTTGGGGTGAGGCTGCCCTCCCACCCCTCCACTATTTATAGGTGGGGAGAGAAGGGGGCCGGCCCCCCTAGATCCCATCTAGGGTTGGGGGCGGCGGCCAAGGGGGGAGGAGTGCCTCCCAAGTCAAGTGGAGGCCCTCCCCTTAGGGTTTCAACTCTCCCATGCGCATGGGCCTTGGGGGGCTGGTGCCCCTGGCCCATTAAGTCTAGGGCGCCCCCTTACAGCCCATGCTGCTATATTGGACGTGGTGAAACAATTTCCGGACCTCCGGACCCCTCCAGAATCCTCCGGAACCTTCTGGAAGCTTCCCGGTACAATACCAGAAAAACCCGAACTTTTCCCGGAACCCGAACAACAACTTTCCATATATAAATCTTTACCTCCGGACCATTCCGGAACTCCTCGTGATGTCCGGGATCTCATCCAAGACTCCGAACAACATTTGGTAACCACGTATATCTATTCCCTATAACCCTAGCGTCATCGAACCTTAAGTGTGTAGACCCTACAGGTTCGGGAACCATGCAGACATGACCGAGACGTTCTCCGGTCAATAACCAACATTGGGATCTGGATACCCATGTTGGCTCCCACATGTTCCATGATGATCTCATCGGATGAACCACGATGTCGAGGATTCAATCAATCCCGTATACAATTCCCTTTGTCTAGCGGTATTGTACTTGCCCAAGATTCGATCGTCGGTATGCCGATACCTTGTTCAATCTCGTTACCGGCAAGTCTCTTTTACTCGTTCCGTAACACATCATCCCGTGATCAACCCCTTGGTCACATTGTGCACATTATGATGATGTCCTACCGAGTGGGCCCAGAGATACCTTTCCGTTACACGGGGTGACAAATCCCAGTCTCGATTCGTGCCAACCCAACAGACACTTTCGGAGATACCCGTAGTGCACCTTTATAGCCACCCAGTTATGTTGTGACGTTTGGTACACCCAAAGCATTCCTACGGTATCTAGGAGTTGCACAATCTCATGGTCTAAGGAAATGATACTTGACATTAGAAAAGCTTTAGCATATGAACTACACGATCTTTGTGCTAGGCTTAGGATTGGGTCTTGTCCGTCACATCATTCTCCTAATGATGCGATCCCTCTATCAATGACATCCAATGTCCATGGTCAGGAAACCGTAACCATCTATTGATCAACGAGCTAGTCAACTAGAGGCTTACTAGGGACATGGTGTTGTCTATGTACCCACACATGTATCTGAGTTTCCTATCAATACAATTATAGCATGGATAATAAAAGATTATCATGAACAAGGAAATATAATAATAATAAATTATTTATTATAGCCTCTAGGTCATATTTCCAACAGTCTCCAACTTGCACTAGAGTCAATAATCTAGTTCACATAGCCATGTGATTAACACTGACAAGTCACATCGCCATGTGACCAACATCCAAAGAGTTTACTAGTGTCACTAAACTAGTTCACATCATCATGTGATTAAGACTCGATGAGTTCTGGGGTTTGATCATGTTTTGCTTGTGAGAGAGGTTTTAGTCAATGGATCTGTAATATTCAGATCCGTATGTACTTCGCAAATCTCTAGGTCATATTGTAAATGCTGCTTCCATGCTCCACTTGGAACTATTCCAAATGGTTGCTCCACTATACATATCCGGTTTGCTACTCAGAGTTATTCAGATAGGTGTTAAAGCTTGCGTCGACGCAACCCTTTACGCCGAACTCTTTATCACCTCCATAATCGAGAAACATGTCCTTTATTTACTCCAAGGACAATTTTGACCGCTGTCCAATGATCCAATCGTGGATCATTCTTGTACCCCTTGACTGACTCATGGCAAGGCACACTTCCGGTGCAGTACACAACATAGCATACTATAGAGCCTATGTCTGAAGCATAGGGGACGACCTTCGTCCTTTCTCTCTCTTCTGCCATGGTCGAGCTTTAACTCTTAAGTTCATACCTTACAACTCAGGCAAGAACTCCTTCTTTGACTGATCCATCTTGAACACCTTCCAGATCATGTCAAGGTATGTGCTCATTTGAAAGTATTATCAAGAATTTTGATCTATATTATAGATCTTGATGCTTATTGTTCAAGTAGCCTAATCCAGGTTTTCCATTGAAAAACACTTTTCAAATAACCCTATATGCTTTCTAGAAATTCTACATCATTTCTGATCAACAATATGTCAACAACATATACTCATCAGAAATTCTATAGTGCTCCCACTCACTTCTTTGGAAATACAAGTTTCTCATAAACTTTGTATAAACCCAAAATCTTTGATCATCTCATCAAAGCATACATTCCAACTCCGAGATGCTTACTCCAGTCCTTAGAAGGATTGCTGGAGCTTTGCATATTTGTTAGTGTTCTTCAGGATTGACAAAACCTTCTGGTTGTATCACATACAACCTTTCCTCAAGGATATCGTCGAGGAAACAATGATTTGACATCCTATCTGCAAGATTTAATAAATCATGTAGTAATTGCTAATATAATTCCAACAGACTCTTAGCATCGCTATGAGTGAGAAAGTCTCATCGTAGTCAACTCCTTGAACTTGTCGGAAAACATCTTAACGACAAGTCGAGCTTTCTTAATGGCGATATTTACCATCATTGTCTATCTTCCTTTTAAGATCCATCTGTACCCAATGGCCTTACGACCATCAAGTATTTCTTCCAAAGTCATGGATCCTCTCTCGGATTTTATGGCCTCGAGCCATTCGTCGGAATCCGGGCCCACCATCGCTTCTTCATAGCTCATAGGTTCATTGTTGTCTAGCAACATAACCTCCAAGACAAGATTGCATACCACTCCGAAGTAGTACGCGTCCTTGTCGACCTACGAGGTTCGGTAGTGACTTGATCCTAAGCATCATGATCACTATCATCCGCTTCCACTTCAATTGATGTAGGTGCCACATGAACAACTTCTTGTGCCCTGCTACACACTAGTTGAAGTGATGGTTCAATAACCTCATCAAGTCTCCACCATCCTCCCACTCAATTCTTTCGAGAGAAACTTTTCCTCGAGAAAGGACCCGTTTCTAGAAACAATTACTTTTGCTTCCGGATCTGAGATAGGAGGTATACCCAACTGTTTTTGGGTGTCCTATGAAGATGCATTTTATCCACTTTGGGTTCGAGCTTATCAACCTGAAACTTTTTCACATAAGCGTCGCAGCCCCAAACTTTTAAGAAACGACAACTTAGGTTTGTCCAAACCATAGTTCAAACGGTGTCATCTCAATGGAATTACATGGTGCCCCATTAAAGTGAATGTGGTTGTCTCTAATGCCTAACCCATGAACGATAGTGGTAATTCGATAAGAGACATCATGGTACGCACCATATCCAATAGGGTGCAACTATGGTGTTCGGACACACCATCACATTATGGTGTTCCAGGCGGTATTAATTGTGAAACAATTTCCACAATGTCTTAATTGCGTGCCAAAGCTTGTAACTCAGATACTCATCTCTATGATCATATCATAGACATTTTATCCTCTTGTCACGATAATCTTCAACTTCACTCTGAAATTACTTGAACCATTCAATAATTCAGACTTGTGTTTCGTCAAGTAAATATACTCAGTATCTACTTAAATCATCCATGAAGTAAGAACATAACGATATTCACTGCATGCCTCAACACTCATTGGACTGTACACATCAAAATGTGTTACTTCCAACAAGTTGCTATCTTGTTCCATTTTACTGAAAATGAGGCTTTTCAGTCATCTTGCCCATGTGGTATGATTTGCATTTCTCATGCGATTCAAAATCAAGTGAGTCCAAACGATCCATCTGCATGGAGTAGCTTCATGCGTATACACCAATAGACATGACTCGCATGTCTCAAACTTTTCAAAAACGAGTGAGTCCAAAGATCCATCAACATGGAGCTTCTTCATGCGTTTTATACCAACATGACTTACATGGAAGTGCCACAAGTAAGTGGTACTATCATTACTATCTTATATCTTTTGGCATGAAAATGTGTATCACTACGATCGAGATTCAATGAACCATTCTTTTAGGTGCAAGACCATTGAAGGTATTATTCAAATAAATAGAGTAACCATTATTCTCCTTACATGAATAACCGTATTGCGATAGACATAATCCAATCATGTCTATTCTCAACACAAACACCAAATAACAATTATTTAGGTTTAACACAAATCTTGATGGTAGACGGAGCAGGCGATGCTTGATCACATCAACCGAACTAGTATCTAATACCCTGGTGCTACTAGGAGTACTAGTAAAGTACACATTAACATAATGTATATCCAATATACTTCTATCGACCTCGCCAACCTTCTCATCTACCAAGTATCTAGGGTAATTCTGCTCCAGTGGCTGTTCCCCTTATTACAGAAGCACTTAGTCTCGGGTTTGGGTTCAACCTTGGGTTTCTTCACTGGAGCAGCAACTGATTTGCCGTTTCATGAAGTACCCCTTCTTGCCCTTGCCCTTCTTAAAACTAGTGGTTTTACTAACCATCAACAATTGATGCTCCTTCTTGATTTCTACATTCGCGGTGTTGAACATTGCGAATAGATCAAGGATCATTATATCTATCCCTGTTATGATATAGTTCATTACGAAGCTCTAGTAACTTGGTGGCAATGTCTTTTGAGAAACATCACTATCTCATCTGGAAGATCAACTCCCACTCAATTCAAGTGATTGTTGTACTCAGACAATCTGAGCACAAGCTCAAGATTGAGCTTTTCTCCCTTATTATGCAGGCTAAGAAAATCGTCGGAGGTCTTATACCTCTTGACGTGGTCACGAGCCTGAAATCCCAATTTCAGCCCTTCGAAACATCTCATATGTTCTGCAGCATTTGAAAAATGTCTTCGGTGCCTCAATTCTAAACCATTTAACATTACCGGACTATCATGTAGTCATCAAAACGTGTATGTCAGATGTTCGCAACATCCACAGACCACGTTCGAGGTCCAGCACACCGAGCGGTGCATTAAGGACATAAGACTTATACTTTCCGCATAATTGCTACTGTCAACTTTCAACTATATTTTCTCTAGGAACATCTCTAAAACAGTAGAACTAAAGCGCGAGCTACGACATAATTTGCAAAAACCTTTTGACTATGTTCAGGATAAACAAGTTCATCTTATGAACTCCCACTCAGATAGACATCCCTCTAGTCATCTAAGTGATTACACGATCCGAGTCAACTAGGCCATGTCCGATCATCACGTGAGACGGACTAGTCATCATTGGTGAACATCTTCATGTTGACCGTATCTACTATACGACTCATGCTCGACCTTTCGGTCTCTTGTGTTCCGAGGCCATGTCTGTACATGCTAGGCTCATCAAGTCAACCTAAGTGGTTCGCGTGTGTAAATCTGGCTTACACCCGTTGTATGTGAACGTTAGAATCTATCACACCCGATCATCACATGGTGCTTCGAAACGACGAACTTTAGCCACGGTGCACAGTTAGGGGGAACACTTTCTTGAAATTTTAATGAGGGATCATCTTATTTACTGCCGTCGTTCTAAGCAAATAAGATGCATAAACATGATAAACATCACATGCAATCAAAAAGTGACATGATATGGCCAATATCATTTTGCTCCTTTTGATCTCCATCTTCGGGGCTCCACGATCATCATCGTCACCGGCATGACACCATGATCTCCATCATCGTGTCTTCATTAAGTTGTCTCGCCAACTATTACTTCTACTACTATGGCTACTAGTTAGCAATAAAGTAAAGTAATTGCATGGCGTTGTTCAATGACACGCAGGTCATACAATAAATTAAGACAACTCCTATGGCTCCTACCGGTTGTCATGCTCATAGACATGCAAGTCGTGATTCCTATTACAAGAACATGATCAATCTCATACATCACATATCATTCATCACATTCTTTTTGGCCATATCACATCACATAGCATACCCTGCAAAAACAAGTTAGACGTCCTCTAATTGTTGTTTGCATGTTTTACGTGGCTGCTATGGGTTTCTAGCAAGAATGTTTCTTACCTACGCAAAAACCACAACATGATATGTCAATTGCTATTTACCCTTCATAAGGACCCTTTTCATCGAATCTGATCCGACTAAAGTGGGAGAGACTGGCACCCGCTAGCCACCTTATGCAACAAGTGCATGTCAGTCGGTGGAACCTGTCTCACGTAAGAGTACGTGTAAGGTCGGTCCGGGCCGCTTCATCCCACGATGCCACCGAATCAAGATAAGACTAGTAATGGTAAGCATATTGAACAAAATCAATGCCCACAACTACTTTGTGTTCTACTCGTGCATAGAATCTACGCAATCAACCTGGCTCTGATACCACTGTTGGGGAACGTAGCAGAAATTCAAAATTTTCCTACGAGTCACCAAGATCTATCTATGGAGAGACTAGCAACGAGGGGAAGGAGAGTGCATCTACATACCCTTGTAGATCGCTAAGCGGAAGTGTTCAAGAGAACGGGGTTGAAGGAGTCGTACTCGTCACGATCCAAATCACCGGAGATCCTAGTGCCAAACGGACGGCACCTCCGCGTTCAACACACGTGCAGCCCGGTGACGTCTCCCATGCCTTGATCCAGCAAGGAGAGAGGGAGAGGTTGAGGAAGACTCCATCCAGCAGCAGCACAACGGCGTGGTGGTGATGGAGGAGCGTGGCAATCCTGCAGGGCTTCGCCAAGCACCGCAGGAGAGGAGGAGGACCTGGGAGAGGGGGAGGGCTGCGCCAGAACTTGGGGTGCGGCTGCCCTCCCACCCCTCCACTATTTATAGGTGGTCAGAGAAGGGGGCCGGCCCCCCTAGATCCCATCTAGGGTTGGGGGCGGCGACCAAGGGGGGGAGGAGTGCCTCCCAAGTCAAGTGGAGGCCCTCCCCCTTAGGGTTTCCCCTCTCCCATGCGCATGGGCCTTGGGGGGCTGGTGCCCCTGGCCCATTAAGGCTAGGGCGCCCCCTTCCAGCCCATGCTTCTATATTGGATGTGGTGGAACAATTTCCGGACCTCCGGACCCCTCCGGAATCCTCTGAAACCTTCTGGAAGCTTCCCGGTACAATACCAGAAAAACCCGAACTTTTCCCGGAACCCGAACAACAACTTTCCATATATAAATATTTACCTCCTGACCATTCCGGAACTCCTCATGATGTTCAGGATCTCATCCGGGACTCCGAACAACATTTGGTAACCACGTATATCTATTCCCTATAACCCTAGCATCATCGAACCTTAAGTGTGTAGACCCTACAGGTTCGGGAACCATGCAGACATGACCGAGACGTTCTCCGGTCAATAACCAACAGCGGGATCTGGATACCCATGTTGGCTCCCACATGTTCCACGATGATCTCATCGGATGAACCACGATGTCGAGGATTCAATCATTCCCGTATACAATTCCCTTTGTCTAGCGGTATTGTACTTGCCAGAGATTCGATCGTCGGTATGCCGATACCTTGTTCAATCTCGTTACCGGCAAGTCTCTTTTACTCGTTCCGTAACACATCATCCCATGATCAACCCCTTGGTCACATTGTGCACATTATGATGATGTCCTACCGAGTGGGCCCAGAGATACCTCTCCGTTACACGGAGTGACAAATCCCAGTCTCGATTCGTGCCAACCCAACAGACACTTTCGGAGATACCTGTAGTGCACCTTTATACCCACCCAGTTACGTTGTGACGTTTGGTACACCCAAAGCATTCCTACGGTATCCGGGAGTTGCACAATCTCATGGTCTAAGGAAATGATACTTGACATTAGAAAAGCTTTAGCATATGAACTTAACGATCTTTGTGCTATGCTTAGGATTGGGTCTTGTCCATCACATCATTCTCCTAATGATGCGATCCCGTTATCAATGACATCCAATGTCCATGGTCAGGAAACCGTAACCATCTATTGATCAATGAGCTAGTCAACTAGAGGCTTACTAGGGACATGGTGTTGTCTATGTACCCACACATGTATCTGAGTTTCCTATCAATACAATTATAGCATGGATAATAGACGATTATCATGAACAAGGAAATATAATAATAATAACTTATTTATTATTGCCTCTAGGGCATATTTCCAACATAACTGTGCGGAGAAGACCTGGACTAGGGCACTGGAGCTTGAGGGGGCAGTAGTATGCGAGGGGAGGCAGGAGGCGTGGGTAAAAATGAGGAACTCTTATCCCTTTATAGAGGCGACGAAAGCGGTGCGCCTCCCCACTGTCCTGTTAAGAATCGCCCATTTCCCAAGTGCCACGATTGATGGCACGGGGGGGGGGGGGGATTACCCATACCCGTATTTATGAGAATCCCGCGATAAGGGGACATGATCTCTACTTTGACAGGACGTGCCAAGGATACCGCCTCGCAATACGCGCTGTGGCTGGTTGTGAAAAAACGATTCAATTAATGACCTGGACCTAGTGGCATATCACGTCATCTAAAAGTTTTCAACTGGAGTATCATTCTCTCTACGGTGGTATGTGAAGATCATTTTGTAGATCCGGATAAGGTCTACGTGTTCGATGGTAACCTTGGAGTATTCGGAAGGAGGAACCCGCCTTGCAATGCCGAGGACAAGACTGCGCGCCGGAGTCATCGTCATTGAAGCCTGGTTCAGGGGCTACTGAGGGAGTCCTGGATAAGGGGGTATCCGGACAGCCGGACCGTATTCATCGTCCGGACTATAGAAGCGTCAAGATACAAGACTCAAGACTTCGGCTCGTGTCCGGATGGGACTCTCCTTTGCGTGGAAGACGCCCATGCTTTGCTTTCATCTCCTTCACAAGGGTGGTGGACATTGGTGCTTTCAGTGAGAGTTCCTCTATGTCCTCGCTTCGAGGCTTGATGGCGTCTTCAATCGTCAACAACACGGTCCAGGGTGAGACTTTTCTCCCCAGACAGATCTTTGTGTTCGGCGGCTTCGCACTGCGGGCTAATTCCCTTGGCCAGTTGGAGCAGATCGACAGCTTCGCCCCTGGCCACCAGATCAGGTTCAGAAACTTGAACTACAAGGCGGATATCCACGGAGACTTGATCTTCGACAAATTCGAGCCTGCGCCAGGAGCGCCGGACAGCCACGACGAGCACGACCTAGACCTGCTGTCGGACAGTGCCCGGGACATCATCCCCGAAGCAGCCTTGGATCTAAATCCAGGGCAGTTTGCGTTGCCTATGGACGGAGGGCTAGACCCCGCTCCGCAGGCCACACACTTATCGGCGATGGAGCCGAACACAGGTCCCACCTCTGTGGAGGCCTGTAACCCCGGACCCCCGGGCTCGTATCCAGCTGTTGGTCCTGGTCTGCTCACTCTCGAGCTAGCCGAGCCAGGTTGGGCTCCGGTAATGGAGTTTACCGCTGCGGACATATTTCAACACTCACCCTTTGGCGACATGCTGAACTCATTGAAGTCTCTCTCTTTGTCAGGAGACTCTGGGCCGAACTATCTCCAACTGGAGTGGGAAGCAGGCGACGAAGGAATTCGCTGCCCACCCAACACCCACTTTGTCTCCACAATCGATGATTTAACCGACGTGCTCAACTTTGACTTCGAAGACATCGACGGTATGGACGACGATGCAGGAGACATACAAGAGCCACCGCTCGTTGGGCGGTGGACAGCCACCTCTTCAAACGATATATACATGGTGGACACTCCGAAAGAAACCAATGGTGACGAGGCAGTGGAGGACAACCCCTCGGGAGGAAAAGCTAAACTTGGGCGTCTCTGACGTCACTCCAAGCCCCACCACATCAATACCGGTCCCAGAGATGATCCAGATAGTACCGAAGAGGAATACAGTCCTGATCAGCTGACCATCAAGCAGGCCGTACAGGCCATGGTGGGATACTTGGAGAGGAACAACTATACACCCCCCTCCAGAGACGAGGTAAGCCTCGACAATGATGAATTCGGCGTGCCAGAAGACCCAGTGCAACAAGTTCGCTTTCGGCGACGACTCTTAGCCACTGTAAAGAGTCTGCAAAGGAAGCAAGAGCAGCTTAAGGCCGAAAAGGATTTGCTAATAGAATGGTGAACCAAGATCCTGGCCACCGAGAAGCACGGACTCAACCGCCCTAATGGTTGTTTTTAGATAACCAAACATCCGCACACCACTACGGTCCAAACCAGCAAGAAGGATACACGAAGAAGCAGCCTCAAGCCCTGGCGCAACGGTCATAAACGGCAAATCAGGGAAGCTGGTATCAAGTTTAGCAAATCCCAGTCCAGTCAACGGACAAGGGACAGCTCAAGCCTATTCGACCCAAGCCACAAACTCGATCAGCTGTGCGAAATTCACGGTACTCCCAAAAGAACGGCAAAACATACTAATAGACAATGCCAGATCTCCAAAGTAAAGCAACCGGGCGTGTGCCGGAAACATTGTAGGGAGGCGCTTAGTCAACCCCCCCCCCAGCACAACAGTACGGCCGATCGCCCCCTACAATACAAACCACAGCAATTCAATTGCATACCCCCAGACCTAACAGTCCAGGGGATCCTCAAACAACAAAAGCCCGCCCAAGCGGGCGTACAAATAAATACCTTCTACAAGGTGCCAGGCACAAAGGCCAGGATCATTGGCCCGCCGTCCTAACGGTTGTTTCCAGATAACCAAATAAGGCTGCACCATCGGCGCATTCCCCCTATTCGGTATCACACCGTATGCTAACAAGATGAACCACGTTGGCTATATTCCACGTGGTAAATCATCAGGCCAGCACCGGTAATACACTAACGCCTGCGTGTAGAGCCAAACCCCGCCCTCAGAAGCGGGGATCATACAGCTACAAGAGTAGCAAGTAGCGCATGCCTGTCAATATTTTGATATGAAAGCCAACTATCCGGACACCAACTAAGGAGTCCGGGCTGCTTCTCGAATAGCGACTGAGGTCACCAGGGCCCGATCAGGAACCTTTGGACCAACCACAGGAGGATGTTCGGCGCCCTCCGCTCAATTACCTTCACAAACTAACTCTTATGCAAAACAGGTTTGGTGGCGTCAACTCGGCCCGGACACACAAGGACATGACCATGCTGGTAGACGACAGTTCAGATTCACTTTCGATCCATTCACAGCCCCCTCCAGTCCGGCCACCACAGGTTCCGCCAGAAAACCATCTCTTTTTCATAATCATAAATCGCATTCATATGCATGGACATATCATATTACTGCAATGCGTAGACTTAACTAAACATGCGCCGGTCGTCGTTTATCATCGACGCCTCTTTGCCATAAAAGTGGCAGCCACGGTTCGCGTTATGCCCGGTTATGCCAGGGGCTCCACAGTACGGCAATAAAGTCCAACCACCTTCTCAGTCGCTTGGCACCCCGAACTTATAGCACTATATGCATCAGCTCCGAATCATGTCTTGGGTCATTGGTTGGGTTTGCCCGGCTCCCATGTTTTGGTACCTTATATTCCGTTCTGTTGGCTAAGGTAGCACTGGGAGAACTACTGCGATTGTCTCCCGGATCTGCCGGACGAGCACCTTAGTAGAGAAAGCCGAAAACCAACTATCATGATGTGGCGAGAGCTGGTCAGCTATTCGAGAGGTTGCAAAATCCTTAAAGATTCATTCTGCATAACGCTACTATAAAATGCAGATTGCGACGGATCGGTCTACCGATCAGGCGCTAATAGAGCCCCTAGTCCGGTCTTCCAGACACTAGGGGCTGTGCCGACCATACTCGTATTCCTATGGCTAAGTGAGAGTAGTAAAGCTCTATAGTCCGATTGCCTGGTTCGTGGTGAGAAACGCCTCCTTATAAGGACCCAACAATGGGATAAAGAGTGTTCATAAATACCCCGAACACCCCTGTACTTCTCTCGTGGGGGCTGAAGCCGACGACTGGCCAACTCTCAGAATTTATATACAATAAACAACCGTAAAGGAAGAACACATGTTCAAACCAAGCAGGCAACATATAATAAAAGTGCCATTATCCCATATTACAAACGATGGCAAAAATTCCCTCAGGGAAATATATTGTCTTTGGTGCACTTGTCCGCCGCCAGGCGGGCACCCTTCATTACACCTTCATAATACAGTTCGGGATTGCGATGCTCCTTACCCTTTGGTGGCCCCTCAGTTATCAGCTTTTCTGCGTTAAGATTCCCCCAATGCACTTTTGCATGGGCAAGCACCATTCGCGTAACTTCTATACAGACTGGTCGCTTGATAATATAAAGATGAGGACACGCACCCACAATCTGCTTGACGAGTCCGAAGAAACTGCTGGGAATTGGCTCTGCAGGCCACAGCCAGATGACCAAGTCCTTCATGGCTAGTTCGGCCGCTTGGTGCAATTCGACCAGCTGCTTCAGCTGATCGATAAAAGGCACCGGATAGTTCGGTGCTAGATACTACGACCAGAAGTTCCTCCCCACAGACTCCCTCTCCTCGGACCGGTAAAATTTGGCCGCATCTGATATGCTACGCGGCAGATCCGCAAACACCCCTGCAAAATAAAGAATTCAGCTTGCCGCTTAGAGTTCTCCATATTATAACATCATAACGGCCATAGATACAACAGGCCTTACCAGCCGCAGCTTTCCGGGCCTCCTGAAAGTCTCGTACAGCACCTCGGGCTTCTTCCCGAGCATCTTCCGCGGCTTGGAGAGCTTGGGCGAGTTTGGATTCTTTCCCTACTAAACTCTGCTCCAAGCTCTCACTTTTCGTCACAGCATCCTGAAGCTCCCGCTCAGCTATGATGACCCTGGCCTCGTGTTTTTTACGCAGAGCCTGTTCGGCGGCAACCTTCTCTTAGGCATCAGCCGCCGCTTTCTTCAGCGCCTCATATTCAGCACTCGCTCCTAGGGCGCATAACATAAATACTTTTCAAATAGGCACACTTATTGATTTGTGTCCAACGCAAGACAATGTCCAAACATACCTTGCCTCTCCTCCAATTGCTTCTTCACACGGACAAGTTCTTCTTCGGCCCGTATCAGGCTCTCTTTCAGCTCGGACACTTCCGCATCATGAGCGGCCGTCCTCTCCACAGACGCCTGTTTTCAAAAACATGGGTATACATCATTGAAAAGTTCCCATTACAACTGAGGATTTGATCCCCTGCCCGGCTTTCTTTTTCCAGACAGTGTATCAGGGGCTACTCCTCATATCATACTAATTCTTTAAAGGTTGCTGAGAAACCATACCTCAAAGGCCTTTATAAGGCCAAGATAGGACTCATTCAGCCCGCTTTCGGCAACCTGAATCTTTCCAACCACCGCACCCATAAGGGTCTGATGTTCATCAACGACGGTCGCATTCTTTAACGCTGTCAACAGACCGCCCGACAGCTCGGCGTATACTGAGGTGGCCGGCGGAGTAGGCAAACCTCCCTCCATGGAGGATGGCTGCTGGCCCGATCCTGGAAACTTAGGGGCCTCCAGAACTTTATCCGGCCCCGAGTCTCTTTGAGACGACACCTCGATGTCGCGCCCAGACTTCGGAAAAGGAATCCCCGGAGGTGTCTCGCTCGCCACGGCATTCGAGCTCAACGAATCCTCCAATGAGGTTTGTCCGGCAGGAGACCTTGCCGGGCTGTGTGAGATATGGCGACAGTTAAAACTACAATACCCGGACAACCCTGGATACATAGGCGGATTCGGATTTCGGTTACTTACGATTTTCCCAGGGGCTGGACCTCGGGATCCCACTCCGGGCTATTATCGGTAGCCGGGGTGGATTCCTATGGAGGGGAACCTCGCCTTCTCTTGGGCGACTCGGCCTCCAGGGACGGGGAAGTTGCACGCTTCTTCCCGCCAGCAGAGCGAGGCTCGTCCTCCTCCGCCTCCTCCTCTTCGTCTTTGGAAGAAGGAGCATCGCTGGAGCCTTCGGACCGGGTGTCCGGAGCCTCGCGACAACGGAGGCCACTCCGGGTCTTCTTGACCTGCTTGGGGGCCTCCTTCTTGGGCGCCTTGTAAGGTGCAGGGACCAGCATCTTCGTCAAAAGAGGTCCGGCCGGTTCCTTCGGCAGTGGGGCCGAACATTGTATTTGCTCCACCCTTTTTATACATCCCTAAAGCCACAATGAAGCACGATTAAAACGCCCCCTTATGATATGCGGCTGAAGCCTGGACGGACGGGGCGTGGCTATAACTTACCGGGCTTGCAGAATGGGATAATTGATACCCCCGGTCCTCAGAAGAGTCCGTCCATGATTTGCTGGACTTAAAGAGCACCTTCCAGATATCCTCGCGGGAGGAATCATGGAGCTCTCGGAGGGTTTGGTGCTCGGACGGGTTGAATTCCCATAAAGTACAGGCTCAACGCTGGCAAGGGAGAACCATGCGAACTAGCATCACCTGGACCACATCAACAAGCTTGACGTCCTTGTCGACCATATTCCGAACACACGTCAGGAGCAGTGACAGCTCATCGGACGAGCACCAGTTCGGGCCCTTCTTGGGCCAGGACGTAAGCCGCAGCGGAGCTCCGGATCTCAACTCAGGAGCTGCTGCCCATTCTTCACCGCGTGGTTCGGTGATATAAAACCATTGCTACTGCCATTCCTTGACGGAGTTGTTAAAAGTGCCCTTCGGCCCAACGACCTTGGGCATCTTGCTCACCATGGCGCCGCCGCACTCGGCGTGTTCACCACTCACCACCTTGGGCTTCACATTGAAAATCTTCAACCACAGGCCGAAGTGAGGCGGAATCCGGAGGAAGGACTTGCATGCGACGATGAACATTGAGATATTGAGAAAAGAGTTGGGGGAAAGATCATGAAAATCAACCCCATAGTAGTACATGACTCCACGAACAAATGGGTGGAGGGGAAACCCGAGCCCGCGGACAAAATGGGGAAGGAACATGACTCTCCCGTGGGGCTTCAGAGTAGGGACAACCTGTCCCGCCGGTGGGAGACGGTGGCCAATCTCCTTGGCCAGATACCCGGCTTCCCGGGGCTTCTAGATATCCTTCTCCTGGACGGTAGAGGCCATCCATTTGCCTCCTGCTCCGGATCCGGGCATCTTTAGAAACCCTCTCTTCGATGGAAAAGAAAGACGCTCGGGCGTTAGGGATTGAGTAGAGGGAAGTGGGTTAGCGGAAGGAGAAGGCGTGGGTAAAAGAGGAAGATGCCCTATCTCTTTATAAGAGAAGGTAAGAGCGCGCCTCCCCACTTGCCTGGTGGAACCCGCTCGCCTCCCGCTCGCCGGATTAGCGGTACAGTTGGATTACCCATACCTGTATTGATGAGAATCCCGTGATAAGGGGACATGATCTTCGCTTCGACGAGACGTGCTTAGGAAACCGCCTCGCAGTATATGCTATGGCTGGTTGTGGGAAAAACGATTCGAATAATGACCCGACCTTAATGGCATATCACATCATCTAAAAGTTGTCAGCTGGAGTATCATTCTGTCTATGGTGGTATGTGAAGATCATTTTGCAAATCCGAACATGGTCTACGTGTTCGATGATAACCTGGGAGTATTCGGAGGAGGAACTCGCCTTGCAATGCCGAAAACAAGACTGCGCGCCGGACTCATCGTCATTGAAGCCTGGTTCAGGGGCTACTGAGGGAGTCCTGGATAAGGGGGTATCCTGACAACCGGACTATATACATCGTCCGGACTATAGAAGCGTCAAGATACATGACTCAAGACATCGGCTCGTGTCTGGATGGGACTCTCCTTTGCGTGGAAGACAAGCTTGGCAATCCGGATATTATGTTTCCTTCCTTGTAACTGACTCCATGTAAACCCTAGCTCTTCGGTGTCTATATAAACCGGAGACCATGGTCCTTAGAAGGCTGATAACAATTACAATCATACCATCATAGGCTAGCTCTTAGGGTTTAGCCTCTATGATCTCGTGGTAGATCTACTCTTGTATTCCACATATCTTCAATATTAATCAAGCAGGAAGTAGGATTTTACCTCCATCGAGAGGGCCCGAACCTGGGTAAACATTCTATCCCTTGCTTCCTGTTACCATCAGCCTAAGACGCACAGATCGGGACCCCCCTACCCGAGATCCGCCGGTTTTGACACCGACAAAGACCAGAGGTTGAAGAAGCACTACGGCCGTTGGATGGACATCGTATGGTCACTGGAGCTAGAATCATTCATATTGACTAAGTTGACAAAGCCCTCCATCCCCGTCAACTTAGTTGGCCCACAAGTCATCCTCCCACTATGGTGGGTCCCAGCTAGCAGGGGGGTATTCATTTGTTTGTGCGTAATAAGGAGGCACTTCCTTGAGTGCGAAGATATAACTGGTGGGTCCAACCTGTCAGCGGGGGAACGTTTTTTTCGCGAAATACAGAGGCCCTTCCGGTGGATCCCAGCTGTCAGGTGGAGGAATCATTATTTTGCATGTAATAAGGATGCATTTCCTTGTGTGCGGTCGTGGACCCAGCTATCAGCTTGTCCATGTACAGTCCATGTCCAATGGATGTCATTCATTGACCATGTTGACCAGGCCGTGCCTAGAGAACCATGGCGGTGGACGATGGCGAGGCCTAGGAAGGGAACGACACGGAGCCGGGGAATACTCGGCAATGGTTGCCCATGCGGTGGGGAGTACGAGGGCTTACTAGTCTGGCTGCCGTCGTCGGAAAATAACAGGAGGTGTGGGTGAGTAGAGGAATGGTCTGGCCAGCAATGAAGTAGGGTGGGGCGGTGCGGCCTGTGCGGTAGCACAGCCGGCCACGGGAGGCGGGAGCAGGCAGTCCCACCGGAGCTGGTTTGGGTGGCTGGAGCAAGAAGATCAGATATTGAAGAAGTAGCACGGCCGTTGGATTAACATCCAACTGTCACTGCTGCTAGAATCGTTTGTGGACTAAGTTGACAAAGCCAAAGTACACGTCAACCTAGTAGACCCACAAGTCAGCCCCCAAATCTGTCCCAAACAGAATACAACCCGAAATTTCTAGCAAGATTCAAAATAATTTTAAATCTAAATATACCTTAATTTATATTCAATTAAATTTTACTAGCACAAAAACAACGAAATTTAAAATATCAATATCCGAAAAACATTTTTTTGGAACTAATTGCCTGTTTGTTGTATTTTTTCATTTTACAGCCCATTTATTATTACTTATAGCCCATTTCTTATTACTTATAGCCCATTTTCTGGGCAAACGTCTTGAAAGATTTCCGGCCCAGCGTAGAAAAGCAAGTAGGCCTACGTTGGTTATTCTGCAAAAAATAAAATAGTTTGCTAGCCATTTTCAGAAAGGAAAAAAACGAACTGGGCTAGTCATGTGCTAAACATATGAAATAAAAGCCTGGGCAAGACGGGCCACGGGTCCCGCACAACCCAGTTGATACCCTTCTCCGTCCCGAAAAAACAAAATTACTGCGTGCGCTGCTGTGTCCCTACTGTCATCGTCACCATGTACATTCATCTCCTTATTCCTGTCGGTTGTTGACCATGTTGACAACACCGAAGGGCGGTGTCGCGGTGAGCAAACCAAGGTGGAGGACGATGGTGAGGACTCAGACGGGAACGAACAGGAGCCGGGGAAGATGCACAATGTTTTAGGGTGCGATGTGGCCACGATGCATGTGCGGCAGCACAACCAGCCGTGGGAGGCGGGAGCAGTCGGTCCCACCGGAGCTGGTTTGGCTTTGGCGGCTCGAGGAAGAAGATATTGAAGAAACACGACAGAGGTTGAATGTCAATCCAATGGTTAAGGTTGGCAAAATCGTTTGTTGACTAAGCCGACACCAAGTAGCATACTTTTTTTATATAGGAAGAAAAGAAAAACTGGGCTCGTTGGCCAGATAACATTCCCGAAACTGTGACTGTTCGATCTTGTGTCGCAACTAAAACTGCGAGGAAAATGCGTTCGCCTGCTGTCCTCCTCACAGGGAACGTTCACCACACATAAGTGACTAGCACCCTTGGTTTTCAACCGAGAGGTCTTGGGTTCGAGTCCCAGGAACTCTCAATTTTGTCCTCCTTCCTTCCTCGCAAAAAAGGGAAAGAAAATCAAATACTTGGGAAGGCATACAGAACAAGCTAGTGTACCAGTAAAGAGACGTTGCCGAGTTTTAGAAAAAAGCTAGACGTGCTGATGTAGCTAGTTCGAATCCAAACCTAGAATATGACTATATATGGTGCTATGCTACTCTACAAGTAATGAAACTGACATATCCAACATTCGCTTGTCCTCTTCTCTACTTACTCTGCCTAGCATCAGAAGCTCTGGCCGCATCAACCATGTCCGCTGGCTGCTCGTCCACCTGCTCTTCAGCAGGCAAGAACAAGATATGCGCCAATTCGCCACCCGTACCATCACCTGTGGGTCTCATCACACCCCCGCCGACAGGCGCACTGCAGCCGATTGCTCATCGCAACCCGCTGCCGTTGGTGTGGTGCCACTACTGCAAATCACGCAGAGTCATCCGTCGCATCTCAACCACAATCCTCAACCCTGGCCGAGTCTTCAACAAATGCCCGAATCATGGGGTAATAATATCTTCAAGTGTTGTTCTGCTACTTTCAGTTGCTGATTTTTTTAATAATTTAGTTGATGATCTTCCAATTTGATTCGTGCAGAAAAGGGAATATTCGTGTGATTTGTATTTCTGGGAAGTTGCCGATGTGGGGGAATGCAACTACGCTGATTATTTGGTTAGCCGAGAAATCCCAATACCAGCAGGTTGGGGTGTTGGACAAGTAACTGAAGGAACGAAAGAAGAGGAAGATGCAGAGCAGAAGGTTAAAGATGCAGTTCCTATGATTATGGCCAAGCAATAGCTGCTGAACGGCCTTGACAGCAATGAGAAGATGAAAGAGCTTGTGAAGATAATGGGAAAAATCGTTGTGCTCTGTAGGATGATTGTCTCTTTATTTGCAGTGTACGTAGCACTCATGATGTATTAAGTGGCTATGACATGAGCACTTTGCTGAAACTAGTAATGAATGAAACCTGTGTAGAAGGCTGGGCATAGTGTTGTGAACATCTAATGATTTCTATTAACGGAAATCAGGGGGTATCCCCTTTTGCTCATAAATAAATAAATAGCAGAGACCCTGTCGGGTCAGCTTTGTTCTCATTCAAAGACGTCGAGCAAATTGCAGTCCAACAACAAACTATGTCATCAAATTCATGTTTCACAGCCAAATATTAGTACAACTAAACAACAATGTCATCATGTTTTAGTTGTCATACAATCACCAAACACAGATCAGCATACATAACAAGTGATGTTCTCATAGCAAAATACTAAACAACATGTTGATCAGGTTTTAGTTGTCATAGTAAACACAATTCCACATAGTAGATAAACAAACGTCTTCTGACAGGCAAATACGACAAAAGCAATGTAATCATCATCCGCAGCAGCAGCATCAACATCTTTGCCATGTGTATCAGTCGAAATCGTAATTCCCCATGGTGTCATCTTCTTCTTCGTCCTCAACGTCCTCGAACGTTGGCTTCGTCTTGATCAACTCTTGTATGTCCACAACACGACAGGCAATCTTTTCGCCGGCGTCATTGACGTGATGGTTCTCGAAGATATTAGGAACATCTGTGTTATCTTGTACATCAGGAGCAGTGTAAGCATCATCTTGTTGTGCAACTTCATTAAATGAATTCCTCTGCTCAAACCTTTGCAATACTCTCCAGTCATTGCTACGTGCAAATGTGTCTTCCAAGAAAAATATCCGTGTTGCTTGATTTGCCAAAATAAAAGGCTCGTTGGTCTGGTACGCCGCCTTGACATTGATGGATTTGAAATAATCATCAGCTTTGGGTTTTGCGATCCTGGTAAACAGGTTATACCAACGACATCACAACATAACCACACACCGATGATCCTCGAAACTGGAGATATACTGCAACTGAACAATGTCTATTATGTTAGCATACATTTTAGTTGTCTCTTTGTCATACATATTCGTGCTCATGATGGCACTGTTTTGTGTCTTCCTGCCTTCATCTCGTGCAAGGGTGTTGTAGCGCACATCTCCAACTACACATGATTCATAATGTCTTACCCGAGTATCAGGACCCATTGCTAGTGAGTAAAGGGCATCATCAACTGCCTGCCCATCCTCCCGCATCTTCTTAACCTATGGTTAGAAAATAGAAAAGCTGATCATCTTAAGTACTCAATATATTAAAAAAACTAACAATGCAATTCAAAAGCTTACATGGCTCTTGAACCATTTTGCAAATCCTGCCATAACCAGTTTGTCAATGTTTCTAGGATTTTGCGGCAGTAACTCCTTTTTGTAGATGTTGCACAACATAGTGATCGCATCAAACATCTAAATATATAAGAATGTGCTGTAAGTTTAGTAGATTATGATGTATAAGTTGCAGTACTGCACTTACTTGATATAAGCTAGTATCTCAGGATAGTTATTCAACACATACCAAACCATTTTGTCCAAATCTTTAGGTTTGTCCTCTTGTCGACTCTTACCTGTAACCCAAACAGAATAATCGAAAACATTGAGCCCGGGATTGTCTTCACCCACCTCTTTGCTAAGCTGATTAGTTGTTTCAATGTATTTTGAGCAGAATGTCAATGCTTCTGTAGCAATGTAGGCCTCTACAATGGACCCCTCGGGTCTAGCTCTGTTCCTAACATAGCCCTTGAAAGGGCCTAGCTGCCATTCAATAGGGTACATCCAGCCATACTGTACTGGACCTCTAAGTAGTGCCTCATCAGGTAGATGAACAGCCAAATGCACCATCACATCAAAGAAGGCTGGAGGATATATCTTCTCTAGGTCGCATAGGATAGTTGGTATCTTGTCTCTAAGACGCTCCAAAGCATCTATCCTGATATTTCTACTGCAGAGTTCCCTGAAGAATTGTCCCAACTCTGCAACTGCTCTGTATAAGTCAGGGCGGCCCAATCCTCTAAGGACAACAGGTAAAACCCTTTGAAGTAGGACATGGCAGTCATGAGTTTTCAACCCTTGTACCTTGTTTCCATCTGCACTGACTCTCCTTTCAGGGTTAGAAGCAAATCCATGTGGGAATCTCACACGTGACAGGACCTCGCAGAATTCTTTTCTTTTTACCTTGTCCAAGACGTACACAACTGGTGCCATATCCCGTGGTTTACCTTCATCTTGCACCTGCAAATCCTGTATAATACCCAGGTGTGTCAAATCAACCCTAGATTTTAAGGTATCCTTCATCTTGCCTTCAATATTAAGAAGTGTGCCGATAATGCTGTCACATATATTTTTCTCGATGTGCATCACATCAAGATTATGCCGCAGATCCAAATATTTCCAATACTCCCAGTCCCATAAAGTGGATCTGCGGGTAATCAATAATCTCTCTTCTACCCTGCCACGCTTCCTTTTCCTGCTACCATTACCAGGATGGTTTCCTGGTGTAATATGCCTGACCTTCTCTAATGCCACTTGCAACTCATCGGCGACGAGCCTCTTTGGTGCATCACGGTTTTCATGCTTTGCATTGAACACATGTCTTCGGCATTTTCTAGGATGCGGCATGTCCTTGGCAAGGAAACGGCGGTGTCCAATGTAACAGATCTTTCTAAGTATTGGGTATGACAGCGGATTCCTGTCACAGCGAACACATGCATTGTAACCATGTGTCGTTCGCCCTGACATAGTGCCCAAAGCCGGGTAATCATGGATGCACCAAATTATAACATCACTCAGAAAGAAATCAGCTGGTGGGCTGCTATATAGGTCTCGAGTGAGAACACCCCTCCATAGCTGTTGAAATTCCTCCACAAGAGGCTCCATGAACAAATCAAAATCCTTTCCAGGACTTTTTGGACCTGGGATGAGCATGTCCATCATGTAGTTTGATTCTTTGGTGCAGACATTTGGAGGCATGTTATAAGGGATAACAAGCACTGGCCACATGCTATATGTGGCGCTCTAGTGGCCAAATGGGTTAAATCCATCTGAAGCTAAGCCAAGTCTAATGTTTCTTGGGTCAGCAACAAACTTTTTGTGTTTATGGTTGAAGCTTTTCCACTCACTACCATGAGATGGATGGCTCATTACATTCTGATCTCTGTACTCCTGGTTCCTTGAATGCCACAGTACATCCTCTCTTGTTTCAGCATCATGAAACAACCTCTGCAATCTTGGTATAATTGGAAAATGTCTCAGAACATTATGAGGAATCCTCTTCACAGCATCGCCATCTTTCCATCTTGATGATTTGCATTTTGGGCATTCACTTAAGTTGGCATAATCCTTCCGGAATAGAACACAATTATTCTTACAAACATGGATCATATCATATCCAATTCCAACAGCACGCAGGAAATTCTTCATTTTACTGTAGGTGTGTGGCAGCTCAGACGCATCTGGGAAAGATTTGCGGAAAGCAGCCAACATTGCATCGAATGATTTGTTGGTCATCCGCTTAGATGTCTTCACCTGAAGAAAGGAGACTGTTGGTGTCAAAACCGGCGGATCTCGGGTAGGGGGTCCCGAACTATGCGTCTAGGCGGATGGTAACAGGAGACAAGGGACACGATGTTTTTACCCAGGTTCGGGCCCTCTCGATGGAGGTAAATCCCTACTCCTGCTTGATTAATATTGATGATATGGGTAGTACAAGAGTAGATCTACCACGAGATCAGAGAGGCTAAACCCTAGAAGCTAGCCTATGGTATGATTGTTGTTCGTCCTACTGACTAAAACCCTCTGGTTTATATAGACACTGGAGAGGGCTAGGGTTACACAGAGTCGGTTACAATGGGAGGAGACCTACATATCCGTATCGCCAAGCTTGCCTTCCATGCCAAGGAAAGTCCCATCCGGACATGGGACGAAGTCTTCAATCTTGTATCTTCATAGTCCGGGAGTCCGTCCAAATGTCATAGTCCGGCCATTCGGACACCCCCTAATCCAGGACTCCCTCAATAGCCCCTGAACCAGGCTTCAATGACGACAAGTCCGGCGCGCAAATTGTCTTCGGCATTGCAAGGTGGGTTCCTCCTCCGAATACTTCATAGAAGATGTTGAACACAAGGATAGTGTCCAGCTCTGCAAAATAATTTCCACATACCACCGTAGAGAGAATAATATTCGCGCAAATCTAATCTGCTGATGTATTCTATAGCGTGACATCATGCCACAGCCAAGCCTTTATTTGAATCGTTTTACTGTCCCACCTCAGCACGTTTAGCGAGGCGGTTTCCTTGGCACGTCTTGTCAAAGCAGAGATCGTGTCCCCTTATTCCGGGATTCTCATCAATATGGGCATGGGTAACCCAACCGCGCCATTAATCATGGCGCTTGGGAGATAAGCGAGTTTTACTAGGCTGGTGGGGGCACATAGTTTCGGTCGCCCATATAAGGGGATAGGAATCCACCCTTTCCATCTACGCCTTCCTCCTCCTTCGCTTATCCATTCCTGCGCACTCGAGCTCCAGCACCCAAGTCCGCACTCCCCACCTCGACCTTCTCCGACCATGTCCGGAGCGGGAGGCAGGTGGATGGCCTCTTCCGTCACGGAGAGGCAAATCAAAAAGCTGAGGAAAGCCGGATACTTGCCAACGACATCGCGCACCAGCTCCCAGATGAGGGGCAGCTCATCCCCACCCCCAGGCCCCATGAGAGGGTCGTGTTTCTCCCCCATTTCCTCCGCGGACTGGGCTTTCCTCTTCACCCATTTGTCCGGGGGCTCATGTTCTACTACGGCCTGGATTTCCATGATCTGGCCCCGAACTTCATCCTCAACTTCTCGGCGTTTATCGTCGTGTGTGAGATCTTCCTCCGCATCCAGCCCCACTTCGGCTTATGGCTGAAGACCTTCAATGTCAAGCCGAAGGTTGTGGGCAGCCGACAAGCGGAGTGCGGAGGCGCCATGGTGGGAAAGATGGCCAACGTCACATGGCTCGAGGGCTCCTTTGTGGAAACCATCAAAGGGTGGCAATCGGGGTGGTTCTGCATCACCGAGCCGCGTGACCCTGAATGGGCAGCGGCCCTCGAGTTCCGATCTGGCATCCCCACATGGCTCACCTCATGGAAAGAGATGGGCCTGTCGTGGGGTAATCCGGAAGAGGAGACCGGACTCCAAACCTGCGTCCAGAACCTGATGGACAAGAAGGTTAAACTCGTCAACATAGTCCAGGTCATGCTCTTCCGCCGGATCCTCCCGTGTCAACGGCGGGCTTTTAATCTGTGGGAATTCGACGCGGCCCAGCACCAAACTCCGTCCAGGCTCTTCGACACAACACACGAAGATGCTTGGAAGGTGCTTTTCAAGAGCTCCGAGGTTCACCCTCCCACTACCGAGGATCGCGCATTCTGCGCGAAGCGCCAAGCCAGCGCGGTATGCTTAGTTTACCCATTACAGGGTACTTGTTTTTCATAGTTTGACTCTATGCGAGATCTAAACTCCCATTCCTTTAACTGGACTGGCAGAAGAAGGCCGGACAGATCGACTGTCCGGCTCCTTTGCTCGAAGGCCCAGCCGACGCACGCTTGACGAAGCTGCTGGTCCCGGCACCTCACGTGGTGCCGGAGAAGAAGGCCAAGAAGAAGGCCACGGGAACTCGAAGGAGCTCCCGGCGCCTGGTGGTGTCGGACTCATCACCCGACGACCCCAAAGCGCACTCCTCTGAAGACGAGGAGGAGGAAGAAGAAGCCTCTCCCCCTCCAGCGGGGGTAGGAAAGAAAAGGAAGGTCGCCCCAACTGGGGAGGCCGAAGGGTCCAAGAAGGAGAAGACCCTTCTCCCGAACTACACCTCTGACGCCGACGACGGCGGAGAGGAGTGGCCGTCCAGGGCCAAGCCCTTGGCCAAATCGTAAGTTTCCGGATACCAGAATAATTCATGGCGTTCCTTTATTTGCACAGTACCCTCTGACGCCGAATACAATCATGCAGTCCTCCCAAGGCTCAGCTCGACGATTCGTCGAGTGGCTCCCTGGATTCATCGGATGTGAATAGTCTTTCACTCCCGATGGCTACCTCCCCCCGCCCTACAGACGAAGCCGAGGTGGAATCGCAAAAGGGGCTAAGCCAGGAGGAGGTGGTCCTGGAGGCGCAACAAGGCGACCTCTCGGACTCCAGGCCCAAAGGGGATAAAACCCTGGAGGGATCTAAATCCGGCCCTGAGCCGGACACCGTACCGGAACCTTCAGCGGTTCCGGAGTCCGGCTGGCGGCCCCTTCATAAGAAGGGCAAGCCTACGATGCCGGCGGCCTACGTCCAGCCGGAGGCGCCGGGCAATTTGCTGGAGGTGCTTAACGGCGCCTCCATCAACGAGGAGCACCATACTGTTATGAGTGCGGTAATCCAGAAGGTTCAGTCCGCCAAAAGCGGGCTGACAGAAGCCTGTGCCAGCCTTTTTACAAGCTGTGAGGTATGTATTGAAAACATGTAAAAATGTTACTGCATAGACAGTAGCCCCTGATGCTCAGTTTGGTGTTCGGAAAGAAAAGCCGGGCTGAGGATCTAAAAAGATAAACGCAGGAGTCTAACTTAAATATGTCAATATGGGAATGCAGGCTGCGCTGCTGACCTCTGCCGCACTGACTATGGAGGTCGATGCATTGAAGCAGAGCCTCGAGCGGTCCGAGAACGAGCTCGGCCTTGCCAAGAAGCAGCTCGAGGACAAGGAAGGTAGGTAGTGCCTTATGTAATTATATATAATAATACCTGGTTGCAAATAGTGACAGGACCAACGTGAATGTTACAGGGGCCACAACCAAGGTGGCGACCCTGAAGGAAGCGTTGTCCAAGGCCAAAGATAATGCGGCCATGGAGCACACCGAGCGAGAGAAACAAGAGGCGCGGGTGGCGGAGGTGCTGCAAGAGCTCAATGTTCTCGTGAAGAAACATGAGAGTTTAGAGCTTGACTCAAAGACGCGAGAGTCTGAGCTTGCCTCGGCACTTGAAAGCGCCAAATCTGCCAAGGCCGAAGCCCAAAAAGCCCTCCAGGAGATTGAGGCAATGAAAAAGATAGTGGCGGGTAAGACATTCTTTATGCAAAGCAAGCATGTGAAAGTGAATTACGTGTTACTTACCCAAATCCAGAGCTCTCCAGGAGCATTCGCAGATCTGCCCTGCAGTGTGTCCGCCGCCACCGCATTCTACTGAGCCGAAGAAAGGATCTCGACGGAGAAGGTGTTCTGGTCCTAGTATGCTGAGGCCGGACACCCGGTGCCCTTGAGAGACCAACTGAAGCAGCTGGTCGAGCTCCATAAGGTAGCCAAACAGGCCACGAAGGGCCTTATAGGCCGGTTGTGGCCTGGGGAGGTCCTTCCTGAGAGCTACTTTGGGTTGGAGAGGCGGCTGGTGGATGCCTGTCCGTGGCTTGAAGTCATCAAGCGCTCCTTATGCATCGAAGGCGCCCGTAGGGCCCTTGCCCGTGCCAAAATGTACTGGGGCAAGCTGGATGCTGAGAAGCTGGTGACGGAAGGGCCACCGTAGGGGAAGGAGCATCGCAGGCCCGAGTTGTACTATGAGGGCGTCCTGAAGGGTGCCCGCCTTGTGGCGAACGAATGTTCCAAGGATTTAATTTTCGAGTAAACTCGCTCGTGTTTTTATCCTGTGCGCTGAAAACTTGTTCATATGCGCTAATCAACGCTTTTTGAATTTAAAATATTACCTTCTGTGCGGCCGTCTATTGAATCTGAGAGTTGCAAGTCGTCGGCTTCTGCCCGCATGCCACGAGTGCTGGGGTGTTCGGGATAAACCCGAGCGCTCTTGTTCCCATTCTTGGGTCCTTCGAGGGAGGCGCTCAGCACAACGAACAAGGCAATCGGACTTATAATGCTTTATCACTCTCACTTAGCCATAGAATTCTATAATTTTAAATTTCGGCGAAGCCCCTAGTATTCGGAAGACCGAGTTCGGGGCGCTATCCACGCCTAGGCCGGACAAAGCCAGCTCCTCGCTCTAAGCGGCATAAGTCTTTAAGGACTCGAAAAACCTCTTGAACAGTGACCGGCTCTCGCCCTATCATGACGGTCAGTTTTAGCTTTCTCTACTGAGGTGTTAACCCAGCTCAACTGGGGCACAATCGCAGTAGTTCTCCCAGGGCTACCTTAGCCGATATAGCAGAACGTAAGGTACCAAAACATGGGAGCCGGGCAAACCCAACTATTTGACCCAAGACATGATTCGGAGCCGATGCATATAATGCTATAAGTTCGGGGTGCCACACTCTTGAGAGTGTTCGGTCTTCTCACACCGTATTCTGGGGAACTTAAGCCCCTAGTGTATTGGCCGTACCAAAGTGTACGGTTACATAATGTCATAACTGAACATATGTACATAAAAAATGAATGCAATAATAGACAAGAGCTATGTATTGTTTATTAAAGGGCTGTTATGAAAGCAGAATGATACAAATAGTGTGATAAGCAAGAGATGGGATTATTTGACATGTCCCCCTCCAGGGGCAAGCTGCGAGACATTAAGTAAGACATGTATTTAGCTCGTTATAGAGACCACCTGAACGTTCGACGTGGCTTGCTGTCTCCCTGGCTGTTGCATCGTGTGTTCGGCAATTGTAATGCCGGCCAGGCCTTCTTGAAAGTGGAGTCCTGAAAGTAAGAAAAGAGAAATTACAAAATCGGGAGCCCCTAGTGCGGTTGAGCCGCATTCTGGGCATGCCGTGGTTGTGCCCCTCCCCTTATGCCCATGGTATTTCCAGAGCGTAATTATGTATGTGTGGTACTGGTTTCGCGATCTCGCGAGGGCTGGGGTTGGGGCCGCACTGCTATGCTAGTTCGGAACGTGCCAGATGGTCTTGTTGTAGGTTACTCCGGGCGCGCTTGACGGTGTCTGGACGCTTAACAGCCGGACTGGAGAATTGCCTCGAGAGGCTACTTTGCACTTCCGCCGTGAGGGCCGCCGTGTGCTCCTCTGTTCGGAGAGAGCGTTCGGTGTTTCCATTGACCGTAATGACTCCGCGAGGGCCTGGCATCTTGAGCTTGAGATATGCGTAGTGTGGCACCGCATTGAACTTTGGAAATGCGGTTCGTCTAAGCAGGGCGTGATAGCCACTGTAGAATGGGACTATGTCGAAGATTAACTCCTCGCTTCGGAAATTATCCGGGGATCCGAAGAAGACTTCAAGTGTAACTGAGCCTGTACAGCTGGCCTCTACACCTGGTATGACGGCTTTAAAGATCGTCTTTGTGGGTTTAATCCTTGAGGGATCTATGCCCATTTTCCGCACTGTATCCTGATAAAGCAGGTTTAGGCTGCTGCTGCCGTCCATGAGGACTCTAGTGATGTGAAATTCGTCAATGATTGGGTCTAGGACCAATGCGGCGAATCTGCCGTGACGAATGCTAGTGGGGTGGTCCCTTCGATCAAAAGTGATTGGGCAGGAGGACCATGGGTTGAACTTTGGGGCGACTGGCTCCAATGCATATACGTCCCTGAGCGCACGCTTCCGTTCCCTTTTGGGGATGTGGGTTGCGTATATCATGTTCATCGTCCGCACTTGTGGGGGAAAGCCCTTCTGTCCTCTGTTGTTCGGCGGCCGGGGCTCCTCCTCGTCATCGCTATGCAACCCCTTGTCTCTGTTTTCGGCACTTAACTTGCCTGCCTGCTTGAACACCCAACAATCCCTGTTGGTGTGATTGGCTGGTTGTTCGGGGCTGCCATGTATCTGGCACGAGCGATCGAGTATCCGGTCTAAATTGGACAGGCCCGGAGTATTTCTTTTGAATGGCTTTTTCCGCTGACTGGGTTTAGAGCCTCTGAATCTGGCATTAACTGCCGTATCCTCAGTATTGTCGCTGTTAATGCGGCGCTTGTGCTTTTTGCGACGCGACCTGCCATTGTTGTCCTTGGTATCCGAATTACCAGGACTCTTGGTCATGTTATTGCTATGAGCTAGCTAGCTGTCTTCTCCCGCGCAAAAGTGGGTCATGAGTGTTGTAAGGGCTGCCATGGATTTCGGCTTTTCCTGTCCTAGGTGTCGGGCAAGCCGTTCGTCTCGGATGTTATGCTTGAAGGCTGCGAGGGCCTCTGCGTCCAGACAGTCGACTATTTGATCTTTCTTGGTTAGGAACCGTGTCCAGAATTGTCTGGCCAATTCCTCTGGCTGCTGAATTATGTGTCTTAGGTCATCGGCGTCTGGTGCTCGGACATAGGTGCCTTAGAAATTGTCAAGGAATGCGGATTCCAGGTCCTCCTAGCAACCAATTGACTCTGCTAGCAAGCTATTAAGCCAATGCCGAGCTGGTCCTTTAAGCTTGAGTGGGAGGTAATTGATAGCGTGTAGATCATCGCCGCGGGCCATGTGGATATGAAGGAGATAATCATCGATCCATACCGCAGGATCTGTTGTGCCATCGTATGATTCGATGTTTACGGGTTTAAAACCCTCGGGGATTTGATGATCCATTACTTCATCTGTGAAGCATAGCGGGTGTGCGGCGCCTCTGTACTGGGCTATATCACGATGTAGCTCGGATGATCTTTGTCTGTTGTGTTCGGCCTGGCCATATTTGCCATATCCGGCATAACGGTTATCGTCACGGGTCGTGGGGCGCCCACGCGATCCGTAGATCGATATTGTTTGCCTTGCCTTGTCCTCCAATATGTCTCGCAGGTCTGGCACGTTTCCCCATGCCTTGGTACTTTTTGAGCGGCGTCGGGGTGCGGCTTGAGTCGATGGCTGAAAGGCTTCTCTATCGCGGCCACGGGGTGGCCGGTCGGCCGCATCATACGCTGGTGATGTAGGTTTAGTTGCTTCCTCCTATAATTGGGGTAGCAGCCTACGCTTTGGTAGCTCTTGGAGGGGCATTCGAGTTTGTACTCTTCGGCAGCGAGGACTTCAGTCCATATGTCAGCTAGCAAGTCTTGGTCAGCTCTAAGCTGTTGCTGTTTTTTCTTGAGGCTGCTTGCCGTGGCCATAAGCCTGCATTTGAAACGCTCTTGTTTGACGGGATCCTCAGGTACGACAAATTCATCGTTGTCGAGGCTTGCTTCCTCTTCGGAGGGAGGCATGTAATTATCGTCCTCGACCTCTCTGTCTGCCGCTCTCTCATGAGGGCTGGCTTCTCCATCCTCCTGCGCTGAATCCTGCTGGAGGGGGTTGTCTTCGGCACTATCCGGGGTGTTATTGTCTCCGGTGCCGGAATCACCGTTTTTGCTGTGGCGGGATTTAGAGCGGCGCCGGTGACGCCGGTGCTTAGGCTGTTTCTTGGAGGGGTCATCCTCCGTAGTTCCCTCGCCATCCCCTTCTTTTGGGGTGTCCACCATGTATATGTCATATGACGAGGTTGCTTTCCAGTGCCCTATAGGCACTGGTTCTTGGTCGTCTCCTTCATCAGCATCCATACCGTCGATGTCTTCGGAGTCGAAGTCGAGCCTGTCGGTTAAATCTACGACAGTGGCTACGAAGTGGGTGGTGGGTGGGCTTCGAATTTCTTCATCGTCCGCATCCCAACCTTGGTGACCATAGTTCGGCCAGGGCTCTCCTGATAAAGAGAGAGACTTTAGTGAATTCAGGATGTCGCCAAAGGGCGAGTGCTGAAATATGTCCGCGGCGGTGAACTCCTTGATCAGAGCCCAATTGGGTTCGATTGGAAGGGGTGTGGAAGATTCGGAGTCCAGAAAGGAGTCCGACATCTTGGAGTCACGAGCTTCGTGAAGGACAAGACTGGTGTTCGGCTCGATAGCCGTAGAGATTGCAGCCCCCAAGGTGGTGTCCAACCACCCGTCCTCGATTGGCGCAGTCAGCTCCGAGCTAAGGGTTAGAGCGGACACCTGAGCGGCCTTCTGGACACTGTCCGGCGGCAGAGCTAGATCATGCCCCTCATGATAGTGCAGCACGCTGAGCCGCGGCTCGAATACGTCGAAGATCAAGTCTCCGCGGATGTCAGCCATGTAGTTCAAACTTCTAAATCTGACCTGATGGCCAGGCATGTAGCTTTCGATCTGCTCCAGATGGCCAAGTGAATTGGCCCACAGTGCAAAGCCGCCGAATACGAAGATCTGTCCGGGGAGGAAAGTCTCACCCTGGACCGCGTTGTTGTTGATGATCGAAGAAGCCATTGGGCCTGAAGGTGACGACACAGAGGAACTCTCAATGAAAGCACCAATGTCGGTGTCAAAACCGGCGGATCTCAGGTAGGGGGTCCCGAACTGTGTTTCTAGGCGGATGGTAACAGGAGACAAGGGACACGATGTTTTTACCCAGGTTCGGGCCCTCTCGATGGAGGTAAAACCCTACTCCTACTTGATTAATATTGATGATATGGGTAGTACAAGAGTAGATCTACCACGAGATCAGAGAGGCTAAACCCTAGAAGCTAGCCTATGGTATGATTGTTGTTCGTCCTATGGACTAAAACCCTCCGATTTATATAGACACCGGAGAGGGCTAGGGTTACACAGAGTCGGTTACAATGGGAAGAGATCTACATATCCGTATCGCCAAGCTTGCCTTCCACGCCAAGGAAAGTCCCATCCGGACACGGGACGAAGTCTTCAATCTCGCATCTTCATAGTCCGGGAGTCCGGCCAAAGGTCATAGTCCGGCCATCCAGACACCCCCTAATCCAGGACTCCCTCAGTGACCAAGATTCATTGCGCCAGGTGTCTGCTAGTTATTCGTCGTTGTTGCCATGTCATTTGCTTGCGTGTTGCATATTGCCATGTCATAATGTGCATTTCATTTGGCATACGTGTTCGTCTCATGCATCTGAGCTTTTTCCCCGTTGTCTGTTTTGCAATCCGGCACTCCTATGCCCTCCGGCGTCCCCTTTTGTCTCTCGTTGTGAGCGGGTGTTGAACTTTCTCGGAATGGCCCGAGGTTTGCCAAGCAGCCTTGGTATAGCACCGGTAGACCTCCTGTCAAGTTTCGTGCCATTTGGAGGTTGTTTAATACTCCAACGGTTAACCGGGTAACCGTAAAAGGCCTCTTTTGTTTGCAGCCCAAAACCCATCCAAACCCCCTCCATGCTCTTGGTGCTTCGATCCCGATCGTGTGGGCGTAAACCATGCTCCATTTGGACTCTCCTAGCTCCCTCTATCTATAAATATGTGCATCTTCCCCGAAATCCCGGTCTAACCCTAGCCATCTTCATCCTCGCGCCGCCGGACACGTCTGCCCGTGCCGGAGATGTCCGCCGGACACCTCAGCCGAGCCAATCCCGTCGTGCCACGTCGCCCACCGCCGCTGCCAACCACTCCCGCGCCGCCACGTCAGCCCCGCCGGCCTCT
>NC_041381.1:568265846-568277494 GCF_002162155.2 Triticum dicoccoides | reverse complement strand
GCCGCCGCCGCCGCGGATCGAGCGCCGCCGCCCGCCGGCATGTCCCGTCGTCCCCCGCCTCGGCTCCCATGCTCCTCCGGCTAGATCCGGCCGCGAGAGGCCCAGATCCGTCCTCCCCGACCTCTCTCCGCCTCCCCGGCATCTTCCTCATCAACTCCGTCGAGCATCTCCGGCCATCATAGAAAACCGCGCGGATCTGCAGGTTGACCCCGGAAACGCCTAAGTCCCTGATATTTTTGCATATTTTCATGCCTGGTTCAACATGCCATAACTTGTTGAATACTGCTCCGTTTCGTGCGTGTAATATATTGAAATGTTCGCCATGAGATGCTCTACATTTCGTTCCCGTGTGTCATGTTCATTTGAGTTCATCTTGATGCCCGAATCATCGTTGCAAGTGTTATATGTTCTTATTTGCTGTCTGTTAACAAAACATTCTCATTTGTCATTTTTGTTGCATTTTGTGTGTGCATCCTATGGGCATGAGCTCTACATGTGTTTTGAACTAAATCATGCCATCTTTACAGGGGTGCCATCCATGTATTTTTGTGAGAATTGTACTGAGTGCATCAAGCCTGTTAAGTAGGGTACTTGGTGTTGCTGTTTTGCTAGGCTGTTTCTGTTATATTTTGTTGCTATGTAAACCTGCTGCTACAAGTCATTCTATGCATAATCTGGAGATGTTCACTAAGGATGTTTTGTCATAAACGTCATGCTCTATCCATACATGCCCCTAGTTGCATTTATAGCTTCCTGTAGATTGTTGTTATCATGCTCCAAATTTGCTAAATAATGTTGCTGTCAGCCTGTTAACATTAAGTTCAGTTTTGCCATGTGTTTTGCTAGTGATCCATGCAACCTATGAACTTGCTCTTGCCATGCTTATCTTCATAAGCATGTCTTCTTACTGTTGGTTACCTTTTCATGCCATGTAATGCTCTGTGGTGAGTGGTACAAGCTCACCAACATGCCTACTTATTGTTGTTCCTGCCATGTTTGAATCTGTCATATCATTTGCCATGTTTACATGGGTGTCATCATGTCTTCTGATCCTTTTTGGCTCATGGTCAGTAAGGGACTTTTGTTCTATGCAATTATTAGATTCATTCCATGCCTTTGTTTTCCATGTTAAGTTCTTGTAACATGTTGTTTGATAGCTCTAAACATTGCAACCTGATGTTATTTCTGCCAAGCCTGTAAACTGTTATTATATGCAATCTTGCCATGTCTTTTTGAGCATGTTCTAGTGATTTCTGGAGATAGCTAAGTGCTCATGTTTTGTGATGCTTTACCTGTACATCATGTCCATGCCTTTTTTCATATTGTGGTACTGTAGCATGTTGTTTTGGTGCTTGCAATATGCCTATTTGCTGTTTTGGACAGATTGTTGCTATAACTTGTATAGTGTGTGTGTGTGTGTGTTGAACCATTGCTCCGTTTTGAGTGTGCTCTATATGAAACTTGCTTAGTTTTGCATGTAGCTTCATATTATCATGTTGCATCCATGTTTTGGTGTGTTTGCTTGATGTTTGTATGCATTTTGCATCAATGCCATGTTTATCTTGTTTTGCTCATATCTTCTTAGGCCGTAGCTCCAAATTAAATGAACTTTATATGTAACTTGACTAGAATCGCGTGTAGATCATCTTGGTGCATTTTAACTTGCTGTTTAACAACTTGAACATAAGGTTTATTCAGATCTGGACCAATTTCAAAATTTGCATATGAGGACTTACCGGAATTGTTATATGTTGTTCCCGGCCTCATTTAAACTTGCCTTGATGTGTTGCTCTTGTTTGCATCATCTCTTGCCATGAGTAGCTTCATGTAGCTTTGTCTTGCATCATACTTGGTTGAGCATCATGTCATGTTCATCTGTGGTGTGTTTACCTTGTTGTGTGCTTCTTCTCGATAGTTCCCGTTTCGTTGCGATCGTGAGGATTCGTTCGTCTACGCTTGGTTCGGCTTCATCCGTTCATCTTCTTCATAGACTCGTTCTTCTTCCTTGCGGGATTTCAGGCAAGATGACCGCTACCCTGGATCTCACTACTACCATTGCTATGCTAGTTGCTTCGTTCTATCGCTTTGCTGCGCTTCCTATCTTTTGCTCTTCAAGCCTCCCTATTTGCCATGTCAGCCTCTAACCTTTCCACCCGTCCTAGCAAACCATTGCTTGGCTATGTTACCGCTTTGCTCAGCCCCTCTTATAGCGTTGATAGTTTTAGGTGAAGTTGAAGATTGCTCCATGCTGGACAGGATTATGTTGGGATATCACAATATCTCTTATTTAATTAATGCATCTATATACTTGGTAAAGGGTGGAAGACTCGGCCTTATGCCTGGTGTTTTGTTCCACTCTTGCCGCCCTAGTTTCCGTCATACCGGTGTTATGTTCCTTGATTTTGCGTTCCTTACACGGTTGGGTGATTTATGGGACCCCCTTGACAATTCGCTTTGAATAAAACTCCACCAGCAAGGCCCAACCTTGGTTTTACCATTTGCCTACCTAAGCCTTTTTCCCTTGGGTTTCCGGAGCCCAAGGGTCATCTTTATTTAACGCCCCCGGGCCAGTGCTCCTTCGAGTGTTGGTCCGAACTAGAGCCACTTGCAGCGCCACCTTGGGGAAACTTGAGGTCTGCTTTTAGTTGTACGTAGTGTTCATCCGGTGTGTCCTGAGAACGAGAAATGTGCAGCTCCTATCGGGATTTGTCGGCACATCGGGCGGCTTTGCTGGTCTTGTTTTACCATTGTCGAAATGTCTTGTAAACCGAGATTCCGAGTCTGATAGGGTCTTCCTGGGAGAAGGTATATCCTTCGTTGATCGCGAGAGCTTATCATGGGCTAAGTTGGGACACCCCTGCAGGGTATAAACTTTCGAAAGCCGTGCCCGTGGTTATGTGGCAGATGGGAATTTGTTAATGTCCAGTTGTAGATAACTTGACACCAGAACCGAATTAAAATGCATCAACCGCGTGTGTAGCCGTGATGGTCTCTTTTCGGTGGAGTCCGGGAAGCGAACACGGTTTTTGGGTTATGTTTGACATAAGCAGGAGTTCAGGATCACTTCTTGATCATTACTAGTTGACGACCGTTCCGTTTGCTCTCTTCTCGCTCTTATTTGCGTATGTTAGCCACCATATATGCTTAGCCACTGCTGCAACCTCACCACTTTACCCCTTACTTTCCCTTTAAGCCTTGCTAGTCGTGATACCCATGGTAATGGGATTGCTAAGTCCTCGTGGCTCACAGATTACTACAACAACAGTTGCAGGTGCAGGTTATACAACGATCATGACGCGAGAGCGATGTTTGCTTACTTTGGAGTTCTTCTTCTTCTTCTTCTTCGATCAGGGGATAGGTTCCAGGTTGGCAGCCTGGGATAGCAGGGTGGATGTCATTTGAGTTTCTGTTTGTGTTTCATCCGTAGTCGGATGGTGCTCTTATGTAAGTTGATGTTGTATTTGTGTGGCATTCTATGCCTTTTGTATGTATCCCCGTCTATTATGTAATGTTGATGTAATGATATCCACCTTGCAAAAGCGTATCAATATGCGGTTCTATCCTTGGTGGGACCTTCGAGTCTCTTTAGGATAGTATCGCATATTGGGCGTGACAAGTTGGTATCAGAGCCTCGACCGACCTTAGGAGCCCCTTGTTTGATCATGTAGTTTGGCCGTTGTTGAGTCTAGAAGAAAACTATTTTGAGTCTTAGGATTATATATATCAGAGAGTAGGAATTCTGTTTACTCCTCAGCCCCTTCGTCGCTTTGGTGAGGTATCGTGACGTAGGTTTTTTGAATTACTCCTCGTCCCCTTCAAATTTTCTTTAGGATCACGTAGTTGGTTTTCCGATCGTTGGTTCTCAGCTCTTTTATCCGGTGAATTTCTCGTCAAGTCGACTCGAGCCTCTTCATTGTTGCCAAGTTCAATCCTTAGTTGTTTTTCTTTTCCCACCCGCCCACCCTTTTTCTTCTCGAAGCCGGAGTCCGTAATCGAGTATCCATCCTACTCGTGCGTAGCATTTGCATTCTTTCAACCGGTGTTTCCTCTGGAAGTTATTCGTCGGTTCCCCCTTCCAAGTTGATTTTGTTTTCCCGCCCTCCCACCCTTTTCTTCCAGGAATCTGACTCTCTCTCGACCAACTATCTCATTTGCGCGGAACCTCTTCAGTCTTTTGTAAATTATCTCAACCGGTGAATTCTCGTCTCGTTTGACATTCATCATCTCTTTTTCTTTTCCGGTGGATTCAATTCTAATTTTCGGTAGTGATTATATTCTTTCCCTCGGCTCAAGTGTTCTCTTTGCTCGTTCGCCTCTCGCCAGTTTATCCTACTGGAGTGCTCAGGACATCTCAGGAGATTCGTCTGTGTTCCAATTAATTCGAGGTTGTCACCTCTTTCAAATATTTCAATTGTTCCTGTGCATCATCTCCTCTTCAATCCTTTCCAACAATGTTTTTCTCTTTAGTGAGCCCTAACCCACAGGTCTTTTCCCAGGATCTTAGCTGACTCTTCTAATTATTCCGGAGCTATTCCAAATTCTTTTCAAAGTGTGACGTAAGTATGGATCCCATCAGTCAGATGCCATCTCCAAGATCGTTTTCAAATTCTTTTCATTATTGGTTCAACCCTTCCTCTTTTACATTCTACTGGAGTACCTCAGTAATTTTGGTGGTGTCTCGTCGTCATTTGAAGACCGAAGAAGAGTTTTTCCTTGAAATCTTGTCCGTCCTCTCGGAGATTCATGGTTCTAGCTTCATATCATCCTCCTAAATTATTCAGGTTGTCAGATATTCTTTCTTACCCATCCGGAGTATTTCAGGAGTTGATTTCTTTTTCGTTTCACTGGAGGACATCATTCCATCTATCATTCTCTAATTACCCCGACGCTTTGTTCAAGTGCTCTCTAATCAGTTCGAAGTCTTCCCGTTCTTTTGTATCTAAATCCCCTCAAGAATATTTGTTCTTCTAATTCTTCCCGGTGATTCATTCTCTTCCATCAGTCATTTTCGAATTCTTACGGTGGTTTCTTCAGATTCCTTTCCTTTGGTTATCATATATCCATTCGTTCTTTCCAATCCTACCGGTGGTTCATGAAGACTTTCTCAAATTTTGTGCTATATTCCCCTTAATCCTTTTCAACAAGAATAAGTTGCATGCCAAATCCGGTTGTCATCAATTAAATTTGATGATGATAAGCATAACGTAATTCTTACTCTTATTTCATCATTGTCTAGTAATCTCTTTTCTTCGGAGTTTGTTCTTGATGAATAAATTCTAGTTTCAAGTGTTTTCATCTTTTCTTTTCCGGAGTTCGATTTCCTCGGCCATTTCGTCGAAACCCCCATCTAAGTCATCGCAAGGCTAATCTTATTCTTTCTTCCTTCTTTCTATGTCATCATCCTTTTGTTACCGGAGTTCTTCATGGTGGTTCTTCATGATTTAATTCATTCTTCAAGTGTTCATCAAGGCTTTGTTGGAGGAATTCAAGTATCTTTTCTTCTCGCGTCTCAAAGTGTAATTAATTCTCCATATTCTTTTGAAGTGGAGTCTTGCATTTCTTTGTTCTTCTCAACTATCCAATCATTTCCGTTTGTGGTCGGTTATCACCTCATAATTTTGAGATGTTCTCCATAAGTCCACAACAAGCTTATTCTTTCGTTGTTGATTTTCTCAACAACTCCATTCAACCCTTCCTTCTAAGTTCTTTTCATTCCATTCTTTCAATTCTTCCGGAGGCATTGCTTTCGGCATCTCATCAAGTGCCATCCCATTTGGTGAAGTTCTTGTTCTATTCCTTCCATTTTCTGCCGGAGTGTTGCCTAAATTCTTTCAGTCTTATTCGTTCTAACCGGAGTGGTTTCATAGTCTATCCGATTCCATGAGCTTTCGATTCCTGTCATTCTCATCGTTCCTCTCTTCTTCTCAAGTGCTCTTGATTCTTTGCTTCTTCTCTTGAGTTCTTGTTTCACCTCATCCCTTTTCCCTTCCGTCTCGGTCCTAAGATCTCCGGACGAGATATCTTGTTAGTGGAGAAGTGTTGTAACGCCGCGGATTCCTTACGCCAGGTGTCTGCTAGTTATTCGTGGTTGTTGCCATGTCATTTTCTTGCGTGTTGCATATTGCCATGTCATCATGTGCATTTCATTTGGCATACGTGTTCGTCTCATGCATCTGAGCTTTTTTCCCCGTTGTCGGTTTTGCAATCCGGCACTCCTATGCCCTCCGGCGTCCCCCTTTTGTCTCTCGTTGTGAGCGGGTGTTGAACTTTCTCGGAATAGCCCGAGGTTTGCCAAGCGGCCTTGGTATAGCACCGGTAGACCTCCTGTCAAGTTTCGTGCCATTTGGAGGTTGTTTGATACTCCAACGGTTAACCGGGTAACCGTAAAAGGCCTCTTTTGTTTGCAGCCCAACACCCCTCCAAAGTGGCCCAAAACCCATCCAAACCCCCTCCATGCTCTCGGTGGTTCGATCACGATCGTGTGGGCGAAAACCGTGCTCCATTTGGACTCTCCTAGCTCCCTCTATCTATAAATATGTGCATCTCCCCCGAAATCCCGGTCTAACCCTAGCCATCTTCATCCTCGCGCCGCCGGACACGTCCGCCCGTGTCGGAGATGTCCGCCGGACACCTCAGCCGAGCCAATCCCGTCGTGCCACGTCGCCCGCCGCCGCCGCCAACCACTCCCGCGCCGCCACGTCAGCCCCGCCGGCCTCTCTCTCTCTCCACCCCACCGTCGGCGCCGCCCTTCGCGCCTCCGGCACGGCCCGCCGCCGCCGCCGCCGCGGATCGAGCGCCACCGCCCGCTGGCATGTCCTGCCGTCCCCCGCCTCGGCTCCCGTGCTCCTCCGGCCAGATCCGGCCGCGAGAGGCCCGGATCCGTCCTCCCCGACCTCTCTCCGCCTCCCCGGCATCTTCCTCGTCAACTCCGGCGAGCATCTCCGGCCATCATAGAAAACCGCGCGGATTTGCAGGTTGACCCCAGAAACGCCCGAGTCCCTGATATTTTTGCATATTTTCATGCCCGGTTCAACATGCCATAACTTGTTGAATACTGCTCCGTTTCGTGCGTGTAATATATTGAAATGTTCGCCATGAGATGCTCTACATTTCATTCCATTGTGTCATGTTCATTTGAGTTCATCTTGATGCCCGAATCATCGTTGCAAGTGTTATATGTTCTTATCTGCTGTCTGTTAACAGAACATGCTCATTTGTCATTTTTGTTGCATTTTGTGTGTGCATCCTATGGGCATGAGCTCTACATGTGTTTTGAACTAAATCATGCCATATTTACAGCGGTGCCATCCATGTATTTTTGTGAGAATTGTACTGAGTGCATCAAGCCTGTTAAGTAGGGTACTTGGTGTTGCTGTTTTGCTAGGCTGTTTCTGTTATATTTTGTTGCTATGTAAACCTGCTGCTACAAGTCGTTCTATGCATAATCTGGAGATGTTCACTAAGGATGTTTTGTCATACACGTCATGCTCTATCCATACATGCCCCTGGTTGCATTTATAGCTTCCTGTAGATTGTTGTTATCATGCTCCAAATTTGCTAAATAATGTTGCTGTCAGCCTGTTAACATTAAGTTCAGTTTTGCCATGTGTTTTGCTAGTGATCCATGCAACCTATGAACTTGCTCTTGCCATGCTTATCTTCTTAAGCATGTCTTCTTACTGTTGGTAACCTTTTCATGCCATGTAATGCTCTGTGGTGAGTGGTACAAGCTCACCAACATGCCTACTTATTGTTGTTCCTGCCATGTTTGAATCTGTCATATCATTTGCCATGTTTACATGGGTGTCATCATGTCTTCTGATCCTTTTTGGCTCATGGTCAGTAAGGGACTTTTGTTCTATGCAATTATTATATTCATTCCATGCCTTTGTTTTCCATGTTAAGTTCTTGTAACATGTTGTTTGATAGCTCTAAACATTGCAACCTGATGTTATTTCTGCCAAGCCTGTAAACTGTTATTATATGCAATCTTGCCATGTCTTTTTGAGCATGTTCTAGTGATTTCTGGAGATAGCTAAGTGCTCATGTTTTGTGATGCTTTACCTGTACATCATGTCCATGCCTTTTTTCATATTGTGGTACTGTAGCATGTTGTTTTGGTGCTTGCAATATGCCTATTTGCTGTTTTGGACAGATTGTTGCTATAACTTGTATAGTGTGTGTGTGTGTGTTGAACCATTGCTCCGTTTTGAGTGTGCTCTATATGAAACTTGCTTAGTTTTGCATGTAGCTTCATATTATCATGTTGCATCCATGTTTTGGTGTGTTTGCTTGATGTTTGTATGCATTTTGCATCAATGCCATGTTTATCTTGTTTTGCTCATATCTTCTTAGGCCGTAGCTCCAAATTAAATGAACTTTATATGTAACTTGACTAGAATCGCGTGTAGATCATCTTGGTGCATTTTAACTTGCTGTTTAACAACTTGAACATAAGGTTTATTCAGATCTGGACCAATTTCAAAATTTGCATATGAGGACTTACCGGAATTGTTATATGTTGTTCCCGGCCTCATTTAAACTTGCCTTGATGTGTTGCTCTTGTTTGCATCATCTCTTGCCATGAGTAGCTTCATGTAGCTTTGTCTTGCATCATACTTGGTTGAGCATCATGTCATGTTCATGTGTGGTGTGTTTACCTTGTTGTGTGCTTCTTCTCGATAGTTCCCGTTTCGTTGCGATCGTGAGGATTCGTTCGTCTACGCTTGGTTCGGCTTCATCCGTTCATCTTCTTCATAGACTCGTTCTTCTTCCTTGCGGGATTTCAGGCAAGATGACCGCTACCCTGCATCTCACTACTACCATTGCTATGCTAGTTGCTTCGTTCTATCGCTTTGCTGCGCTTCCTATCTTTTGCTCTTCAAGCCTCCCTATTTGCCATGTCAGCCTCTAACCTTTCCACCTGTCCTAGCAAACCATTGCTTGGCTATGTTACCGCTTTGCTCAGCCCCTCTTATAGCGTTGATAGTTGCAGGTGAAGTTGAAGATTGCTCCATGCTAGACAGGATTATGTTGGGATATCACAATATCTCTTATTTAATTAATGCATCTATATACTTGGTAAAGGGTGGAAGACTCGACCTTATGCCTGGTGTTTTGTTCCACTCTTGCCGCCCTAGTTTCCGTCATACCGGTGTTATGTTCCTTGATTTTGCGTTCCTTACACGGTTGGGTGATTTATGGGACCCCCTTGACAATTCGCTTTGAATAAAACTCCACCAGCAAGGCCCAACCTTGGTTTTACCATTTGCCTACCTAAGCCTTTTTCCCTTGGGTTTCCGGAGCCCAAGGGTCATCTTTATTTAACGCCCCCGGGCCAGTGCTCCTTCGAGTGTTTGTCCGAACTAGAGCCACTTGCAGCGCCACCTTGGGGAAACTTGAGGTCTGCTTTTAGTTGTACGTAGTGTTCATCCGGTGTGTCCTGAGAACGAGAAATGTGCAGCTCCTATCGGGATTTGTCGGCACATCGGGCGGCTTTGCTGGTCTTGTTTTACCATTGTCGAAATGTCTTGTAAACCGAGATTCCGTGTCTGATAGGGTCTTCCTGGGAGAAGGTATATCCTTCGTTGATCGCGAGAGCTTATCATGGGCTAAGTTGGGACACCCCTGCAGGGTATAAACTTTCGAAAGCCATGCCCGCGGTTATGTGGCAGATGGGAATTTGTTAACGTCCGGTTGTAGATAACTTGACACCAGATCCGAACTAAAACGCATCAACCGCGTGTGTAGCCATGATGGTATCTTTTCGGCGGAGTCCGGGGAGTGAACACGGTTTTTGGGTTATGTTTGACGTAAGCAGGAGTTCAGGATCACTTCTTGATCATTACTAGTTGACGACCGTTCCGTTTGCTCTCTTCTCGGTCTTATTTGCGTATGTTAGCCACCATATATGCTTAGCCGCTGCTGCAACCTCACCACTTTACCCCTTACTTTCCCTTTAACTTTGCTAGTCTTGATACCCATGGTAATGGGATTGCTGAGTCCTCGTGGCTCACAGATTACTACAAAATCAGTTGCAGGTGCAGGTTATACGATGATCATGACGCGAGAGCGATGTTTGCTTACTTTGGAGTTCTTCTTCTGCTTCTTCTTTGATTAGGGGATAGGTTCCAGGTCGGCAGGCTGGGATAGAAGGGTGGATGTCGTTTGAGTTTCTGTTTGTGTTTCATCCATAGTCGGATGGTGCTCTTATGTAAGTTGATGTTGTATTCGTGTGGCATTCTATGCCTTTTGTATGTATCCCCGTCTATTATGTAATGTTGATGTAATGATATCCACCTTGCAAAAGCGTATCAATATGCAGTTCTATCCTTGGTGGGACCTTCGAGTCTCTTTAGGATAGTATTGCATATTGGGCGTGACACCCTAGCTGAGAATACCGACAGCTTATTTCCTAGGGTGACAGCTACGTTGCGTTGTTCCAACATGCGGGCCCACAATTTTTCTTCTGCAGGTGAAAGTTCATGGAATGCACGAGCATTTTGTAGCATTGTTTCAATGTTGGTCAAACTCACTGGCTCCGCCACCACCACCACCTCCTCCTCTTCCACCTGAGCATCGGGCAGATGAAGATGGTGATCTGCTGCTTCCACGTAGTCAATAACATTGACATTCATAGTTTCACCATGATGAACCCACCTAGTATATGTGACCGACATCCCATACAAGTGTAGATGATTTTGCATAGTTGACTGGGGTCTTGTAACTGAATCCATACAACTGCTACACGGACAGAGGACATCTGATTTTGGCCCGCCGTACTCAGCTCTGATAAAGTTCATGAAGTTTTCAACCCCCTCAACATATGCAGCGGAGAATCTTCGAGCAGAAGTTATCCAAGTCCTATCCATCTGTTAGACATACAAATTAGTTCTTCTACTAGATATTCCAGGAAAAACATATATGCTTTTTTATGAAGTCCAAAAAAAATATCTAGGTCGATGTGTAAAGCTATGGCAAGATATTTGGACGAGCAGATCTAAGTAACAAAATATATGTAAAGCTAATTCAGCGAACAGATTTGAGTGCTAAATTATGGCAGGCTGTTTCAGTAGTCAATGAGGCTGAGCACACAACCATCAAACTATCAAAGGCCATCACAGCAACAAAGATCGAGCATAAAACGGTGTAGAGCTATTTCACCTAACAAATTGGCTACTAGACCATGGCAATCTACGTCACAATAAATATATGGCAGGATATTTTAGCAACTAATCGGCCTTGGCATGCCATCTCAGCTAAGCAGATTGAGTGCAGAATAGGGCAAGGAAGCTTCTTAAGCAGAGCATATTGACTGTAAACTACTTCGGCAAACAATGAGATTAACAGCGTCTATCAGCTAACATTCAGCGCTATGCCGACATGAACGGGGCCTCAGTCTAGAATGCGTGTATCGTGGGAGAAGCTGACCGCCGTGTGTCTCCACACGAACGTCGCCAGCGGTGGCGACGCTGACCGCCATGCGCCTCCATAAGAACGTAGCCAGCGATGGCGGCGCGGCTAGAGAATGGCAGTCTACGAGAGCGTACCATGGGAGCGAGAGGATCGCCGTGCGTCCCCTCGATGAACCATGGCGCCGAAGTATCCGCATGGCAGGGAGGGCGGCTTTGTCAGAGCGAATGGAGTGG
>NC_041381.1:568240353-568265631 GCF_002162155.2 Triticum dicoccoides | reverse complement strand
GGGGGGATTTCGCGCGGTGGGCGGGGGGAGTTTGGTGCATGGTTGGTTTCTCCAAGTGTTGTCCCACATGTTAGTGAAGAGGCAAGCCGAAGTGCGTTCCGTTTGCGTGATCCATGTGCAGGACCGAACGTGTGTGGGGTGCAATGCAACCGCGACACGAGTGCTGTGAGTGTACCACCTTTTTTCCTTTTAAACTAGGTGCTTCGCCCCCTCAAAAAAATTCTTGTTTCGCACGATCCATCGATACTACTACTAGTAATCCGGTAATCCCGACTAAAACGGCGCGGCCGGGTCTTTTTCCGCGTGATATGCTGGGAGGTTGGGTTAGTTGGGTTTTTTAGGACGAGTAATGCTACACCTATGTAATCAAGGTTACCTAATTAACGTAATGTGAAACGTGTGAGCTGTTGATTGTAGATTAGGGGGAGGGAGGGGCCCACTGTCGGTGTCAAAACCGGCGGATCTCGGGTAGGGGGTCCCGGTCTGTGCGTCTTACGATGATGGTAACAAGAAGCAAGGGACACAATGTTTACCCAGGTTCGGGCCCTCTCGATGGAGGTAATACCCTACTTCCTGCTTGATTAATATTGAAGATAAGTGGAATACAAGAGTAGATCTACCACGAGATCATAGAGGCTAAACCCTAAGAGCTAGCCTATGATGGTATGATTGTAATTGTGATCGGCCTTCTAAGGACCATGCTCTCCGGTTTATATAGACACCGAAGATCTAGGGTTTACATGGAGTCGGTTACAAGGAAGGAAATATAATATCCGGATCGCCAGTCTTGTCTTCCACGCAAAGGAGAGTCCCATCCGGACACGAGCCGAAGTCTTGAGTCTTGTATCTTGATGCTTCTATAGTCCGGACGACGAATATAGTCCGGCTGTCCGGATACCCCCTTATCCAAGACTCCCTCAGTAGCCCCTAAACCAGAATTCAATGACGATGAGTCTGGCGCGCAGTCTTGTCTTGGGCATTGCAAGGCGGGTTCCTCCTCCAAATACTCCAAGGTGATTATCGAACACGTAGGTTGTGTCCGGATCTGCAAGATGATCTTCACACACCCTTAGCATAAACCCGTTCTGCTGGCAATCTTCGTACGTCGTGCCCTTGCATCGTGACCTGGTGCAACATGAACGAGCGTTTCCTGCTCCACCTCGACTCGCGTTGCGAGGCAGTTTTATCGGCACGTCCTGCCAAAGCAGAGATCGTGTTCCTCTTAATATGAGATCTTTCATCAATATGGGCATAAGCGACCCCACGACGACTGTTGGTATAATTCCGTGTTTCTCTTTAGATAAGTCTCAAGCGGTCACGCTGAGGACTCTTGGTATTCATCCCTTTTATAAAGGGGTCAAGGCCTACACCTCGTTTCTACCTCTCCTGCTCCTTCTCGCACCTCGAGCTCCATTGCTCAAAACCTAAGCTCCCACACCCCAGATCATCCAGTATGTCCGGATCTGACGCAGCAGGCCGGTGGGTGGCCTCCTCGATTCAGGAGGAGGATGTTAGGAAGCTGAGGGAGGTTGGATACCTGACTGCTGATATCCAGCACATGCTTCCTACTCCGGGGCAAGTCATCCCCATGCTGGAGCCCAATGAGAGCGTCGTGTTTACTCCTCACTTCCTCCGAGGCCTAGGCCTCACCCTCGACCCCTTTGTGAGGGGGCTCATGTTTTATTATGGCTTGGATTTCCATGATTTGGCTCCAGATGCCATCCTCCATATCTCGTCTTTTATTATTGTGTGCGAGGCTTTTCTCCATGTCAACCCACACTTCGGCTTGTGGCTAAAGACCTTCAATGTGAAGTCGAAGATGATCGAGGGGCGACATGCGGAGTGCGGAGGCGCCATAATAAGCAGGAATGCTGATGCCCCATGGCCAGAGGGTTCTTTTCCGGAAGAGTTCGACGTATGGCAACGTAGATGGTTCTATGTCACTGCTCCCAGAGGCACAAAGTGGGTAGCTTCCCCCGAGTTCCGCTCAGGCCCTCCATCATAGTTGGCGTCTTTGACCGATGTGGGACGAAGTTATGGGCCTACTGGCGATGTACCCGAACTACAAAACCGCATCCGGGAGCTTATTAGGAGGGAAATAAATCTTGTCAGCATAATTCAAGTAATGCTAGTCCGATGGATATCGCCGTGCAAACGTCGGCCTCTCCGTATGTGGGAGTTTAATCTGGAAGGTCCGCGGACTATTAAGCACTTCTTCGGCTTGACGCTTGAAGGAATGTGTAAATTATTCTTCGGACCACAAGAAAAGTGTCCGGACACCACCGAGGATGCGGGCCTAAGCTGCAATCGCCTAGATGCCCAAGTAAGTAACCTTAAAGCCGGACCCTTCATTTATATTTATCATGATTATTATTCTAACACTCCCTGCGCGGCCAGGAATGGCTTGACAAGGCAAAGAGAATCAGGTGTCTGGCACCACTTCCCGAAGGCTCGCCTGGTCCCACCATTGCAAAGATGCTGGACCGGGCACTCAGCAAAATCCCTTCAGCGAAGGGTGAAGGAAAGGGCAGTGAAGCCGAACTTCATGCGTTGCGCATCCAGACCGGGAAAATCGCTAGCCCTCCTATGGAGGATAGTCGGGAAGGGAAGGTCAAAGCCTCCTCCCCACGCGGGAAGAAGAGGGCCGCCTCCGAAGATTTGGAGGCGGAGACGCCCAAGCAAGGGAAGAAAACATCACCAAGGGGCTCTGCCGCGATGGGCGCCCTCACCACGCCATGCCCGCCAACGAGCCAGCCCGCCAATGAGCCGTAAGTCATTCATTAATTCGAAGGTGAGATGTTACTCCGAGATCCATAATCAGGACTTCGTTTTTTGTAGTCCGGTGAGCAACTCTTCTCAACAGAGTTTGTCTTCGGGGGACCTTCGTCCGGAGATGATGGAGAGTGAAACCCCACCCCACTCTCCGCCTCATGGGCGGGCGACACGGAGGTGTCGTCAAGGAGGTGTCCGGATATGCCGAAGCCGGAGGCTAGTATGTCAGCCGCCCTGAGCCCGGAGCGTTTGGCTCCCACGAGGGGCGATGAGAAGGGTCCGGTGCAGTTTAGTGTCCGGCCCGACATACTGACGGGCCGTCTGGAGCGAGCCGCGCTTTCGGAGGAGCACCGCTGAGGGAGTCCTGGATTAGGGGGTGTCCGGATGGCCGGACTAAGACCTTTGGCCAGACTCCCGGACTATGAAGATACAAGATTGAAGACTCCGTCCCGTGTCCGGATGGGACTTTCCTTGGCATGGAAGGCAAGCTTGGCGATAGGATATGAAGATATCCTCCCATTGTAACTGACTCTGTGTAACCCTAGCCATCTCCGGTGTCTATATAAACCAGGGAGTTTTAGTCCGTAGGACGAACAACAATCATACCATAGGCTAGATTCGAGGGTTTAGCCACTCCAATCTCGTGGTAGATCTACTCTTGTACTACCCATATCATCAATATTAATCAAGCAGGAGTAGGGTTTTACCTCCATCGAGAGGGCCCGAACCTGGGTAAAAACATCGTGTCCCTTGTCTCCTATTACCATCCGCCTAGACGCACAGTTCGGGACCCCCTAACCGAGATCCGCCGGTTTTGACACCGACATTGGTACTTTCATTGAGAGTTCCTCTGTGTCGTAGCCTTTAGGCCCGATGGCTTCTTCGCTTGTCAATCGCGATGCGGTCTGGGATGAGAGTTTTCTCCCCGGATAGATATTCGTATTCGGTGGCCTCGCACTGCGGGCCGACTCGTTCGGCCATCTGGAGCAGATCGAAAGCTACGCCCTGGCCATCAGGTCAGGTTTGGAAGCTTAAACTACATGGCCGACATCCGCGGGGACTTGATCTTCGACGGATTCGAGCCACGATCGGGTGCGCCGTACTGTCACGATTGGCATGATTTAGCTCTGTCAGCGGACAACGCCCAGGGAGTCGCTCAGATGTCCACTCCGACCATTAGCTCGAAGACCACTACGCTAGTCGGGGATGAACGGTTGGACGCCGCCCCGGAAACTGCAATCTCCACGGCGATAGAGCCGGATAACAGCCTAGTCCCTCGCAAGGCCCGTGACTCCAAGGTGCCGGACTCTGATCCGGACTCCGTAAATCCCGCACCTCTTTCGATTAAGCCCGATTGGGCTCCGGTCAGGGAGTTCACCGCCGCGGATGTCTTTCAGCACTCACCTTTCGGCAACATCCTGAATTCGTTAAAGTCTCTCTCTTTGTCAGGAGAGCCCTGGCCGGACTACGGCCAACACGGTTGGGATGCGGACGACGAAGAAATTCGTAGCCCACCCACCACCCACTTTGTAGCCACTATCGACGATTTAACCGACATGCTCGACTTCGAATCCGAAGACATCGACGGCATGGACGCTGATGAAGGAGACGATCAAGAACCAGTGCCTATAGGGAACTGGAAAGTCACCTTGTCATATGAAATATACATGGTGGACACCCCTAAAGCGGGGGATGGGGAGGAGAAAACGGAGGACGATCCCTCCAAGAAGCAACCGAAGCGCCGACGTCAGCGGCGCCGCTCTAAGTCCCGCCAAAGCAAAAACGGCGATTCCAGCACCGGAGATAACAATACGCTGGACAGTGCCGAGGACAACCCTCTCCAGCAGGATTCAGTGCAGGAGGACGAAGGAGCCAACCCTCATGAGAGAGCGGCTGACAAAGAAGACGAGGACGACAATTACATGCCTCCCTCCGAAGACGAGGCAAGCCTCGACAACGACGAATTCGTCGTGCCAGAGGATCCCGTCGAACAAGAGCGTTTCGAATGCAGACTCGTAGCCACGGCAAGCAGCCTCAAGAAGAAACAGCAGTAGCTTAGAGCTAACCAAGACTTGCTAGCCGACAGATGGACCGAAGTCCTGGCGGCCGAAGAGTATAAACTAAAACACCCATCCAAGAGCTCCCTGAAGCGCAGGCTGCTACCCCAACTTGAGGAGGAAGCAACTAAACCTACATCACTAGCGTACGATGCACCCGACCAGCCACCCCGTGGCCGCGATAGAGAGGCCTTCAGGCCCTCAATCCAGGCCGCCCCCCGACACCGCTCAAAACATACTAGAGTACGGGGAGATGCAACAGACCTGCGAGACATCTTAGAGAATAAGGCAAGGCAAACAAGATCGATCTACGGATCGCATGGGCGCCCCGCTTCACGTGACGCTAGCCGTCATGCCGGACATAATAAGTATGCGCCGGCCGAATACAACATACCAAGCTTGTCTGAGCTGCGTCGTGATATAGCCTAGTACAGGGGCGCCGCACACCCACTATGCTTCACAGACGAAGTAATGGATCATCAAGTCCGCGAGGGCTTCAAGCCCGTAAACATCGAATCATACGATGACACAACAGATCCTGCGGTATGGATCAAGGATTATCTCCTTCACATCCACATGACCCGTGGTCATGATCTACACGCCATCAAATACCTCCCGCTCAAGCTTAAAGGACCAGCTCGACATTGGCTTAATAGCCTGCCAGCAGAGTCAATTAGTTGTTGGGAGGACCTGGAATCCGCATTCCTTGACAACTTCCAGGGTACGTATGTGCGACCACCAGACGCCGATGACCTAAGCCACATAATCCAGCAGCCAGAGGAATCGGCCAGACAATTCTGGACACGGTTCCTAACCAAGAAAAACCAAATAGTCGATTGTCCGGACGCCGAGGCCCTCGCAGCCTTCAGGCACAACATCTGAGACGAATGGCTTGCCCGACATCTAGGACAGGAAAAGTCGAAGTCTATGGCAGCCCTCATGACACTCATGACCCGCTTCTGCGTGGGAGAAGATAGCTGGCTAGCTCGCAGCAACAACATAGCCAAGAGCCCCGGCAATTCGGATAGCAAGGATAACAACGGTAGGTCACGTCGCAACAAGCATAAATGCCGCATTAACGGTGACAATACTGAAGATACGACAGTCAATGCCGGATTCAGAGGCTCTAAACCGAGTCAGCGCAAGAAGCCATTCAAAAGAAACCCTCAGGGCCCATCCAGCTTAGACCGGATACTCGATCGCTCGTGCCAGATACACGGCACACCTGAACAACCAGCCAATCACACCAACAGGGATTGTTGGGTGTTCAAGCAGGCAGGCAAGTTAAGTGCCGAGACTAGAGACAAGGGGCTACATAGCAATGACGAGGAGGGGCCCCGGCCGCCGAACAACAAAGGACAGAAGGGATTTCCCCCGCAAGTTCGGACGGTGAATATGATATACACAACCCACATCCCCAAAAGGGAGCGGAAGCGTGCTCTCAAGGACGTCTATGCGCTGGAGCCAGTCGCCCCAAAGTTCAACCCATGGTCCTCCTGCCCGATCACCTTCGATCGACGGGACCATCCCACCAGCATCCGTCACGGGGGATTCACCGCACTGGTCCTAGACCCAATTATCGACGGATTCCACCTTACCAGAGTCCTAATGGACGGCGGTAGTAGCCTGAACCTGCTTTACCAGGACACAGTGCGAAAAATGGGCATCAATCCTTCAAGGATTAAACCCACAAAGACATCCTTCAAAGGTGTCATACCAGGGGTAGAAGCCAGCTGTACAGGCTCGGTCACACTCGAGGTGGTCTTCGGATCTCCAGATAACTTCCGGAGCAAGGAGTTAATGTTCGACATAGTCCCATTTCGCAGCGGCTATCACGCCCTGCTCGGGCGAACCGCATTTGCCAAATTCAATGCGGTGCCGCACTATGCATATCTCAAGCTCAAGATGCCAGGACCTCGCGGAGTCATCACGGTAAACGGAAACACCGAATGCTCTCTCCGAACGGAGGAGCACACGGCGGCACTGGCAGCGGAAGTACAAAGTAGCCTCTCAAGGCAGTTCTCAAATCCAGGTGCCAAATGTCCGGACAACGTCAAGCGAGCCCGAGGTAACCTACAACAAATCCGGCTGGCACGTTCCGAGCAAGCATAGCAGTGCGGCCCCAACCCCGGCCCCCGTCAAACGGCGATACTGGTACCACGCGTAAATAATTACGCCTTAGAGATACCATGGGCAGAAGGGGAGGGGCACAACAACAGCACGCCCAGAATGCGGCTCAACCGCACTAAGGGGCTCCCTATTTCGCCGTTTTCCTTTTCACACACTTTCAGGACCCAACTATTCGGAAGGCCTGTCCGGCAATACTCTCGTCGAACCAACGATGCAATAGCCAGGGAGGAAGCAAGCCATGTCAAAAGTCCAGGTGGTCTCTATAACAAGTTTAATACCTGTTTCTCTTACAATCCTGCAGCTTGCCCCTGAAGGGGAATATGTCAAATACTTCCATCTCTTGCTTACCGCACTTTTTGTATCGTTCTACTTTCGCAGCAGCCCTTTTTTAATGAACAATATATAGCTCTTACCTATTATTGTACTTATCTATTTTTATATGCAAATATGTTCAGTCATGACACTATGCAACCGTACACTTTGGTACGGATAATACACCAGGGGCTTACAACACCCCATAACATGGTGTGAGAAGACCGAACACTCTAACAAGTGCGGCACCCCGAACTTATAGCACTATATGCATCGGCTCCGAATCATGTCTTTGGTTAATAGTTGGGTTTGCCCGACTCCCATGTTTTGGTACCTTACGTTCCGCATTGTTGGCTAAGGTAGCGCTAGGAGAACTACTGCGATTGTGCCCCAGTTGAGCTGGGTTAACACCTCAGTAGAGAAAGCTAAAACTAACTGTCATGATAGTGCGAGAGACCGGTCGCTGTTCACGAGGTTTTTCAAGTCCTTAAAGACTTATGCCGCTTCGAGCGAGGAACCGGACTTATCCGGCCTAGGCGTGGATAGCGCCCTGAACTCGGTCTTCCGAATACTAGGGGCTTCACCGAAATTTAAAATTATAGAATTCTATGGCTAAGTGAGAGTGATAAAGCATTATAAGTCCGATGGCCTGGTTCGTTGTGCTGAACGCCTCCCTAGATGGACCCAAGAATGGGAACAAGAGCGCTCAGGTTTATCCCGAACACCCCAGCACTTGTGGCATGGGGGTTGAAGCTGACGACTTGCATCTCTCAGATTTGATAAACGGCCGCACAGAAGGTAATATTTTAAATTAACAAGCATTGCTTAACGCATATGAACAAAGCTTTAGCGTACAGGATAACAAATGCGAGTGTACTCAAAAATTACATCTTTGGTGCACTGATCCGCTATGCGGCGGGCACCCTTCAGAATGCCATTATAACACATTTCGGGCGTACGATACTCCTTGCCCGGCGGTGGCGCGTTCGTCAATAGCTTCTCCGCGTCTAGCTTGCCCCAGTGCACCTTAGCACGGGCAAGGGCCCGACGGGCACCTTCAATACAAACGGAGCGCTTGACGACCTCAATCCACGGACACGCTTCCACCAGCCGCCGCACCAGACCGAAGTAGCTCCCAGGCATGACTTCTCCAGGCCACAGCCGAGCTATGAGGCCCTTCATGGCCTGTTCAGCCACCTTGTGGAGCTCAACCAGCTGCTTCAGCTGGTTTCTCAGGGGCACCGGATGTTCGGCCTCAGCATATTGATACCAGAACACTTTTTCCGTCGAGCTCCCCTCTTCGGCTCGGTAGTATGCAGTGGTATCAGACACACTACGGGGCAGATCGGCGAACGCTCCTGGAGAGCTCCGGATTCGGGTAAGTAGCAGATAATTAACTTTTATATTTTTGCTTTGCATAAAGAATGCCTTACCCGCCACTATCTTCTTCATCGCCTCGATCTCCTGAAGGGCCTTCTGGGCTTCGGCCTTAGCGGTCTTGGCACTCTCAAGAGCCAAGGCAAGCTCGGACTCTCGAGTCTTTGAGTCAAGCTCCAAACTCTCGTTTTTTTCCACGACAGCGTGGATCTCTTGCCGCACCACTTCCACCCGCGCCTCCTGCTTCTCTCGCTCGGTCCGCTCCAAGGCCGCACTCTTTTCGGCCTTAGAAACCGCCTCTTTCAGGGTCGCCACCTCGGTCGTGGCTCCTGCAACATTAACGTTGGTCCTGTTATTATTATGCAACCAAGTATTTCTATATACATTTATAGGAGGTACTACGTACCCTCTTTATCCTCGAGCTGCTTCTTGGCACGGCCGAGCTCACTCTCGGACCGCTCGAGGCTTTCCTTCAAGGCATTGACCTCCGCAGTCAGTGCGGCAGAGGTCAGCAGCGCAGCCTGCATTCCCATATTGACATATTTCTATTAGACTCCTGCGTATATCTTTTGAGATCCTCAGTTTGGCTTTTCTTTCCGAACACCAAACTGAGCATCAGGGGCTACTATCTATGCGGTAACATTTTTTATATATGTTTTTGAACACATACCTCAAAGCCCGTTAACAGGCTTGTACATGCTTCCGTCAGCCCGCTCTTGGCGGACTGAACCTTCTAAATCACCGCACTCATAACAGTGCGGTGTTCTTCGTTGATGGAGGCGTCGTTAAGCGCCTCCAGCAAATTGTCCGACGCCTCCGGGTGGACGGAAGTTGCCGGCGTCGCGGGCTTTCCCTTCTTATGAAGGCGCTGCCTGTCAGGCTCTGGAACCACTGATGGTTCCGGAGCAGAGTCCGGCCCGGGGCCGGACTTTGATCCCTCTGGGGCTTTACCCCCTTTGGGCTGGGAGTCCGAAAGGTCGCCTTGTGGCACTTCCAGGACCACCTCCTCCTGTTTTTGTCCCCTACGGGACTCCACCTCAGCGTCATCTATAGGGAGAGGGGAAGAGGCCGTCGGAAGTGAAGCGCTATTCACATCCGACGAATTCAGAGATCCGCTCGACGAGTCGCCAAGCTGAGCTCTGGGCGGACTGCATGATTAGCTTCGGTGTTAGAAGCTATCAAATAATAAAGGAGTGCAATAAGTCATTCGGGTAGCCGGACACTTACGATTTTGCAAGGGGCTTGACCCTGGATGGCTAGTCATCCCCGCCGTCTTCGGCGTCGGGGGCGTAGTCCGGCAGGAGGGACTTCCCCTTCTTGGACCCTCCGGCTTCCCCAGTTGGGGTGGCCTTTCTCTTCTTTCCTCCCCCCGTTGGCGGGGGAAAGGCATCTTCTTCTTCCTCCTCCTCCTCGTCTTCGGAGGCGGAGGGTGCGTTGGGGCCGTCGGGCAAATCCGACGACACCGGGCGCCGGGAACTCTTTCGGGTCCCCGTGGCCTTCTCCTTGGCCTTCTTCTCCGGCACCACATGGGGTGCCGGAACCAGTAGCTTCGCTAAGTGTGCGTCTACTAGGCCTTCGGGCAAAGGGGTTGGACAGTCGAACTGTCCGGATGTCCTCTTCCAGTCCTGTCAAAGGAACGGGAGTTTAGATCCCACATAAAGTCACACTATGAAATTCGGGTATCCCGTAAGGGACTAAAGGTAAGCTTACTTCGAAGGCTTGACGTTTGGCGCAGAACCCGCGATCCTCGCTGACGGGAGGGGAGACCTCGGAACTCTTGAAAAGCACCTTCCAGGCATCCTCGTGCTTTGTTTTGAAGAGCCGGGATAGAGTCTGGTGCCGGGCCGGGTCGAACTCCCACAAATTGAAGTCCCGTCATTGACACGGGAGGATCCGGCGGAAGAGCATGACCTGTACAATGTTGACAAGCTTGACCTTCTTGGTCACCAGGTCTCGGACGCAGGTTTGGAGTCCGGTCACCTCTTCCGGATTGCCCCACAACAGGCCCATCTCTTTCCAAGATGTGAGCCGGGTGGGGATGCCGGATCGAAATTCAGGGGCCGCTGCCCATTTAGGGTCACGCGGCTCAGTGATATAAAACCACCCAGATTGCCACCCTTTGATGGTTTCCACGAAGGCACCCTCCAGCCAGGTGACGTTGGCTATCTTGCCCACCATGGTGCCTCCGCATTCCGCCTGTCGGCCTTGCACGACCTTCGGCTTGACGCTGAAGATCTTCAGCCATAGGCCAAAGTGGGGCTGGCAAGAAGGACTCGCACACGACGATAAACGCCGAGATATTGAGGATGAAGTTCGGGGCCAGATCGTGGAAGTCCAGGCCGTAGTAGAACATGAGCCCCCGGACAAATGGGTGAAGAGGAAAACCCAGTCCGCGGAGGAAATGGGGAAGAAAAACAGCCCTCTCATGGGGCCTGGGGGTGGGGATGAGTTGCCCCGCATCTGGGAGCCGGTGCGCGATGTCATTAGACAAGTATCCGGCCTTCCTCAGGTTTTTGATTTGTCCCTCCGTGACGGAGGAGGCCATCCATCTACCTCCTGCTCCATACATTGTTGGAGAAGGTTGAGGTGGGAAGTGCGGGCTTGTGCGTTGGAGCTCGAGTGCGCAAGGACGAATAAGCAGAGGAGGAAGAGGGCGTGAATGGAAAGGGCGGATTCTTATCCCCTTATATGGGCGGCCAAAACTATGAGCCCCCCACCGGCCTGATAAAACTCGCTTATCTCCCAAGCGCCGCGGTTAATGGCGCGGTTGGGTTCCCCACACCCGTATTGATGAGAATCCCGGAATAAGGGGACACGATCTCTGCTTTGACAAGACGTGCCAAGGAAACCGCCTCGCTAAACGCGCTGAGGTGGAACAATATAATGAATAAAGAGCCTGGCTGTGGCATGATGTCACGCCACGGAATACGTCAGTAGATCCGATTGATACAAATATTATTCTCTCTACGAAGGAATGTGGGACTTATTTTGCAGAGCCGGACACTACCCTGGTGTTCAAACATCTTTTATGAAATATTCGGAGGGGGAACCCGCCTTGCAATGCCGAAGACAACTTGCGCGCCGGACTCGTCGTCATTGAAGCCTGGTTCAGGGGCTACTGAGGGAGTCCAGGATAAGGGGGTGTCCGAATGGCCGGACTAAGACCTTTGGCCGGACTCTCGGACTATGAAGATACAAGATTGAAGACTCCGTCCCGTGTCCGGATGGTACTTTCCTTAGCGTGAAAGGCAAGCTTGGCGATACGATATGAAGATCTCCTCCCATTGTAACCGACTCTGTGTAACCCTAGCCCTCTCCGGTGTCTATATAAACCGGAGAGTTTTACTCCGTAGGACGAACAACAATCATACCATAGGCTAGATTCTAGGGTTTAGCAAGCCGATCTCGTGGTAGATCTACTCTTGTACTACCCATATCATCAATATTAATCAAGCAGGAGTAGGGTTTTACGTCCATCAAGAGGGCCCGAACCTGGGTAAAAACATCGTGTCCCTTGTCTCCTGTTACCATCCGCCTAGACGCATAGTTTGGGACCCCCTACCCGAGATCCGCCGGTTTTGACAACGACAACCGCTCTTTAATGAGCAACGTGCTAACGAAGATTTCATCCGCTACCAGCAGCTTGAATGAGGCATTTACAAGCCTACTCAAAGGCTTTGAGGTATGTAGTGAAAAAATGCACAACTTTTTGGTTATGAAGCACGCGCTAGGTGTGCTCTCTATAGATAGTAGCCCCTGAGACTCTGGTTGCCCGCCATAGGCGGGAAACGGGGGATCATATACTAATGGCTGCGCCATACATGTGCGCAGGTATACAAGGATCCGACAGCTGACCAGTCTGTTGAAGTTGCCGAGCTAAGGAGGCAAATCAGATCCATCGATGCCGATATCACGCTGGTGAATAAACGGCTTGAGGAGTCCTGGGGTATGTGCTTGGTTTTTATTATAATGTATAGGAAAATGCCAAAGAGGCATAATATTAATGCAATGTATTGGCACTGCAGATGGTGCTACTGCTGTGGAGGCCCTGAGGGCGGAACTTGCTCAAGCCAAGGAACAAGCTCGGGCTAGCAATGCGGCTGCCCTAAAGGTGGCCGAAGAGTTGAGAGCCGAACATGCTGCTCGTCGCTGAAGCGAGGAAAAGATAGCCGAAATGGCTGAAGAGTTAAAAAATGCCGCAGACTAGTACGCACTCCTTGAAAAGGAGAATAAGGCTAGTTTGTCCGAGCTGGACAGGCACGTAATGCTACCAAGGAGATGCGGACCGAGATCCGGGGTATGCGGGAGGAGCTCCATCAAGCTGACAAAATCATGGCTCGGGGCTCGTACTTACTGCGGACGAAGTTCTTGGATCCAAAATATGCTCCCCTGGCGGGTCGCATGAGTCCTGCGGATGCATATGCGGACTTGGCGAATAGTACGGCTGATGTTGTCAAGTTATTCGAGGGTCAAGGCGATGAAGAAGTGGAGAAGCTTTGTTGGTCTCAGTTTAATGCTCCCACTCGCCCGCTGCCACTGAATGAGAAGGTGGCTGCTATGGCGGAGCTCCACAGGCTGTCCGAACTTGCAATGCGGTCTGTAATAGACCATCTTTGGCCGAAGGGGCCTAAGTCGGACAGCTACTTTGGTTTGGTGCAACAATTCCTTGGAGCCATGTCCCGGATTAACGCCCTGAGAAGGTCGGCGTGCATAGAGGTTGCACGGATGGCTCTAGCCCGCATTAAAGCCGACTGGACGGATATGGAGGCCACTGTAATAGCGAGCCAGGATCCGGCGGGAGGCCAACATCTGGCCGAGCACTACTTGGCGCAAGTCACAGAAGGTGCCCGCCTGATAGAGGCGCAGTGCTCGAAGAGTGTTTTATTCGAGTGATAAGTCTTATCATTGTAGAAAACAATGTATAGTTTAATTATGAGGATATGTTTATGTTGGGGAACGTTGTAGAAAATAAAAAATTTCCTACGGTTTCACCAAGATCAATCTATGAGTTCATCTAGCAACGAGAGAGAGGAGTGCATCTACATACCCTTGTAGATCGAGCGGAAGCGTTCAAGGGAACGGGGTTGAGGGAGTTGTACTCGTCGTGATCCAAATCACCGGAGATCCTAGCGCCGAACGGACGTCACCTCCGTGTTTAACGCACGTACGGTCAGCGTGACGTCTCCTCCTTCTTGATCCAGCAAGGGGGAAGGAGAGGTTGATGAAGATCCAGCAGCACGACGGCGTGGTGGTGGATGCAGCAGCGATCCCGGCAGGGCTTCGCCAAGCGTCTACGGGAGGGAGAGGTGTAGCAAGGGGGAAGGGAGGCGCCAAGTGCAAGGGTGCGGCTGACCTCCCCCCTCTTTATATAGGGACCCTTGGGGGGGCGGCCCTAGGATATTGAATCTCCAAGGGGGGGCGGCGGCCAAGGGGGGGTGCCTTGCCCCCCAAGGCAAGTGGAGGCGCCCCCTCCCCGAGGGTTCCCAACCCTAGGCGCAGGGGGGCCCAAGGGGGGGGCGCACCAGCCCACCAGGGGCTGGTTCCCCTCCCACTTCAGCCCATGGGGACCTCCGGGATAGGTGGCCCCACCCAGTGGACCCCCGGGACCCTTCCGGTGGTCCCGGTACAATACCGGTGACCCCCGAAACTTTCCTGATGGCCGAAACTCAACTTCCCATATATAATTCTTTACCTCGAGACCATTTCGGAACTCCTCGTGATGTCCGAGATCTCATCCGGGACTCTGAACAACTTTCAGTTTGCTGCATACTAATATCTCTACAACCCTAGCGTCATCGAACCTTAAGTGTGTAGACCCTACGGGTTTGGGAGACACGTAGACATGACCGAGACGGCTCTCTAGTCAATAACCAACAGCGGGATCTGGATACCCATGTTGGCTCCCACATGCTCCTCGATGATCTCATCGGATGAACCACGATGTTGAGGATTCAAGCAAACCCGTATACAATTCCCTTTGTCAATCGGCATGTTACTTTCCTGAGATTCGATCGTCGGTATCCCAATACCTTGTTCAATCTCGTTATCGGCAAGTCACTTTACTCGTACCGTAATGCATGATCCCGTGACCAGACACTTGGTCACTTTGAGCTCCTTATGATGATACATTACCGAGTGGGCCCAGAGACACCTCTCCGTCATACGGAGTGACAAATCCCAGTCTCGATCCGTGTCAACTCAACAGACACTTTTGAAGATACCCGTAGTATACCTTTATAGTCACCCAGTTACGTTGTGACGTTTGGTACACCCAAAGCACTCCTACGGTATCCGGGAGTTACACGATCTCATGGTCTAAGGAAAAGATACTTGACATTGGAAAAGCTCTAGTAAATGAACTACATGATCGTGTGCTATGATTAGGATTGGGTCTTGTCCATCACATCATTCTCCTATTGATGTGATCCCGTTATCAATGACATCCAATGTACATAGTCAGGAACCATGACTATCTGTTGATCAACGGGCTAGTCAACTAGAGGCTCACTAGGGACACATTGTGGTCTATGTATTCACACATGTATTACGATTTCCGGATAACACAATTATAGCATGAATAAAAGACAATTATCATGAACAAGGAAATATAATAATAATCCTTTTATTATTGCCTCTAGGGCATATTTCCAACAGTTTATACTTTTGCCCGTAAGTATGATTGTCCTCCCTTTGCGGCCATTCTTATATGTATAAGTAGTCTGAAAGATAGCAGTCGTTGGCTTCAGCCCCCTCGCGGATAATGCGGGGGTGTTGGCAAAAAAATATGCATAATCACACTTGGTCCAACGTCTTGGTCCGTTAAGGAGGTGATCGCATGCCGAACGAGGCAACCGGACTATATAGCTGTAACACTTTCGCTTAGCCATGGGAGTGTAATGGTGGGGCTACTATGTAGCCCCTAGTACCTCCACGTGCATCCGAATACGGGCACATGTGTACATGGCCGGGAAACGGCCCTTCGTTAAGGCGGAGGAATCTTTAGGGATTCCGGTGAGTCTTCGAGTGGTTGAACAGTCTCTCGCTGTATCATGACGGTGAGTTTTCGGCTTTCTCTACTGAGGCGCTCATCCGGAATAACCAGGGTGCAATCGCAGTAGTCCTCCTTTGCCTGCCTTAGCCAGATGATAGCGGAACATAAGGCGGCAAACCCAGGCTCCGGGCAAACCCAACATTTTGACCAAAGACATGATTCAGAGCTGATGCATATACGGCCAAACTCGTGACGCCGAACACTCCCGATGGTATTCGGTCTTTTGTAAAAGAAGATAGGCTGACAAGAGCCTATTTCAAGCCCTTTATTTCTAGGTACGTGTGCAATTTAGTCTGCCGTGGCCAAATGCCAAAAACGGCAGTATCCTCTGTGGGTATAGAACCCATGGGATGGTTAAACAACAAGAGGCAGTAGAAAAGGTTTAAAGCCTGGGTCTGTCGTGCCGTCGTATGCTTATATGTTCACAGGTTTAAAGCCTTGTGGGAATTCATGGTCTAGTACTTCTTCAGTGAAGCACAGGGGGTGATCAGCCCCTCTATATCTGGATGCATTGTGGCATGTAGTCGGCTGTTGTTGTGTCCGGGGTTGATTTCGAACTGGTATCTGGCTTTTATGAGCATTTGGGTGACCATAGTCCTGCGCTGGGGTGTGTCTTCTAGATCCATATATGGACCTGGCTGCATCGGTCTTTTTATCTGGATGCTCGTGTGGATCGTGTGCAGTGTCCGCGGCCGCTCTGTTATGGCTGTGAGGAGGTACGTCTGGTTTCTTGGTCGAATTTCTTTTGGTGGAACGGCCGCGTCGTCGAATTCTGGCAGTAGCTTGCGCTTCAGATAGCTTTTCGTATGGCGGTCATCACCATACCTTTCATCAGTGTCTAGCACCCTATTCCATCTACGACTTAGCTTTTCCTGTGCGGCCTTGAGCCGTTGCTTCTGCTTTTCTAGACTTCTTGCGGTGGCCATAAGCTTTCTGTGGAGGTTGTCTCGTTCCACTTGTTCGTCCGGGATGATGAGTGCATCGTCGTCCGGACTATCTTCCTATTCTGGGGCGGCATCCTGAGCTCATCCCTCTGGATCATCGTGATCGGGTATTTGCTCCGAACTTGATTTGGGGTGACCTGGCTCGTCCTGCTCCATCGCTGGGTCCATGTGGTCATTATTGCTTTCGGAGTTTGCGGGTATATCAACCCTTCTTGCGCTCTTGTCGCTGTTTTTGCCATTGCTGGACTTTGAGCGGCGTCTGCGCCGCCTCTTTGGCTTTTGCCCGGGTGTTTTATCGTCCGGGCTGCCGTCCTTATTGGGCGTATCTACCATGTATATATCGTATGACAAGGTAGTAGTCCCGCGCTCCAAGGATTCTGGAGCCTCTCCTGCATCATCGTCCATACCGTCGATGTCTTCGGAGTCAAGCACGTCGGTTAATTCTTCGATCATGGCAATGAAGTGGGTGGTGGGTGGGCGCCGAATTCCTTCATCGCCTGCTTCCCACTTGGGCCAGACATAGTTGGGCCCAGAGTCTCCTGACAAAGAGAGAGACTTCAAGGAGTTCAGCATGTCGCCAAAGGGCGAGTTCTGGAAGATGTCCGCAGCGGTAAACTCCATTACCAGAGCCCAACCTGGCTTGACTGGCTCGAGAGTGAGCGGAACAGGACCAACAGCCGGATATGAGTCCGGGGGTCCGGGGTTGCAGGCCTCCACAGAGGTGGGACCCATGTTCGGCTCCATCGCCGATAAGTGTGCGGCCTGCGGAGCGGAGTCCAGCCCTCCGTCCATAGGCAACGCAACCTGCCCTGGATTTAGATCCAAGGCTGCTTCGGGGATGATGTCCCGGGCACTGTCCGACAGCAGGTCTAGGCCGTGTTCGTCGTGGCTGTACGGCGCTCCTGGCGCAGGCTCGAATCCGTCGAAGATCAAGTCTCCGTGGACATCTACCGTATAGTTCAAGTTTCCGAGCCTGATCTAGTGGCCAGGGGCGAAGCTGTCGATCCGCTCCAACTGGCCAAGCGAATTGGCCCACAGTGCGAAGCCACCGAACACAAAGATCTATCCGGGGAGAAAAGTCTCACCCTGGACCGTGTTGTTGATGATTGAAGACGCCATCAAGCCTCGAAGCGACGACACAGAGGAACTCTCAATGAAAGCACCAATGTCGGTGTCAAAACTGGCGGATCTCGGGTAGGGGGTCCCAATCTGTGCGACTTAGGCTGATGGTAACAGGAAGCAAGGGACACAATGTTTACCCGGGTTCGGGCCCTCTCGATGGAGGTAAAACCCTACTTCCTGCTTGATTAATATTGAAGATATGTGGAATACAAGAGTAGATCTACCACGAGATCATAGAGGCTAAACCCTAAGAGCTAGCCTATGATGGTATGATTGTAATTGTGATCGGCCTTCTAAGGACCATGCTCTCCGGTTTATATAGACACCGGAGAGCTAGGGTTTACATGGAGTTGGTTACAAGGAAGGAAATATAATATCCGGATCGCCAAGCTTGTCTTCCACGCAAAGGAGAGTCCCATCCAGACACGAGCCGAAGTCTTGAGTCTTGTATCTTGACGCTTCTATATTCCGGACGATGAATACAGTCCGGCTGTCCGGATACCCCCTTATCTAGGACTCCCTCACCCACCACCATGAAAATCAGGGGAGGAGAGAGAGAGAGGCAATTTACATTAACCCTTTCGTAGGTTCCCGTAGATGTAGAAAGATGTGAAATGCGTGAATGTGTAGTGGACGTACTATTGGAGAGCCTAAGATAATTTGTGTATGTATAGACCCTATGTGTTTATTTTACTTCGCATGTTAGATTTGTCTCGGTTCAGTAAAAAGCAGAGTTGGCGATGATGGTGTGCCTATCATCCTGCAATATAGGTCGTTCGATCTATATCTAACGGATAGGAAGGAAACTATGACAATTTACCCGCACTCCTCTCCACATTTGCAGATAAGGATTTCCATTGTTAATCCTTTTCTCCCACAAGATCTTGATCTTCCGTGCAACGCACGGGCGTCTTGCTAGTACTCCTACAATATACTATATTATTGTGAAAGTTCATATATACCGGCTGAGATTAATGCAAACACGGCAGATTTTCATTACATTTCGACCTTCTATAGGACAGAAAAATAAAAGAAACTTGACCCTAAACCTATTCTATGGTGGCGACTGACGTCCTCCATCTGCGATCTCTATGTACGGGGGCGGGGTTCAAGACCCGTAAAGTGAAGGTGCGGTCTCCGGCGAGGAAGAGTAGAACACGGGATATGGACCGACCAGTTGGCACACCATGCCCTGCCGCCTCCCATGCCCTACTCATCCTCGGAGGAGTCCCCGACCTCGGCGGTGCCGGACGTTGGACGGCGGCAAGTAGGACGCGTGGCTGACGGTGCTCCCGTCGTCGGCCGCTAGCGTGGCCACCGCTTGTGCGGTCGCGTCCGCATCCAGCTACGCCGCTATTGCGTCGCGAGAGGCGACTTGAGCGAGGGCAGTGATCTCGAGCTTCATCCCCGAAGACAAGCTCTCCCGCAGAGCGTTTGCACTTGCGGTCATGGCGTATGTGGTGTCAGGTAGAACGACGATGCGCTATGGTGTGGAGGTTAGCTGGCCGTTGCCGCTTTAAATAGCGCATTCCGATGAGGCCAAGCGCCCGGGTGCATCATTAAATCGCCGGAGTTGGTTCCTCGGGCACCGAGCCTCTTATTGATGACATACAAACGGACGGTATGAATGCGGGCAGCTGGCGCCGGCTGGGAATGCACCGCGCGACGGTGCGAGGGACGAGGGTTTTGGTGTGCCAGGGTAGTGAGCTGCGGTCGTGGCAACATTGGAGATGCCCTTTGCTCACATGTGATCCCCGCATGTCATTGAAAAAGCAAGATGACCCGACATGGTCTCAGGTCCTGAGGATACAGTTGGCCGCGCTACACCACTCCGCGGACGTGTCACGGTGCCCCGTGCATCCTCGACGAACCGGGTGTTGGGGTGTGTTTCGATTGTGGCCAAAGTGCACCTTACCAAAATTTTGGTCATGACCCAAAGATTGATCTTTGTTTGGATTGTTGCCATTTTTTTGGCATGCCAATGAACTCTAGCCAACACTAGTTCATTTTTCTTGCCAATGTCGGCCAAATCATGGGCAACCAATACCTCAACAAAAATTTTGGCTACCCAATGCTTTGATGGGGCAACCTTGGGCACAAACCAAACATACTGTTGGTTGTGCCACAACACTAACGCCACTCCCGGCACACTGAAACTGACCATGTCTAGCAACGATATGAGTGTGTCGCTCACCGCGGTCGCCGTGTCCAGAGGCGGTGCTGGAGCCGCGCCACGTTATTGGTCCCAACGACCCACATGAATGGTTGTCGGTGGCAAGGAGGTCGTGGGCCAGCTCCTCCATTGGACTAGTCTGCGCAACGTCGTCCCGACGGGTGTTCCCCACATGTCAGTTTCCTTGTTTTCCCGGCCATATTCGAGCGTCAGTGCTCCGCGTTGCGCATTAGGCCTTTCACTATGTAGGCCAAGCGAGACAACTTATTGTTTATTTGAGCCGTTCACGTATAATCATGTGGCGTTTGCTTATTTCTCATTCCTCTCCAACCCTCTTCTCCATCGATTATGTCGCCCTCCGGTCGAGTCCATCTTCCCGCATGCCTCATTTGAACATTCCGCCGAGTATCATTCGCATGTACCCAGCCTAGTCCTCTTTCAATCGATCACAGGACCCCGAGATGAAATCGAGAGAGAACGAATGGGGACATGTGATACCTAAGGCGGATTCAAAATTTTGAACCGGTGATCATAGCATCCGCAAATCATATATAAAGGGTATTCAATGTTCGTTAAGTTTTTTAACGTACAATATACTCCCTCCTATCCTTTCTAGTTTACATATAAGTATTATGTGTAGTCAAAGTATCTCTACTTTGATAAAAAAAGTATCAACATTCAACAACGCCCAATCAATATTGTTAGATTTGTACGTACTCCTAGATTTGTACTCGAGATGGTTTGAAATTTGTTTTCAACCTCGTGAATGTTCTTGTTCTCGCGCATGCTCTTCCTACTAGGATTTCGCCATGTATAGCCAGTCCAATAGTAACTTTTTTAAGCTCACTGTCCAATAGTACACGTGGAGTACTGACAACATCTGTACTAGAGTATGCAGTGCTCATAGTAGTACTCCCTCCTTCCATTTATGTAGGGCCTATGTGGAGGAGAGAGATGTGAAAAAGTAAGGGGAGTGAGCTCTCATGTAAGAGCCTTAGATATATACACATTCCTAGTTAAATACAATAAATGTGAAGAAACAGATAGAGAGGAGATGGAAAAAAGTACTAATACAATAGCCAACCTTATAGCCCACACTACCGTATGAGTGCATATAATAGATGACATGGCAGTCCCTCATAGCCATCGACTGGCTATATTATTAACCATGCTCTAATGCGTTTTTAAAACCGCATTTGACTATTGACAAGATTAATAGTACATGAGATATATAATGTTAAAATTAAATCATTGGAAACTCCTTTCACATATGAATTTGACTGTATGCTTTGTGTAAGTTGCATGTCATATATTATTACTCTAACATTTGGTCAAAGTTAGCCTCGAAAAATGCATTAGGCCCTGTATAGTAAATGGAAGGAGGGAGTAGTAGTGGAAGTGGATCCTCTGACGGAGGTATCCCTGCCTTACCCTCCCTTTCGGTCACTTACTGGAGGACCCCATGCTTGCTAGGCCTCGCATGTCAGTTACTCAATGGGTTTGGCCAAGTAAGGTGATCCTCATCCATAGTATACTCCCTCTGTTTTTATTTACTCCACATAAAATGGAGGAAGTGGTTGTATAATAAATGACGCGGGTGGGGGAGGGGAGGGACGTCGGTTTGCTCTCAACCGCGGTCCCACAAGTGAGCGAAAATGCAAGACGAAGCGCGTTCCATTCGGTGAGCGCCGTGGAGGGTCCAGCGTGCCGGGCTGCAACGCGAACGCAACAAGAGCGATGTACAGTCAAAACCAATTGACCGGTCATCACGAGAACCACTATTCACACCAGAACCTTCGCTACTCGGCCTACGCTAGCCACTTCCCTAAAACCACACCTAATCTCCAGCCCATTCCCCAACCTTTCGATCCCCTAGCCCGCATCAACCGTCCCCTAGTTTGGCGGAAAGCCATGGTGCGCCGCAAGATCACTTACTACAAGATGCTGACGCCGGAGTGCCATGCAGAAATCGCAGCGGTGGTCGGCGCTACAGACCTCCGTTCCCAAGCTCTCTTTGCGGTGGGCCAATCCCCGAGTTCTCTGGAGCCAAGCTACGAGGAGGAGGAAGCCGATCCAATGTTCATGGCGGAGGTCGCGACACAGAAGGCCCCCGATGGGTATGAGACGATGGGTGCATGTCAACTTCATGCCGGCGTCCGAGTCCCCCATGGTGCAGGCGGACCAGCGGTTCAACATGGCGATACTAAAGGAGGACCGGGAGGCAGAGGCTCAACTCGACGCGGAGCGCGCGCATGCCACTGCCATCGAGGCTCTCCTGCAGGCTGAACCGGATGTCGTGGATGTGAACCGGGCGGCGGAGGCTCAACTTGAGGCGGAGCGCGCGGATGCCGCTACCGTCGAGGCCCTCCTACAGGCGGAACTGGACGTTCTGGACTTGAACGAGGCGGCAGAGGCTCGACTCGATGCAGAGCACGCGGATGCCGCTCTCATCGACGCCCTCCTGCAAGCGGAACCGGATGTCCTGGACTTGAACCGGGCGGCGGAGGCTCGACTCGACGCGGAGTGCGCGGATGCCGCTGCCATCGAGGCCCTCCTGCAGGCGGAACCGGACGTCCTCGACTTGAACCGGGCTGTGCTCTCGTCCGTGCAGAGCGCCCGCACGCTCCGCGTGAACGTGTAGCTAGAGGCCGAGGACAACCACGGTGCGGAGACACACGTCGGCAGCTATGGTTGGTTCGCGCTGGCAGCCAAAGACGACAAGGCCGTCTCGTTCCATGAGCAGTGATAGTTTTTCTTTATGTTGTTGTTTTTATGGATCGTTTGCTGTGTAAAAACATATATTTGTTATGCAAGTCGCTTGACTTGGGCCAGTCTACCATTTCAGGCGGTTGGATGAATATCCTATGTCTCCTAACCCTTCTTTCCTTCTTCCTCACCTCTTCTTCTTCCCCAACAGACCACCGCACGGGCCGTACGGATACTCCCCAACATGCGGTTGGATAAACATACTCTATGAACGAAAATTATGTGTAAGCGGTAGGATGGTTGAGTTTGGTTTGTTCACATGCGAAAGCACGTGTCAGTGAGGGTGCGTTCCCTTGGTTGGGTTTGCGGCGTGCAGAAGCGACTGTGTGAGGGTGCGGTGCGACCGCAGCGTGCAGGAGCGACCGTGTGAGGGTGCGGTGTGACCGCGACAGCCGTGCGCAAGTGTACCTCCTTCTCATTTTGAAAACTTTAGGCAAGCTTGGAAAAAATGTGTGGCGGAGTTTGGCAATGCAAGGTCTAGATCCAAACAGGATAAGTACGTACTCCCTCTATCCGCCAAAGAGTGGATGTTTACAGTCCAGCGTTTTTCCGAAAATAACTGTACATCTGCGTTATACAGGGTTCTTTTGCATTCGCCCCCTGGTCCATGCACACTGCATGCAAACTCCCCCAATCCTCTTCCTCTCCCTCAACTATATTCTCCATTCTCATTTATTATATCCAAGAATCGAAGTAGTGGCAAAACTGGTGGCACCCTAATTGAGTGGTGGGAGGGCTTTTTTGCAAGATCCTTAATTTGTCTTAGAATATCAATAAGTTCACTCTTTGGCGGACGGAGGGAGTACATACTAGGAGTACTAGTGTTAAAAAAGAAAGGCGGGGTTTTCCTTCGCGGGATTTAATCGATACAAATCCTTGTTTCATGTGTCAATTAATGCGTATTTTTTCTCCAAAGACCAAAGAGCTAACCATCTCACTCCTCATCGCTTGATTAATGCATTGCCATGCAAACCAACCTTCTCACTTCCGCATGCATGCAAGGGATATTAATGTCCTTGGTTGCTAGTACGAGGCAAACCCCATCAATTTTGCCTCAATTATTGTTAGTGGCCTTTTACAAATTGTAATTTTGATATACTGGCCTTGTGTACAAAAAAATGTAGGTAGTAACTATATTTGACTTCCTTCCCCATTGCGGTGATGTCGACGATATCTTTTTTTGTGGTTTGGCAAAGTGCGTTTGACGGAGACCACCATTGAGGGAGATCACGGTAAGTCATTCGCAAGTGCCGCCTGCAAGCCGAGACAACCACCTTATTTGCATCTAGGAAGTCCGTTGAACCAAAGGACTAGTACTACTAGGAGTACACAATAGCGTCGTCCGTCCAGCTTAGTGCGGTGAGATGGTTTCTCGAAGAAGACGATGGAGAAGCGGAGTCAGTGAAGAGTGAAATGATGGTTTCTTCGTCCGTGCTTTTCTGATTTGACGCCTCACTGCTTTGTGGTTTGTGATAGAAGGGACAGGGGAGTAGAATCTGCGCTCTATACTGTACTACATGCGTCCAAGCATGGGAGAAAGAGGAGAGATGTTGCATTTGTCTATTCCTTCAATCAATCAACTAGGGAGCTTCGGTTCCATCTTTTTGGCTTTGGCAACACCGTCCACAATGGTTGCCACGATGCCAAAAGCTATTTTCACATTTGGCTACATATCGTGGATGCCCTTAACCGTACCACTTAGTTTTGCTCCTATGTGCTATCTATACAAATCTCAATTATATTGATCTAAAAAATTATAGAATCAAGATTGATAAAAAGGAGGTGATTTTGCCGCGTGGATGGCGGGGGAGGTTTCTTATTTCTAGAGGACATTGTCCTGGCAGTTTCTAACATGCGGTCCCACGTGTCAGTGCTTTACCAAGCTGATCCGCGTCCCACATGAGGTGGAACAACGGCAGAAGCAACACGTGGTTAACTTGAAGAAGATGAGGGAGAATCACATTCAGCAACAAGTGAAATGATGGTTCATTCGTCCCTCCAACATAACTGCGGGAAAGGTGCAGCTTTGTGATTTGACGCCTGATTGCTCATTATTACGCCGGCGCCATGACTGGCGTGCTTCACCCCGGCTGCTCTGCACTGTATTCCGGTATGGAACGTGGACCCGGTAGCTTGATGTCCCACATGTTGACAAAAGGGACTAGAGGATTTATGAAAGCAAGCGCTCCACTCTTACGATGGAGGAGTACACGACACGACGGCTGTGTTGGTGAAGATCGCGCTGATGATGATGGCCCCCGGCAGCGCTCCGGCGCCACCGGAAGCAAGGGGGAGAGAGGGCCCCTTCTTCTTCTTCTTCTTACTTGACCTCCTCCCTAGATGGGAGAAGGGTTTCCCCTCTGGTCCTTGGCTCCCATGGCTTGGGAGGGGCAAGAGCCCCTCCGAGATTGGATCTATCTCTCTGTTTCTGTGTTCCCTGGTTCTGCCCCTTCACCGTTTCCTTTATATCTGGAGATCCGTAACTCCGATTGGGGTGAATCTTTCGCCCAGATTTTTCTCATAAAATTAGCTTTCTTCAAAAGAAGAGAGTCAACCGCCTTACGGGTGGCCCAC
>NC_041381.1:568227184-568240233 GCF_002162155.2 Triticum dicoccoides | reverse complement strand
ACCTCGGACACTGTTTCACGTTGATTCTTCCTCTGGAAAATCCCAAATATTCCAGAATAATTCTCCATCCGTTTTTATCCCGTTTGAATTTCGTTTGATATTGTTTTTCTGCGAAACATAAAACATGCAACAGACAGGAACTGGCATTGGGCACTGGATCAATATGTTAGTCCCAAAAATAGTATAAAAAGCTGCCAAAAGTATATGAAAGTTGAAGAATATTGGCATGGAAAAATCAAAAATTATAGATACGACGGAGACGTATCAGCACCCCAAGCTTAATTCCTGCTCGTCCTCGAGTAGTTAAATGACAAAAAAGATAATTTTTGATGTGGAATGCTACCTATCATAATCTTGATCATAAGTCTAATCATGGCATGAATATTAAGACACGAGTGATTCAAGGCAATAGTATATCATTTGACATAAAACAATAATAATTCAAGCATACCGACCAAGGAATTATGTCTTATCGAAATAACATATCCAAAGAAAGCTCATCCCTACAAAATCATATAGTCTGGCTATGCTCCATCTTTGTCACACAAAATGCTCCCATCATGCACAACCCCGATGACGAGCCGAGCAATTGGTTCATACTTTTTAACGCACTTCAGCTTTTTCAACTCTTATGCAATACATGAGTGCAAGCCATGGACATAGCACTATGGTGGTCTATTGTGGTGGTTGTGAGGACAAAAAGTGGGAGAAGATAGTCTCACTTCAACTAGGCGTATCAATGGGCGATGGAGATGCCCATCAATAGATATAAATGTGAGTGAGTAGGGATTGCCATGCTACAGATGCACTAGAGCTATAAATATATGAAAGCTCAACAAAAGAAACTAAGTGGGTGTGCATCCAACTTGCTTGCTCATGAAGACCTAGGGCATTTTGAGGAAGCCCATCATTGGAATATACAAGCCAAGTTCTATAATGCAAAATTCCCACTAGTATATGAAAGTGACAACATATGAGACTCTCTATCTTGAAGATCATGGTGCTACTTTGAAGCACAAGTGTGGAAAAAGAGATAGTAGCAATTGTCCCTTCTCTCTTTTTCTCTTATTTTATTTTTTTCTATTTTTTTTCTTTTTTTCTTTTTCCTCTTTTTTCTTTCTCTTTTTTTTCTTTTTTTGTGGGCTTCTTTGGCCTCTTTTATTTTTATAAAGTCCAAAGTCCCATCCCGACTTGTGGGGGATAGTCTTCATCATCCTTTCCTCACCGGGACAATGCTCTAATAATGAAGATCATCACACTTTTATGGATTTACAACTCCAAGATAGAACAAAATATGACTCTATATGAATGCCTCCGGCGGTGTACCGGGATATGCAATGAATCAAGAGTGACATTTATGAAAATTATGAAGGTGCCCTTGCCACAAATACGATGTCAACTACATGATCATGCAAAGAGCAATATGACAATGATGAAACGTGTCATAATAAATGGAACGGTGGAAAGTTGCATGGCAATATATCTCAAAATGGCTATGGAAATGCCATATAGGTAGGTATGGTGGCTGTTTTGAGGACGGTAAATAATGGGTTTATGCTACCGGTGAAAGTTGTGCGGTAAAATAGAAACTAGCAAAGTGGAAGGATGAGTGTGCGTATATCCATGGACTCACATTAGTCATAAAGAACTCATATACTTATTGCAAAAGCCTAGTTAGCCCTCGAAGCAAAGTATTACTACGCATGCCCCAAGAGGGATAGATTGGTAGGAAAAGACCATCACTCATCCCCATCTGCCACTCATAAGGAAGACAATCAAGAAACACCTCATGCTCCAACTTCGTTACATAACGGTTCATCATACGTGCATGCTACGGGACTTGCAAACCTTAACACAAGTATTTCTCAATTTCAGAATTACTCAACTAGCACGACTCTAATATCACCACCTTTATATCGCAAAACTATTGCAAGGAATCAAACATATCATATTCAGTGATCTACAAGTTTTATGTAGGATTTTATGACTAACCATGTGAATGACCAATTCCTATCATCTTTCTAAATAGATATAAGTGAAGCAAGAGAGTTTAATTCTTTCTACAAAAGATATGTCCATGCTCTAACAAATATAAGTGAAGCAAAAGAGCATTCTACAAATGGCGGTTGTCTATGCGAAGAGAAATAGGCAATCCAAACTTCAAATGATATAAGTGAAGCACATGAAGCATTCGATAAAGCCATACTCCAAAAGATTTAAGTTAAGTGCAATGAGCATTCTATAAATCAACCAAGGACTATCTCATACCAGCATGGTGCAAAAAGGAAAAGTGAAAACTAAATGCAAAAGACACTCCAAGACTTGCACATAATGCATAAACGAAACGAATATGAAAACATACCGATACTTGTTGAAGAGAGAGGGGATGCCTTTCGGGACATCCCCAAGATTAGATGATTGAGTCTCCTTGAATATTTATTTGGGGTGCCTCGGGCATCCTTAAGCTTGAGCTCTTGCCTCTCTTCCTTTTCCTCATATCGAGACCTCCTCGTTTAGACACTTCATCCACACAAAACTTCAACAGAAAACTCGGTAAGATCCGTTAGTATAATAAAGCAAATCACTACTCTAAGTACTATTGCAAACCAATTCATATTTTTTTTTGCATTGTGTCTACTGTAATATAACTTTTCCATGGCTTAATCCACTAATATAAATTGATAAAACAAACTATGCATCAAAAAACAGAATCGGTCAAAAACATAACAGTCTGAAGCAATCTGAACATCCACCATACTTATGGTACCCCAAAAATTCTACCAAAATTAGGAAAAATAAAAAAGTTGTATAAAAAGACAGTGCAAAACGAATCAGAACCAATTGACGTTCCAGTTAAAAATGAAAAATCGCGCACTACAGCCAAAGTTTCTGTCCTCCACCGTACAAACCAACAAGCATTGTAAACATCCTAAAGGAAAACCTTGGCACATTATTTTTATAATACAATGGAATTTTACAAGGGGATAATTATTTTTGATGAAAAGTTTCTGTAATTAATATTCACAAAGTTTCCATGAGAATGAACAAAGTTCAAGGAGCTCTCCAACTTCAACAATGCTTGTCTTTCTCACTTTCACTTTCCTTTTTGAAAAGTTTTTTGGTTCCCCTCTTTAATTTTTTTGTTTTCAAACTATATAAAAGCACTCAAAAGAAATAAATGACTCTTAAATGACTCTCTAAAACTTCCGGGTTGTCTCCCTGGCAGCGCTTTCTTTAAAGCCATTAAGCTAGACATGTAGTGCTCAAGTAATGAATCCACTTGGATCCCAAGGTATATCAAAGCCAATTTTAATTAACAATGATTTGTAATTTAGTAGTGAGCACAAAGTAACATATATCATGCAACAACGAAGTCTAACTCTCTTCCTATGCATCGGCATGTCATAAAAGAACAATTCATGCACACATAGTAAAGGCCAATGCATAGTATAAGCAGTTTCTTGCAATTTCATAGTATGGGAAACATAGAGAGGTGGAGAATAGTTCCTCTCTCATAATAATTGCAAGTAGGAGTAGCAAGCACATGCATATTACATTCATCAAAATCATCATGTGCAATGGTAAAAGGCAACCCATCAATATAATCCTTAATAAGCACAAACTTCTTCGATAAAGTGTAGTAGGGAGAATTCAAAAAGATAATAGGACTATCATGCGTGGGTGCAATAGCAACAATTTCATGTTTAACATAAGGAACTATAGCAAGTTCATCTCCATAAGCATAATTCATATTGGCATCTTGGCCACAAGCATAACAAGCATCATCAAAAAGGGATATTTCAAGAGAAACAACTGGATTATAGCAATCATCATAGCAATCATCCTTCGGTAAGCACGAAGGGGAATTAAACAATGTATGAGTTGAAGAGTTACTCTCATTAGAAGGTGGGCACGGGTAGCTAATCCTCTCTTCCTCCTTTTTTTCTTCGCTCTCCTCATCATCTTTTTCATCCAATGAGCTCACAGTTTCATCAATTTCTTCTTCCATAGCTTCCTACAAAATATTAGTCTCTTCTTGGACAGCGGGGTAGGCCTCAATATATAGTTTAACATATGCATTAGAAGCATAATTATCATAGCAATATTCAAGTATGGCAAAATTTTCAGATTTGTAGAGAGTAGCATCACACTTTTCAATCAAAGAAGCAATTTCATATGCACCCTTAAAAGAAACAAATTATTCAATGTGTTGAACATCATAGTAATTATAAACACTCTTAGCATATGAAGATACGATTCCATTATCACTAAACAAGCATTGGTAGGGAAGGTGTTTCTTAGGGTTTTCAGAACAACAAGTAACATCATATAATTCACATAAAGTCCAAGCTTAGCATTGCAAACATTGAATTTGATCCCATAATAGTTTCCTTTTTCATATATATGGTGTCGCACATAACAAGCATGCTCATCTAAAGATTTTCCCGCAACTAAGCTAGTTGGGGTTTCAGCACGAGCACAAAGGGATCGAAGATGATCCAAGTAAAAAGCTTCAGTAGTGTGATATATTTTGAGTGGTTCTTCAACCATTGGTGCAGTAGGTACAACTAATTTTTTTTGGTATTTTGCGTTTCCTTCCCATAACTAAAGATAGAAAACAACTAAGAACAACAAATAAAAATTACTTACAGATAAAGCAAACAAGCACACACGAGAATATTCACCCCACGCTATGACTCCCTAGCAACGGCGCCAGAAAAAGGTCTTGATAACCCGCAAGTATACGGAATAATTGTAGCCTCTTTCGATAAGTAAGAGTGTCAAACCCAATGAGGAGCTAAAGGTAGAACAAATACACTCTCAAGCCCTATCTGCCACTGATACGACTCTACGCATGCTTAGTGTTCGCTTTACCTAGAACAAGTATGAAACTAGACCTACTTTGTAGGAGTGATAGGATAGGTTTGCAAGATAATAAAGAGTATGTAAATATAAACTAGGGGCTGTTTAGATAAAGAAGCAATAAAGTAAATATAGCGAGTGTGGAAAAGTGGTGGTAGGAGTTGTGGAATTGTCCCTAGGCAATTGACTATGTTACTAGACCGATAATCACTATTGCAATTCTATTTGAGGGAGAGGCATAAGCTAACATACTTTCTCTACTTGGATCATATGAACTTATGATTGGAACTCTAGCAAGCATCTGCAACTACTAAAGATTCATTAAGGTAAAACCCAACCATAGCATTAAAGCATCAAGTCCCCTTTTATCCCATATGTAAACAACCTACTTACTCAGGTATGTGCTTCTGTCACTCACGCCACCCACCATAAGCAAATCATGAACATATTGCAAACCCTACATCGGGGATCCCTCACGCTTGCGCGACACGGAGAGCACCATAGGACAGCACCAATGATAAAACATGCAACTCAAACCAATCATAGCAATTCATCAATCACCGATAGGACAACAGAAATCTACTCAGACATCATAGGATGGCAACACATCATTGGAAAATAATGTGAAGCATAAAGCACCATGTTCAAGTAGAGGGTACAGTGGGTTGCGGGAGAGTGGAACGCTGGATATAGAAGGGGGAAGGTGATGGAGATGTTGATGAAGATGACGGCGGTGTTGGTGAAGATCGCGGTGATGATGATGGCCCCCGGCAGCGCTACGGCACCACCGGAAGCAAGGGGAAGAGAGGGCCCCTTCTTCTTCTTCTTACTTGACCTCCTCCCTAGATGGGAGAAGGGTTTCCCCTCTGGTCCTTGGCTCCCATGGCTTGGGAGGGGTGAGAGCCCCTCCGAGATTGGATCTATCTCTCTGTTTCTGTGTTCCCTGGTTCTGCCCCTTCACCATTTCCTTTATATCTGGAGATCCGTAACTTCGATTGGGGTGAATCTTTTGCCCAGATTTTTCTCATAAAATTAGATTTCTTGCGGCAAAAGAAGAGCGTCAACCGCCTTACGGGTGGCCCACGAGAGTCCAGGGTGAGCCTGGGGGGACGGCACGCCCCCCTGTCTCATGGCCACCTCGGACACTGTTTCGCGTTGATTCTTCCTCCGGAAAATTCCAATATTCCAAAATAATTCTCCGTCCGATTTTATCCCGTTTGGATTCCGTTTGATACTGGTTTTCTGCGAAACATAAAACATGCAACAGACAGGAACTGGCAATGGGCACTGGATCAATATGTTAGTCCAAAAAATAGTATAAAAAGTTGCCAAAAGTATATGAAAGTTGAAGAATATTGGCATGGAACAATCAAAAATTATAGATACGACGGAGACGTATCAGGTACCTTTTTGCAAAATTGCCATAGTTTCTTCCTATCTGTCAGATATAAATCGGACGGCCTATATTGCAGGATGGCAGGCACACCATCATCACCAACTCTGTTTTTTATAAGAGTGTATTTTTTATGTATAATTTATAAGAGTGTAGATGCAGAGTAGATACAAGCCGACCGGTGGGCACGATGGTAGTTAGATAATGTGATGCAACACTAGAGGTACCACGTGGAGGGTTTAACTGGTCAAATAGTCATGTCTTGAGCAAATACAGAGTTGTACGGTGAGCCCGTGACTGTATAATAACCACTAAACATAAATGGTGACCGTAATGAGTGGATTCTGATGTCCAATGTACGTATCGTGCTTTCACTTCAAATACGATGATCGTCATTGCATATATCGCGAGAGAAAGATGAAACATGCGTGAATTTTCTGGGGGCTTACTTTTAGAGGACGTGGAGATAGTTTTGTGTGCATACGTGAAAGGGGCATACAGGGGGGGGGTATGCGATGGAGAGAGAGATGCTCTTCATTTCTCTTTATTATGACTAACTTTATATATAGTATAAAAATATACAAATTCACAGTGTAGAATAAATATCATTGTGGGCACCATGCAATGCAAATTAGTGTCCTTACTCCTCCATATAACTTTGTAATGTTGTATATATGTAGAAACTCTAAAATAATTTTTTGGCCACACTTTATTCAAAAGGAATGTTGTATGCGAAATAAATGTGAAGAGAGGGCGACGGTGTCCTGGACTAGGGGGTACTCACCACGTCGTCCCCCGATCAGTTAGATTGGGCCGAGGACCCCCATGGCCATATACTCATGGGCCAGTACGGACAATTGCCGCATACAAAGAAGATTCCACAAGACTTGGTGATCAAGACAAGGACTCCTTCCCCACCGGCGTATTCGGCTAGGACTCTTGTTACCCTAGGCTTATGGTACCTTATATAAATCGAGGCCAGGCTAGTCGATAGATTATGACATTACTCATCATATCTCTAGGGTTTACACCACAACATATGATCTCGTGGTAGATCAACTCTTGTAACCCCTATGTTCATTATAGTCAATCAAGTAGCATGTAGGGTATTATCTCATCAAGAGAGCCCGAAGCTGGGTAAAATCCCGTGTTCATGTTACCATTGATCCTAAGACGCACTGCTTGGGACCCCCTACCCGAGATCCGCTGGTTTTGACACTGACATTGGTGCTTTCATTGAGACTTCCACTATGTGATCGGCGAAAGGATCAATGGCTCGACTGCAGGTCAACTGCGATGTCGGCTTCTTCATCACCAGCTCGACTGGTCACCTTGGCTTGACCGAGGACTGCGCCCTACCTCCGATCGTCATGTTCGGATGAGGGCCTTCATCAACATCAACTCCGATCTCTATCAAGATCATGGAGGAGTCATCCATGGATCTCGGGGGCTCAACGTCAACATTGCCCTCCGGCGACCGTGCTGTTTTTCTGGACAACGGACTTGTATCCGCTGCCACCGCCTCCTCGAGTGTCGCCTAAACGATTGCTTCGGTGGAATTTTGCGCAATTAAGTCTACAACAACCCTGCAAAACTTTCTCGAGTTCCAATGGAGGAATTTCCGGCAATCTCTGATATACCGGAGCCCTGTTGAATCTGGACGAGAATCCGGACGAGTTTGGAGCAGGGTGTCCAGCATCTAGCTCGGACGTCCTTTGGAAGATCCAACCTTTGACCGGCTGTGGAATTCCCATATCTACCACCTACCAAAAATTCAGCTCGATCCGACTGTCCGAACTCCGGGAACCTTCCGATTAGTGCATAACTTTTCGAATCTGTTTTCTGCGTGAGAATGAATCCGACCCAAGTTCATCTTCTTTACGAACGGGATTTTGGACATCCTTTTTGAAGGACGTTTTCGTATGGGGTACTGTGTTTCATTCTCAAACACATCTCATTAATATTGAAATTATTTTTACAATACGATTTTCACCATCGCACCGGTGTCAAACCGGCCCGACAACATCACTCCGCGGCGGCCGACCTGCGCTAGACACGTCGTCGCTTTGTTGAGCCGAGCTCAATTTATCCGGATCATCATCTCGGCCAGCCAAACAATAGTTCGGCATCGCGAAGGATAAATCGTCACCAACATCGCCACCCCACGGATTACACGAAGCGGGCACACCAGCATCGCTGCACCGTCACTTCATCAAGCCAGCATTGATCACGTCACAAGCTATGACCTGCATCGGCATGGCCGAACTGTTGCTTCATCGAGCCGATGTCCATCACGCCAAACTACTTCAACACCTCGGCTGACACATCTCCTCACTGACCTGCTCCGTCTCCTCGCCTGGACTGGGGGCTTCGTCATCCCTTCATCAACTTACTCAGAGACTTCGGCGTCACCAGCCGACCAGCTTCATCACATTAGCTAGACTACGGGCTTCGCCGTGGCGAGCCAACCTTTGCCAAGATCGCCGTGCCATCGCTTCATCACCCATCAGGCAATGGGTGTGCAGATCGAGTCCCAATTTTGGGAGTAACCTTTCTTCGAACCGCTACAACACATAAACCAGGTGCTATTAATCTTGGCAATTTTTGCTCGTTTGGGTTCATTTTTTCCCAAGGAATTATTACTCTGCTTTGTTCCATCATCTGTACACATGTCTATCAATTGGTGGCCACATTAGCGATGATTGCGTGGTGTTTCGGTCATTTTCTGTGCATAGTTCAGCGAACGTCGTATCCGGAACTCGGACTGACCTGCGAATTCGGGCTTTCTCACGCCTTCACCGCGTCACGCTGACGCCCTACATCGACATTGACCTCGACGCTCAGGCCACATATCTTTCATTATTTCCTTCACTTGTATTAAACAAGTAGAAGAATTATATATATATATACACATTTTTATCTTTATTTGTCATTTCTTTTGGTTTGCACTATTTTATCTATGCAGCCAATCGACTTGGACTGAGCCGTGTTGTCACCTTGGCGCGCCGGCCTGCTCCATTACCGCGGCTGGACTGGGGGCTTAATCTTCTCGGAGTGCCGGACTCTCTGCTCGGCCAACTTGGGACCAGCCTGGGGGCTGGAACCCTGTCCCACATCAAGCTCGGACCGTGTCATCAATGCCGAACATATCAACCAGCTAAGTTGCTTTCATGCTCAAAAACTTCCAGTCTTAAATTTTGTTCGGTTTGAACAAGCATTATACCTTTTTGGCAAAAAGTTGCTTGTGAAAAACTTCCATATCCAAACTTTGTTTGTGATACACAAATTCAAATACCCCATTTACTTGGGGGCTCCCTTGCTAGAGTTTTTCCTCTTGCATATGATTATACTTGTACAGCTTTGTTCCTTGTTCGTGTATTACGCCACAATATGCACCATATTGACCTAAGTGATTTGCAAGCTGGGTGGCCTGGCTCCTGTGCTTACCCCTACGTTCCCGATTGTTTGGCTAGGGAGTAAAGGGAGCACCTCTGCGATTATCACGACCGGTTCTTTCGAGCTCTGACCTCAGACTGGGTGAAGCCGAAAGCTAGCGCTCTTATTGTTTCAAATCATGGTCGACACACAACGGAACTCATGAGTACAAAAAATCTATTGCACAAGTCTCATAATGACAATGAGCACCGAAGAAAGCTATCGGTGGGGGTACTATTTTCTTCAAAGATGCTTCTTACACTTTGTTAGTAATATAGCATAAGTTCCCTGAGCGTGCTTTGTCTGTTACAGCCTTATGACCTGATTGCCTGGTTATCGGAAACACCGTCGATATTCTCGACAGGTGGAGTACATAACACTTTTTGGTCCTCGACCGAAGAGGGAGAAGCCGACGGTCGGTTAAGATGCGTATAAAGTTCGGGTAAACATAGATTATAATAAGTGTTCTTCTTCTTAGTCATTGCAAAGTCTTTTTCTATCACTCCTTTTTTCGACGCAAGTGTGTGGTCAATAGCCCAATTTCCCTCTCATCCACCTTCGGGATAGGAGGTTGAAGCCATAGGCTGACCCGCTTGAAGTCTTGAGATAGGATGTGTCATGTTAAAGCACGACAGCAGCACACATGTTTTTCTCTAAGACCAATTTTCTGATTGGCACCGAACAATTAATCTAATTCAGGTGTCGAGCTTTTACTGACGTTTTTTTGTTTTTGAATCCTATGGCACTTTTCAACTATTTGTGTGTTTTCCGCATAAGTCTCGCAGTGCAACGCCGGACACCTTTAGAGATTTGGCAAAAAATCTCGGATATTGCTATATATGCATCGGTTTCAAATTGTGTCTTCGGTCGATAGTTGGGTTGCCCGGCTCCTGGCTTGCCTCCTACATTCCGCTTTGTTCGGTTAGGTGTGCAAAAGGAGAACCACTGCGATTGTGCTTCCAGCTCGCATGGTTAAGCACCTTGGTGGAGAAAGCCGAAAACTAACTGTCACAATAAAGCATAAACCGGTCAGCGATCCGATGACTATATTAAATGATGGGCCGTTCATAACACTGGCCGAAGTGTTTACGGCTTGACCTAGGCTATCGCCGAACACTAAGCGGGGGGCTACTTGCTAGCCTCCCAACTTTAAGCTCCTATGACTAAGTGAAAGTCATAAAGCCCGCTTATCTGATTGCCTCGTTTCTGCCAACACAACCACCTTCGAGCACCAAGACGTCGGCTAAGGGTTGTTTTGTTATTTCGGAAACACCCTGCATAGCATCTACAAGGGGGTAGAAGCCGACGATGGGCCACTTTCAGATTATAAACAGTCGCAACGGAAGTGAAAATTTGGGTTCATCTAGACCACAGAGTTTGGAAGCTTTTCCTGAACTAAATCCTCAGTATTTTCCTCCCACATTGATTGGAGCTGAGGTTTATGATCATGCTTAGCATGACAACCCAAAGAAAGGAACCGATAACTAGACTATTTTCTTTGGACGATGTTTCCTATGTTAAACAATAATATAGCATGTCTCTCTGCGTACCTTTGTTTATAAAACCGTATGGCCGGATTGCCTTGTTTGCCGCAAATCTTTGCCCTCATAAAGGCTTTATAAAGTGGGACAAACACTCTCCGGCTACTGGCCGAGGAGGTTGAAGCCGATGGCCGGTCAACAAAGTTTTGTACAATGCGGATCCGAGCATTGATGATGTAAAGTACTTGGATACATAGAATCATTACACATAATTTGTGATTTTACTTTGGACATCGATCCTTATTTCGGACACCCATGCCCACATTAAGGCCCGGAGGCTACTGGGCTTCGTGCTTATTATTTACAAATACTAAAGGGGTACATCGATCCCCTGATCTGGTGTCGAGACCCGACCAGTGTCTCGGGTGCTACTGCATTGCTTGTCCAATGCAGAAAATTTAAAGTGCAATATAGTTTTCGAGGAGATTATTATCCTCAGGTTGGTCCGCCGCACCCAACCTGAGTCTCGATGACTTTGCACACCGTGTTTCTGTTCCTATGTATGCTGCCGAGCTAGGAGTTGATCCACAGGCCGATTTCGTGCATCGACCTGAGTCTCAGGGGCAACTAGGATCAGCGGTTTCTTGTCTTCCTTCAGGTGCATCTCGGGTTTTAGACCGACGCACACACCTTGAGCGCTACTGGCTATATATCTCGACAGAGAATAAATTGCACCAATCAAAAAATCAGCCCGCAGTGAGGGGTGGTGCACCAGCTCGGAAGTAGTCCGGCATTAAGCACGGGCGCCAGTGGCTGGCTCCATAGAGGGCATTTTCGGCATTAAGCTCGGCTAAACTCCTTCAACGTTTTGAACCCAGATGACCTATGACATCTTGAGTATAGTCCGATGTTGGAGCTCGGATACAGTCCGGCGTTGGAGCTTGGACATAGTCCGGTGTTAGAGCTTAGATACATTCCGACGTTCGAGCTCGGAAGCAGTCCGGCATTGGTGCTTGGCTGCAAAAGATACCTCGAATGCAATCCGGCGTTGGAGCTCGGACGCAAGAGGACACTGCCGCCCAGGAATAACTTCAAACCTGAGGTGAGGCATAATAATAACAAGGCATTGATAAAGGCCGGAAACTTAAAGGGGCTCCTCGGGTACCCGACATATAAACTCTTTTGATTTACTTCGTGATCCTCAAGATCGGAGATGAGAAGATTTGTTGAACCAGTTTTCAAGACCGACGACTGAAGATGAAGAACACTTCGGAAGAATCGAGGAGCGTCCCCAACTTGAAGACCGGTTCAGGGGGCTACTGACGGTGTCCTAAACAAGGGGGTACTCACCACGTCGTCCCCCGATCAGTTAGATTGGGCCGAGGACCCCCATGGCCGTATACTCATGGGCCAATTGATGCATACAAAGAAGATTCCACAAGACTTGGTGATCAAGACAACGACTCCTCCCCCACCGGCGTATTCGGCTAGGACTCTTGTTACCCTAGGCCTATGGTACATTATATAAACCGAGGCCAGGCTAGTCGATAGATTATGACATTACTCATCATATCTCTAGGGTTTAGACCACAACATATGATCTCGTGGTAGATCAACTCTTGTAACCCCTATGTTCATTACAGTCAATCAAGCAACATGTAGGGTATTATCTCATCAAGAGAGCCCGAAGCTGGGTAAAATCCCGTGTTCTTGTTACCGTTGATCCTAAGACGCACTGCTTGGGACCCCCTACCCGAGATCCGCCGGTTTTGACACCGACAGAGGGCTTTTTAGATAAATGGGGTATGTGATGTAACATGTGTGAATGTGTAGTTGATGCATTTGGCGGGTCCTAGAGAGGTATGTGTGTGTATTAC
>NC_041381.1:568202372-568226775 GCF_002162155.2 Triticum dicoccoides | reverse complement strand
GGAGGGAGAGATAGCATGAGAAATGAGAGTGGTCTAGAGAGAGAGTCGAATATGACGTCACGACGAGAGATTCCCTTTCCTTGAGTGTGTATATGCAAGGGGGGAGCGAATAGAGGCACCAGGAGAAATTTTGTGTGTGTGTGGTGTTTGTGTTGGTATGTGTGGGTGTGAGAAGATAATGAGACATGGGGGCAGAGGGTGTGTCACTGCGTGAGGTTCGGTGGGTCGAGTTGAGGCCCTTCATTCGGTTCCGTCCTGTGCCACATCGGTCGCCCCGTGACACATTTAGGAAGACCCATGGATGACAAGTCATACAAGACAAAGATAGCAGAATTGTGAAGGACTCTGTGTCCATTGACAAAGCCGGCTAGGATTTGTAACCCTAGGTTCTCGGACTAAGGTAACCCCTTTTTCTCTGATATTACTATTCATCCAACCTAACTTTAAGGGTCATCCTACAGAATGCTCTGCTAGAATTATACTCGTCGATTAGGAAGAGAGGTGTGAGACAATGCGTGAGGGAAAGGCCTAAAGATAATGTGCGTACATGAGACACATAGGTAGGTCCATGTATATATAAAGGGTCGATGGGTATTGTGCGTGTGTATGCTTGCGAGAGGAAGAGTGCTTGTGATAAAGTTTAGTGAAAACAGCTGTAAATGGTTACGAGAGGGAGGGAGGGTTATATCTAGAGCATGTGTGCGAGAAAGATACCACGGGAGAGAGTGTGTGAGCATGTGTGAGAGACCACCGATGGAGAGTGAAACTACACGTAAGAGACTGCTATACACATTGATTAAATATATAAATTGTATCCAAATATTAGGATGGGATCATGATATTTGCAATTCGCATAAGGAGCGGTGATTGATCCATTAGACATCTAGATTCAATCAAATTTGAGCATGTATATGTTATTATTCGACACAATTGATCCACATAGTTAGTATTTTGAACTCCATACAATGCATCGCTTTAGCAATCAAATATAAACGTGAGTATAGTTCATGTTGTGTGTGTAAAGCACATTATACATATGAAAGTTACACAATGAACATTATAAATAGCTACCTTTGAACTAGCATACATTTGAATTCAACTTAAGGCAGTTTAAAAAAATCGAATTCAACATGAACTCCATTCAATTATTTGAATTTGATATCATGGCATTTGTAAATCATACCTAAATTACGGGGCACCAATCTTTGCTCTGATTTTGTACATAATAGCATATGTAGTCGTGTACAAAATAGATTCAAATTTAGCTCCTCCATTCCAAAATAATCGTAGTTATAGGATTTTCAAGTGTCAAAATTTCAAAAAGAAGCGGGTAATTTAATGAGGTTTTCAAACATACAAGGTCAAATATAACATTGTCTATTTAGGTCAATCCTCATAGTTCAAGAGTTCTCTAAACGTGAATGCTTGTGTTTCAAAATTTCAAACGAAGCGCCAAAATAGCCTCTACTCGCCCGAAACCGCGTGAGACCAATGTTTGGTAGTACAAGGAAATTACTTTTCTAATAACTCCGACCCGTGAAACCTACCGGCCCGACGTCCAAAGGTCAAAACCGGGGTAGGTTTGTAGCTTCATCTAGACGCCACGCAACCGCTTCCGAAAAACATTCATACACAATGGCCGCCTAAGCACACATGCGCGCAGCTGAAATTGCTCCCACCCACTATTTGGGACACCTGGGATTACCATCCTACTCCCGACCCGCAGTAGGTCTGAAATTTAAGAGGGGGGCAAAGTTTGTACTTTCCCCAAATTTCAAACAAGCGCGTCCCATCTTCTGTTCAAAAAAGCCAAAAACAAGTGCGTCCCAGACCGAAAGATGGTTCCCCCCACCCGTCCGATTCCCCATTCGTACTCCGTGGGCGCCAAAACTACCTCTCCACCAGCCGCGAAACCCCGGCGTCCTCCGTCCGCCACCCCATCCCACCCATCAATCGCCTCCCTCCTCCATCATGCCGGAGCCAATAACACGACGTCGTCGTCCACCGCAACACCCTCCATGGCTAGTAGTTGAAGCCGAGGCCGAGCCGTCCGTACCCGAGCCAGTTCAACCACGTCGTCCTGCGCCTCACCACTGCCGCTCCAACTTCACCACAGTCCACCGAACCAGAGCTGTTCCTGCTACGCTGTCCCTCGCCGCCTCGGATCTGCTTCCCCTCCGCCGATATACAGCCACGACAACACAATCAACAATTTGGCCATGGGTTTGTCCAAGGATCCACGGCTCTCCAAAACATCGGTTCCCCCAGGAAAAACAAGAAGATTGCCGCGACATATCGACACCACACTGGCAACCGATAAGGGTACTCCTCTTCCTTTATTCGTGCAAATCTTACATGTCTGCTTGCACGGTATTCATCCCATCACTACAAAAAAGACACATCCGTGACATTTTGGGCCGAACAAAACTTTTTTCTATCATACTTATGACACTTCTATGACGATAATTGTGACAAAACCCAGTATCATCATAGATGTGGTGTGCTCTTACTTCTATGACAAAAAATCATGACAGAAAATGGGCTTTTCGTCCTGGGCGGGCCGGAGATGCAGCTGCATGACATTCTTTGGGCCGTCCATGACGGAAAAAAGCATGGTAGAAGCGAGGGCGAGGAAAATTTAGGGGAGTTTCCGGTTACGGTGGGTGGTCGGGGGCCGAGCAATGTGCATTTCGCTCATACACGTACGCGCGTGTGTGCGAGGCATTGGCTCTAACTGAACCCGAGCGATTGCATTGCAGGCTACGCGTTACTGAACCTGAGAAATCGATCGATGGTTGTTAACTGAACCCGATCGAGTAATTCGTTCGCTACTGCTGCTAACTGAAGCCGATCCATGCTGCCTCTCTGGATGAACAGTGAGCGGTGGGGGTGGATGAACAGGACCCCGTGGCGTTGCCTCTGGATGAACATGACCCCGATCGACCGAGCCGGTTGGGTCTGGATGAACAACACCCCTTGGAGGGCTGGATGAATAGGACGACCCCGTGTAGGGCTGGATGAACAGTAGACGGTGGAGGGGTGCCCGTGGAGGGGTGGTTGAACAGTAGCCGGTGGAGTAGCGCACGGTGGAGGCTGGATGAATAGGAGCCCGTGGAGGCTGGAGGAGGTCGACGGTAGCCCGTGGAGGCTGGAGGAGGTCAACGGTGGAGATGAGCAGTATCCCGTGGAGTCCCGTTTTGCGGTACGCCACACCGCTCCCGATGAACAGGACCCCTGTTTCGACCGTAGCGCTCCAACACAAGTCCATTTTGTCTGTTTTGCGGTAGGCCACACTCCTCCCGATCAACAGGACCCCCGTTTCGACCGTAGGAGGTCCGTTTCCTCCATTTTGCGGTACGCCACACCCCTCCCGATGAACAGGATCCCGTTTAGAACGTGGCCGGTTGAACACAAGGCCGTTTCCTCCGTTCTGCGGTACGTGTTCTGGCCTTGTTTCCATCGCCTATTCCGTCCAAGCCGATTGGCTCCTACGCGTTCCGTTGGCTCCCGATGAACACGATGCATTCCGTTTCCTCCCCATGAACACGAGGACGACACTATTTCTCCATTCCTACCCAGCCATGTACACGAGCCCTGGCCGTATGTATGCGTAAGTAGGTTTTCGAGACCCCGCCCGTATGTACGTACGTGGTCGTATTTACATTCTTGCACCCTTGCCGTTGTACGTACGTGTACATGCTACGTGCGTGCCTCTACTACGACACATGCACGCCTCTACTACGACACGTGCGCGCCTCTACATCGACCAGTATGTATGTCCACATGTGCAACCAGAATGACAATGCTGCGTACGCTTCAACCATGTGGGTCCCGACTGTTAGGCACTTCCTTGCGTGCGAAGATGTAGCTGGTGGGTCCCAGCAGTCAGGGGGGCGAATCGCTTTTTTGCCCGGACGCACTTCCTTTTGTGCGAAGGTGTAGCTGGTGGGTCCCAGCAGTCAGGGGGGAAACTTTTTTCGCCAAATACGGTGGCCCGTCCGGTGGGTCCCTGCTGTCAGGTGGAGGAATCATTATTTTCCGCGTAATAAGAGGCACTTCCTTGCTGCGGCCGTGGACCCAGCTATCAGCCTCTCCACGTACAGTCCACGTCTGATGGAAGTCGTTCCTTGACCATGTTGACCATGCCGCGCCAAGAGCACCAGGGTGGTGGACGATGGCGAGGCCTAGGAAGGGGACGATGCGGAGCAGGGGAAGATGCGGCAGTGGAAGCCCGCGCGGAGAGGAGTACGAGGGTTCACTTGTTCGGCTGCGGTGTGAGGATGCCGTCACCGCAGGGCCTGGCCAGCAGTGGGAATAGTAGGGGGTGGTGAGGCCTCCACGGCACCACATCCGGCCATGGGAGGCAGGTGCATGCGGCACGACCGATGCTGCTTTGGGCGGCTGGAGCAAGAAGACCAGAGATTGAAGAAGCACTACGACCGTTGGATGGACATCGTACGGTCACTGGAGCTAGAATCGTTCATACTGACTAAGTTGACAAAGCCCTCCATCCCCGACAACTTAGTAGGCCCACAAGTCAGCCTCCCACCAAGGTGGGTCCCAGCTAGCAGGGGGAGTATTCATTTTTTGTGCGTAATAAGGAGGCACTTCCGGTGGGTCTGAGCTGACAGTGGGGGGAACGTTTTTTTCGCGAAATATGGTGGCCCGTCCGGTGGGTCCCAACAGTGAGGGGCAAACGTTTTTTTCGCGAAATACTGGTGGCCCGTCCGGTGGGTCCCTGTTGTCAGGTGGAGGAATAATTATTTTCCGCGTAACAAGGAGGCACTTCCTTGCGGCTGCCATGGACCCAGCTGTCAGCCTCTCCACGTACAATACTCTTCTGATGGAAGTCGGTTGTTGAGCACATTGACCATGCCGCGCCGAGAGCACCACGGCGGTGGACAATGGTGAGGCCTAGGAAGGGGATGAGGCGGAGCCGGGGAAGATGTAGCAGTGGATGCCCACACGAAGAGGAGTACGAGGGTTCACTGGTTCGGCTGCGGTGTGAGGCTGCCGTTGCCGCAGAATAACATGGGTTGTGGGTGAGTAGAGGGATGTCCTGGCCAGCGGTGGGAGTAGTAGGGGCGGTGAGGCCTCCGCGGTATCACGGCTGGCCATGGGAGGCAGGAGCATGCGGCACGACCAGCGCTGCTTTGGGTGGCTGGAGCACGAAGACCAGAGGTTGAAGAAGCACTACGGCCGTTGGATGGACATCGTACGGTCACTGGAGTATTGACTAAGTTGACAAAGCCCTCCGTCCCCATCAACTTAGTAGGCCCACAAGTCAGCCTACCACTATACTAGGTCCCAGCTAGCAGGGGGAGTATTCATTTTTTTGTGCGTAATAAGGAGGCACTTCCTTGCGTGCGAAGATATAGCTGGTGGGTCCAAGCTGTCAGCGGCGGTAATGTTTTTTTCGTGAAATACAGAGGCCCTTTCGGTGGGTCCCAGATGTCAGGTGGAGGAATCATTATTTTGCGAGTAATAAGGAGGCATTTCCATGTGTGCGGTCGTGGACCCATCTGTCAACCTCTCCACGTACAGTCCACTTCAGATGCATGTCGGTCGTTGACCATGTTGACCAGGCCGCACCGAGAGCACCAGGGCGATGGACGATGATGAGGCCTAGGAAGGGAATGACACAGAGGTAGGGAAGATTCGGTAGTTGTTTCCCACGCGGAGGGGAGTACGACTGTACAAGGGTTTACTAGTTCGTCTGCCGTTCTGGAGAATAACAACAGGTGGGTGTGAGTAGAGGGATGGCTAGGCCAGCGATTGGAGTTCGGTGGGGCGGTGGGGCCTGCGCGGCAGCACAGCCGGCCATGGGGAGGACGGAGCAGGCAGTCCCGCCGGCGCTTGTTTGAGCGGTTGGAGCAGGAAGAGCAGAGATTGAAGAAGCACGACGGCCGTTGGATGGAAATCCAACAGTCACTGCTTGTGCGTCAACCTTTTTTTAGGAAAGCCTAAAATCTGTGGAAAACAACATACAGCCCATCTGCCATTCTTTCTAATAATTTACAGCCCATTTGCTAATTCTTAAGGTTTTTTTGGAGCCCATATTCTTTTTGTTAGCATTACAGCCCATATTGTGGCCACAGTTAAAAAATTATATGAAATTTTGCATATTTCGGTGCGGTCCGAACAGTTTTTAATCCCGAAATTTCGAGTCACATTCAAAATGATTTAAAAAAATGTATATCAATATAAAATCCAACAAATTGTCCATGCATAAAAATAAATGCAATTTAAAATCTCGAAATGAAAAAAAGATATTTGAAACTAATTGCCAGTTTGATGTGTTTTAAAAATGTACAACCCATTTCTCATTACTGATAGGCTATTTTCTCGGCCAGCCAAATGAAGCCCTCCTCGTCTTGAAAGATTTGCAGCCCAACATGCCTGACAAAGCGACTTACTTGGCAAATCACAAAAAAACTGGGTTGTGGCCATGGACCCAGCTGCGGCCGTGGACCCAGCTATCAGCCTCTCCATGTATAGTACTCTTTCGATGGAAGTCGGTCCTTGACAACATTGACCACGCCGCACCGAGAGCACCAAGGCGGTGGACGACATGGAGCCGGGGAAGACACGGCAGTGGATGCCCACGCGGAGAGGAGTAGGAGGGTTCACTAGTTCGGCTGCGGCATGAGGCTGCCGTCACCGCAGAATAACAAGGGGTGTGGGTGAGTAGAGGGATGCCCTGGGCCAACGGTGGGAGTAGTAGGGGCGGTGAGGCCTCCGCGGCATCACAGCCGGCCACGAGAGGCAGGAGCACGTGGCACGACCGGCGCTGCTTTGGGCGCTGGAGCAAGAAGACCAGAGGTTGAAGAAGCAGTAAGGCCGTTGGATGGACAACGTACGGTCACTGGAGCTAGAATCGTTCATATTGACTAAGTTGACAAAGCCCTCCATCCTCGTCAACTTAGTAGGCCCACAAGTCAGCCACTCACTATGGTGGGTCCTAGCTAGCAGGGGGGTATTCATTTTTTTGGGGCGCTGGAGCAAGAAGACCAAAGGTTGAAGAAGCACTAAGGCCGTTAGATGGACATCGTACGGTCACTGGAGCTAGAATCGTTCATATTGACTAAGTTGACAAAGCCCTCCATCCTCGTCAACTTAGTAGGCCCACAAGTCAGCCACCCACTATGGTGGGTCCTAGCTAGCAGGGGGGTATTCATTTTTTTGTGCGTAATAAGGAGGCACTTCCTTGCGTGCGAAGATATAGCTGGTGGGTCCAACCTGTCAGCGGGGGGAACATTTTGTTTTTGCAAAATACAGAAGCCCTTCCCACATACAGTCCACGTACAATGTGTAATAAGGAGGAACTTTCCTTGCCTGCGACCATGGACATTGTGAGTCCCAGCCGTCAGGCTCTCCATGTACAGTCCTCTTCCGATGACTCTCGTATGTTCACCACGCCGCGTCGAGCGCATCAAAGCGATGGACGACGGCGAGGCCCCATACTGGAACGACCCGGAGATGGGGAAGACACAGCAGTGGAGTCACAAACGGAGAGGAGTGGGAAACTTGACTGGTTCGGGTGCAAGGTGGGCCTACACTCAGCAGAGAATAATAGGAGGTGCGGAGTGGAGGGATGGACTGGCTGTCGGTGGGGTAGCGTTTTGCTGAGGAGGGCAAAACAACACCGCTGGACGCCAAAGGCTGGAGCAGGCGGTCCCGGCAGCGCTGGGGGAAGAAGACGAGAGATTGAATAAGAATGTCGTCCGTTGGATGTAAATCCAACGCCTTCTTAGGCTTCGACCTACTGGCCCACATGTCAGCCAGTCCATTTGTTTTTTTAGTCCATTTGGTGGGCTGGGTGAAACAATGATGTAGTATCTATGCAGCACGTTTAAATCCCATTTGCATTTTTCTTGAAATCCGCGGATTTGCTGGGCTGGGTAAAAATATCATGTTGGGCTAGACGGAGAAATGTTATAAAAACATAAACACATGATTGCACGTCTATTACTGCATTGGTCAGTAAAATCTTTGCAAGCTTATGTACGCAATCAGTAGGAGTTAACTTACCAAGTTATATATAAATAATAATAATTATTATTTTGTAAGAACTTTCAACTTACGAAATAAAATATCATTTAAATTTGATGAGTTAATAGTACGTGGGGTATTATTATTTTTTAGGCTAGACGTGGGACAGTTGAGTTGGTTCTAGGGAAAAGTACTGGGAGAAAACTCAGTTTACATCGAAAAAGAAAGTGGGAGAAAATTTAGAGACCTGCTGGGTCCACCTGAGGAGGGGAATATGTTGGGAGGAAGGAGATTCAAAGCACGGCAGCTGAGTGAACTAGTTTTTTTAATGGACAAGTAAACTAGTTACGTACATAAGCAAATAGCCACTAAAAAAGCAATCAGGTTAATGGGTTCTTAAAAGAAATATTTCAGACAAAACAGATAATTACGACACATAGAATGCATGAAACACTCAGATGATAAAGGTGCTTATAAACAGATGAAGTACAACATCTAGACCTTCCTGGCACGCTTGATCATGACGCTGCGGCTGTCCATGTACTCATCGGTTACGGGAAGCAGACACGCCCTCATGTCCAAGATCTGCCTGTACATGTCATGGCATGCGTATGTGTCCTTGGCCGTGTAGGTTATGTAAGCTAGATTCAGAGGTACCTCCCACGTGTTCAGGTCCTTGGTATCATTGTCTTCTTTCATGTTGGCGTATCAGGGGTCGATGATGGTCTCGGCAAGGTCAACCATGGAGTCCTTCTCCCGCCCGTTGTTGATGATCTTGTATTGCTCCTGGATGTCGACAAGCTTGTTGCATCAGATGGCCGAATCGTCGCATTCTTCCTTCTCTCCACCATAGCGAAGATGCAGTCGGCGCTGCCGATGAAACAGGCGAATGCTCCAGAACCTCTAATAGCCCTACAGAAGTGGTAGATGAGAACCTCGTCCCGCACACATACCTGGGCAATGGTGATCCGCTCGTCCCTGTCAGGAAATGAATGGATGGGCACAAAGTCTAGTCCTGCAACCTTGTGCTTTCTCATCCTGTAGGTACTGCTTGAACTCGGCGAGGCAGAGCTTGACCGAGTCGGGATCGTTGGTGTACATCACATTCAACTTGGTGCAGCCATAGGACTGAACAACGAACTCAAAGGGGAACTCCTTGTTGAAGTCCATATCCAGCAGGCTCACCCCTCGGATCGCCATTGGAGTCTCTTCGAGTGAACGAGTGTGTAGGCGGCGGCAGCAGTTCGTTTTTCAGCTCTTGGGGAACTGGATTCAACCGTAAGCTGAGTGTGTACAGGCGACCATAGCTACTACCCCTCCCTCGTCTGCTGCACGCCCGGCAGAAGATGCACCCTCGGCGCATTCAAACGCCTCCATTAAGAAACCTACTCCGGCCACACGTCGGTTCACGAGCGGGTCTGTATTGGTACTATAATAACAGGAGTTAGTGGTCACTTTACTTAAATTTAATAAGCTTTAATAGAAATTTATACTTAAAACAAGCAATGCATTGGCTCGTTCTATCAGTGCCACATGATCAACATGCACAACAACTAGAATTATTATTTTCAGGACGCACACGATCAGCACATTTGTCGCACTTTCACAAAGATAATACTACCAAGTTTGAACTGTTTGTTATGGTTGTTGTCCTCTGCATCATCATGCCATGTTTCCCAGCTTGCAAGATTTAGAACCAACAAATAAGATCCAAATAATAAGTACAACAAAGATGCCTACACATCTCATTGATTCCCAGCTTGCAAGATTCAGAACCAACAAATAAGATTCAAATAATAAGTACAACAAAGATGCCTACACATGTCATTGATTCCCAGCTTGCAAGATTCAGAACCAACCCAGTAGAGCCTTTTGATAAAGTGAATATCAGGATTATATCCATCTTGGCTAGACATGTCGTACAATCAAAGAACTTGGTGAATGCTCTTGACCGTCACAACATCTGTAGTTGAGTATTCCTGTTTGCATAGCACAAACAAGGAGATCATGATTTTGCTTTAATAGTGGCCTCCTTGAACTCAACCTGCAACTCCACTAGGATGAGGTCTGCCTGGTGTTCCATGATTCAATTCATGCGCCTTTTTCTCCAGTTTGCCTGAAATGAAGCAAAGATTGCATCATTCAGCTAGCAAGAAGTACTTGCTCTCTTGAGCTGGCAGGTTCTTCCTTAGTAGTCGCACTAAAATTGAGGAACATTAAGGTTGGCTGTACGGCTCATGTAACGTGCAACTATAATTTTCTTATCCTTTTGTGCAGTTCCACTAAAATAAAGTGCCATTGTGGTGACAGTGATGGCTCCATCTTGCAAAGGCTAATAAAATGTTGCACGAGATTACCAGCAGAACTTGACGGAGATTTTGGAAACTCCAATCACCATTTTGTGCAGTTCCACCAAAATTGAGAGATGTTGCCCACGTGACATTTTAGTTGAACTGCACAAGACACTCATTCCAAAAAACAGTGTTTTGTGCAGTTCACCAAAATTTCACAATAGCAACAATGTGAAATGTGTATCCCTATCTGCAAAAATAGATAGAAAGTAAACAGTTGCTGGTCAATAAGAATATACGAAACATATAAAAATGAAAAGAAGCATCTTAATTATGTTCATGGCAATCACGCAAGGACAATAGAAATTTTAAAACGTCAGCAATGCTTCATGTTACCATAAGCATTACGATCAACAATGAGATTCCTCAAATATGGGATTACTTTAATGGTGGCATTGCTTGTTTACCAGACATAGTAAATCAACAGCAGCTAAAGAGTTGTTTTAAGGGCATGGGACCATGGGGACACCAGGACACTCAGCAGCGTAAAGGAGCAACTTACTTATCATACTGGGGAAAACAGCAGGAGTGCCATTTGTAACATAGTTTAATTCCATCTTATCACTGGAGGCATTAGATTAACAATAACACTGGTTAGACATGTCCCTAAGGTACAGTGCGATCGCTTCATTTTACATGCGCCCTTACATTAACAACAGCAAAAGGTTGGTATAAGGACATGCAACAGTGGACGCATCCGCACAATGTACCTACAAGGAGGCATAAAGTGGTGATGCCGAGTTTGTTCATGCTATGTGAGGGCAGCAAACCTAATGTTGGAGACCTTGTACTATGTGAGGGCAGCAAATCTAATCCAGGAGACCTTTTACTATGTGAGGGCAGAAAATCTAATCCTGGAGACCTTTTACTATGTGAGGGCAGCAAATCTAATAATGGAGGCCTTTTACTATGTGAGGGCATCAAATCTAATCCTGAGACCTTTTACTATGTGAGGGCAGCAAATCTAATCCTGGACATACTCTGTTGACTTGTCCACCAGCCACCACTTTCTATCCCTTTTTCAACCAATAATAGATCTGTTCCTTATCTAGTTTGTACTGCGTTTTCCCATTATTTCCCTTTTCAACCAAGAGACCGGTTGGGTATCCAGTCTCTACTACTTTCACCATATTATTTCCCCTTTGAATCAAGTTCTATATTCATGCTACAACTTTCCCCCTTTCTTCGTTGTTTGAACAAAGCCCTACATTCGAATGCATGAAGTAGCTTTACCTCTAATAATACTAAAAAAATAGGTGGCTTTGGAAGAGCTGATGGGAGTAGAAAAAGATGCACATGCAGACATGTGGGGAGCTGGGGCAGTAGAGCAAGGCCTCTTTCGAAGAACTTATACCTAAGGGTCGATGGGATGTCGGCGGCGGCAGGTCGGATCTGCGGACAATACGGTAGGGAGGAAGAAGGGTCAGAGGACCTCCCGAGCCGGCGCTGTACCAGAGAGAACGACACTGGCAGAGGATCGGGCCCCTCTGACAGCTGTGGGTTTCCTCCCTTGGCGGTGATGACCACGTGAACGATGCACCTTTTAGTCCTGTACACACACTGGCCGAAGGTATCTGGCCGGATCTGTGACCAGCGGTGAGCAGAGAGAAAATGTCACTACCGCTGTCTTGTTTATATCTGGAGAGGATGAGAGGATGAAGAGAGCAACCCTAGTAAAGCAAGCGCCCAGGCCCCTGCGTACATATATAGTGGAGTGATTATCTTTTTTCTCTTCAAAACAAGCGTTTCAATTTGTGTATGTGGCATTAAAGAAAAGAAACTCTCTATTTAAGGTGACTACTGTACAACTCCTACTTACTACTAGTAGTACTACAGTATTGTTCACTTGTGCTCCCCGCCCCTCCATTCATTGAACAACCCCACGGGTGAATAAACATACAGTAAGTACTGTACTTATATAGAACGAACAAGCTCGAACTATTTTCGTGTAGTTAAAAGTTGAGGGCGAGGCTTTTCCTGAGCAGTACGCGTGGCAGTTTTCGGGTAGGCGGTTTGACAGAGAGGCGAGGAGGGTGAGCGAGTGGCGGATTCTCAAACATACTGCTGGAAAGGTCGGGCTGTGCGATTTGATGGCACATTACTGCTGGAAAGACTTGTGATATGACCACTCACTATTGTCATGAATTACTGGCGCTCCAACCGGGGTGATGCCCCCTTCCGTTTCGCGCTCTAATCTGGTGCATGACACGTCGACCCGGATGCTGGCTCTCCCACATGTCGGAGTAGTAAGAAGGAGCAAAGAATGATGTGGTATATACTAGTACTACTACTACTCAGGTCGGAGGAGTGCGAACCACGGCAGCCCAGTGAACCAGCATTGCGAACCACGACAACCCAGTGAACCAGTAGTGCGAACCACGGTAGCCCAGTGAACCAGTAGTAGAAAACAATGTGGTGATATGGCCATAAAAAATAATGTGCTACGATCCACACTGTAGCATGTACAGTAACACTCCTCTTGTTTGTATCCCTGAGTTAGAGCTAGTTTGGGTTGAAATAGCCTCAAATTATCGAAACAAGAGGGGTTAGTTTGAGCTAGTTTGCTCTAACCCAGCTTAAAAAACTAGCCCAGTGGAGAGGTTCTAATTGGGTTAGTTATCCCCAGGCCCACTAAAGGAGAACTAAAAAAATATCCCCTGCCCGCATCAGGTCGCTCCCCCCTCTCGCACGACTCCTCTCTGTTCCCCATAGGGCCGCCCGCCCAAGCGCCACTCGCCCTCTCTCTCCTCCGACCGCCATCTCCTTCCGGCCTCCGCCGCCCTATTCTGGCCACCCTCTCCCTCCGGCCTTTGAAGGTCGCCCCGCTCCCCCTTCACCAGTCGTTTTTCTCCCTCTGTCGTGCGTGGCGACGGTGCATCTACAAGGGAGGTCGCGAGAGGGGTTGATACGTCCCCAACTTATCTACTTTTCCAAACACTTTTGCCCTTGTTTTGGACTCTAACTTGCATGATTTGAATGAAACTAACCCGGACTGACGCTGTTTTCAGCAGAACTGCCATGATGTTGTTTTCTGTGTAGAAAACAGAAGTCTCGGAATGACCTGAAAATCCACGAAGGCAAGTTTTGGAAAATATAAAAATACTGGCGAAAGAATCAAGACCAGGGGGCCCGCACCCTGTCCATGAGGGTGGGGGGCACACCCACCCCCTGGGCGCGCCCCCTGTCTCGCGGGCCCCCTGACGCTCCACGGATGTCAACTCGAACTTCATATATTCCGTTTCGCGGAGAAAAAAATCAGAGAGAAAGTTTCATTGCGTTTTACGATATGGAGCCACCGCCAAGCCCTAATCTCTCTCGGGAGGGCTGATCTGGAGTCCGTTTGGGGCTCTAGAGAGGGGGATTCGTCGCCGTTGTCATCATCAACCATCCTGCATCACCAATTTCATGATGCTCACCGCTGTGCGTGAGTAATTCCATCGTAGGCTTGCTGGAAGGTGATGGGTTGGATGAGATTTACCATGTAATCAAGTTAGTTTTGTTAGGGTTTGATCCCTAGTATCCACTATGTTCTGAGATTGATGTTGCTATGACTTCTCTATGCTTAATGCTTGTCACTAGGGCCCGAGTGCCATGATTTCAGATCTGAACCTATTATGTTTTCATGAATATATGTGTGTTCTTGATCCTATCTTGCAAGTCTATAGTCACCTTTTATGTTTTACGATCCGACAACCCCGAAGTGACAATAATCGGGATACTTCTCGGTGATGACCGTAGTTTGAGGAGTTCATGTATTCACTATGTGTTAATGCTTTGGTCCGGTTCTCTATTAAAAGCAGGCCTTAATATCCTTAGTTTCCTCTAGGACCCCGCTGCCACGGGAGGGTAGGACAAAAGATGTCATGCAAGTTCTTTTCCATAAGCACGTATGACTATATTCGGAATACATGCCTACATTACATTGATGAATTGGAGCTAGTTCTATGTCACCCTATGTTATAGCTATTACATGAGGAATCGCATTCGATATAATTATCCATCATTGATCCAATGCCTACGAGCTTTTCACATCTTGTGTTTCGCTTATTTGCTTTTCCGTTGCTACTGTTACAATTACTACAAAACTATTATCTTTACTTTTGCCACTGTTACCTTTATTATCATACCACTTTGCTACTAAATACTTTGCTGCAGATACTAAGTTATCCAGGTGTGGTTGAATTGACAACTCAACTGCTAATACTTAAGAATATTCTTTCGCTCCCCTTGTGTAGAATCAATAAATTTGGGTTGCATACTTTACCCTCGAAAGTTGTTGCGATCCCCTACACTTGTGGGTTATCAGGGGTGAGTTTGTTCGTTCCTTCTCTGTCTTAGGGCCATATCATTGATCTTGCTCTCTCTAGCGCTAATTCTGATTTGGAAAAGTAGATCCCGATCAAACTTGGTATAGATTTGTGGTGCACGCATGGAATTGTTTGATGCTGCTTGAGGAGGTAATAAATCTTTCTAGAGGCCCAAAGATTCAGTTCACCTTTCTAGGTATTTCAATTTCAGGCTTGCATTATTTCTAGAGGCCCAAAGATTGAGTTCACCTTTCTAGGTATTTCATTTTTAGGCTTGCATTATTTCTAGAGGCCCAAAGATTCAGTTCACCTTTCTAGGTACTTTAGTTACATGCTTGCATTATTTCTAGAGGCCCAAAGATTAAGTTCCCAGTCAGCGGCAAGCGGCCCTGCTACCCATGCCGGTGTCGACCTTAACTCGCAAGGGCCAGCGTCGGAGGGGTTCCCGGGGCTTGGGCTCTACAGAGCCTTCCTCCAGAGCGACGATGGCGAGCTCCTCCCTCGTTGCGTGAGGGGCTCCGGGCTCCCTCCCTATCGTGAATGACTTCCGTGATGAGTTAGCTCATGCTTTGTTTCATGAAGTGTTTTTTTGTGAAGCTTGATTGACGACTTGTATGTTTAAGTGGGATATCTCATTTGTATGGACAAAGTAAAAAATTATCATGTTTTGCATGCTTGATTTGTAAAGATGGTTCATTTATGTCAATTGTGAGCGGGACGAGGCCACAGAAGAGCCGACCACACCAACTCCGACAGGAAATAGGGTCCAAAGTAGTCAAATGATTGAGAAAGAGCATTTATTGTCAATCTAACCCTTCCATCCATACACATCTTTGGATTAGAGTTAGTTCATGGTTAGAATCTAACTCTAACCTCTAACTGAGTTAGAGTTCTCCTCGTCTCGGTTCATCGCCATCATACTTTCCCCATTCTTGTGTTTTCAGTATCCTGTGAATCAAAGAGGCCCTTTTTTGCGGGAAAAAATCAAAGAGGCCCTTAGACTGGTAGGTCCGGTCATTTTTTATAAACGTGTTATGTCCAAAATTTAATGAACATGCTCCGATTTATACGAAAATAATCCGGTTTCATGTAGTAATTCATTCATTTATTTATTCTTCTGCGGGGGGTTTGCATGTAATTCATGAGGTCTGAAATGTAAAGTACCCCGGCATATGCTCCGAGTCGTGCATGCACTACGACCCAGATGCTCTATGTCCCACATGTCGGCGAATGGGAGCACGTGGAAATAGCCTAGGAGTACATATAGGAGGATAAATGCGTGAAAAAATATGTACTGTGAAGCGTAGCTGCGGTTTGAAAAGGAGACCTAAAGTGATGACATTTATAGGTCGCACGCACCCAACTAGTGGTACTACACATACGACTAATTTTTCCCTCAAAAAAAAGAGGCACGAGTGCTCAGTACTCCTATTCTATATACACGAGTCCCATATGACAACAACGTCCGTGCTACAGCTAGCTCTCCTCCCTCGTTTCTCTCTTCTAATTCTAAACTCGGCCGACGCCTGGTGGGCGGGTGGGTTTGCTCAACTACGGCCCCACCTCACAGTGAAAATGTTACGACTGGAATAAAAATGCCATAAACTCCCTCCGTTCCTAAATATAGGCCTTTTTAGATACTATTTCAAATGGAATACAGCATACAGATGTATGTTGACATAGTTTAGAGTGTAGATTCACTCATTTTGCTCTGTATGTAGTAGTCACTTGCTGGAATCTTTAGAAAGACTTATATTTGGAACGGAGGGAGTACTATACTACTGAAACATTAAGGCCACAAGGCGATGCAGTGCTGGTTACAGGAGGCAAGAAGAAGAGATGCATCCATCAACGATGTCCAACTCCTCGACTCAGGGCGCCGGCCCACCGAACGGCGCCTAAGTAGCAGCGGCTTTCGTGGCCAGGTCGACGTGCTTCTGAACAATGGGATCCAAAGATTCCAGGCGCTAGAAGAAGGCCAACGTCTTTCTGTCCTCGCTTACCTTGTAGTGGCCTATGTAGACGATTTCCTCGTAGACGTGGATGTGCAGGTCGATGGTTTCTTGCATGGCAAGGCACTGCAACGCGAGCACGACCTCGAGGTGCACATTCTTCGTCGTGACCTTCGGCACCTGCAGGGCCACCAGGGCTTGAAAGAGTTCGTCACCATCGAGGTCGATAAGGGTGGCAGGCAATGAGGAGCCTGGGCGCACGTGCTGGAGTAGTACGGCAAGGTCGTCCGCGTGCTTCTTGACGGTGGTGAACTTGCGGATGGAGTTGACCATCATGTCGTCCATGCGAGAGGCGAAGCCGGCTTTGACGAGGTCTACGATGCCGGCGGTCGCGAACACCATCTGGAAACATTGCGCGGTGCAGGGCCGCAGACCGGCGCCTTGGATGATTTGGCACAGCCGACTGCCGCTCGCATCCATAGCCTCCGCAGGTGCTTGTGGCTTCTGGTCACTTGGTCTTGGATTGGAGTGTGGAGTGTTGTGCAGAGACTTGGGAGTAGATGGATTGGAGTGGTGGGGCGCCTTTATTATATGAGCGCCCAAACTCTGTTGCATTCACATCGTGCTGGCTCTATTCTGCTTCTCCAATTAATTCCCTCTTCATGTAACTGAGGATGCATCATTGACCGTTCAACATCTCGGGAATCGCTACCCTCTCCCTCATTGGCATTCAAGCACCTATGGACCCATCGATGACGAGGTGCCTATGGTGACTTCGTAAATTTCAATATGATAGTGCCGTGCATGTGTGCGTTCATATGGGTGAGTGTATGCGCGTGTATATGAGCGCTTGCATCTGTACTGTGTCAAAAAAACGTAAATGCGTGTCAAAAAGAGATTAGTCAGTATACTCAATATTGTGCACCTCGGAGAGGAAAATAATAGAAGTAGTATGTATTTATTTACGGTGCAGATTCATTCATTTTGCTCCATATGTACTCCGTCTCGGTGTAGTCTAGTCACTTGTTGAAATCTCTAGAAGGGCAAATACTCCTTTCTGGTTTACAGGGCTATATTAGCAACTAGTTGTACGTACTAGTACAATAGTGGGCTCACATAGCAATTTTGTCTCATGCAAGAGCCTGGCTATATGCGTGCTCTAATGTTCGCAACTGCAACGTTTGGTTTGCGCTTTGCTCTTCGCCTCTTCGAGAAGACGAACAATGATGTTACTACTACTGCTTCTACAGTGTCGAATCCACTGCTGCATGTCCGTCCACCGTGTGCGGGACGGATAGCTGGTTGTAGAAGTACTACTAAGCAAAAGCCTGTCCTCGTTTGTGAGCAACCGTGCGCATGGGCGAGGGAAAGGCGTGTAGTAGTAAAATCAAGCTTCTCCTTGTTGTACGAGTTGACGCGACACATCATAGCACTGGCCCCACATGCTTGCCTCTAAACTTGGCTGAAAGACCCGCAGTGTACAATATATTTGCTGCAACCTCTAACATTTACCCACCACAAATTAAAATATATGTGGCAGTATGCATCGTTCTGATGCAGAGGCCGGGGAGTCCCCCCTTTTAAAAAAGAACAAATTAAAATATATATTCCTGTCTTGACTAGATGAGCGTGCAAACTACAATCACCAGGGTGACAGGTAGGGCCAGAAGACTATTTTAATTTTTTTAAAAACTTCGAGACGACCACATAGCATGGAGCCGACCCCAACGATTTTAAGCTTACAGGCACGGTACACGCTATTCTAGACTACTCTACACATGAAACTGCCACACGAGCGTCCAGGCTGCGCTTGGCAATTCGCCTCTTAGGGAGGTCGAACAATGATGGATTACTACTGCACCGGAGGAGTACTGCAGTACGCTTCTGGCCATCTGACACCGATTGAACTGCTGCATGTCCACCGCACGCGGGAGGGAGAGAGTGTAGCGAAAGCTTCTCCTTGTCTTACTAGCCACCACACTCATGGGCGAGGGAGGGACGCTCCTGCCTTTGCGTGTATGACAGGTGGGCCCGACAGGTGGGTGGCCAACCTGTCATACAGCCAAAGGAAGGTGCAGTTAAGTCCACGAGGGAGAGGATAATCAAACTTCTCATTGATGTACGAGTTGACGTGACACATCAAAGCACCGCACTCGATATATTTCAATAATTTGCGTTTACCGATGCATTAATTACAATGCATGCATGCATGCCGTGACTCTCCTTTTGATACTTGCATGTGTTGATTTAATGCTCCTTGAAGTAGTATAAAATATGTGACGGTAAAGCTTTGTAATGTCCCGGCCCAAGTCGAGAGATGGTTGTGCACGAGGAGGGCGAGATCATGCAGACCGAACAGGACCCGATGATGGAGCTCTCTAAGGTCTCCATGGACCTCACCGTGCTCCACTGCCCCTTGTGTCTCTGCCCCTTGACGCCTCCAGTGTATGAGGTTCGAATACACCTCATCTGTTCGGCTGATTGAGCAAGGTGCAGGTTTCTTGATTGATGTGTTGTTTGATTGATTTCTATAGTGCAAGGGAGGGCACCTGGCCTGCGCGGACTGCCGTGTCGAGCGCCCCGGGAACTACCAGGAGTGCCAGAAGTGCGAGCGTGGCGGTGGCTTCAACATGCAGAACACGGCGGTGGACTCCGTGCTTTCATCGATGAGGGTGGAGGGCCCGCACGAAGGTTGTGGGCTCTACGTCACTTACCACAAGCTCGCCAATCACCAGAGCGTGTGTCTGCTCGTGCCCTGCAAATGCCCCATTCCCGTCTGCGGCTACGAAGGCCCGGCGCCGGTGCTCTACCACCACATCAGGACCGCGCATCCCATGCCCGTGCACAGGCTCCAGTACGGCAAGGTGCTCAAGTTGCAAGTGCCACTGTCGGAGCCACTGCTCTTGCTGTTCACGGAGGAGGACGGCCGCCCATTTTTCTGGGTCGGCGACATGCTCGACATCAGCGCGCCTATCGCCGTGTTGGTCGTCTGCATCAGAGCGGGGGCGTCCCCACTGCCGCACTACGTGGCCAAGCTGTGGGCGAACGGCCCACCGGGGGAGCCCAAAGGCACGACCGACGCCGTCAAGGTGGAAATGGAGGTGACAAGCAGCAAGGATCCCAGCGATGTTGACATGCAGGAGCTGACCTTCTTCACAGTTCTGCCCAAGCTGCTGGCCGAGGCTAAGCTGGTGTCCCTCCACATTCAGATTGACAAGCTCATGTCCTAAATGTTTCTACAATGCCTTCTGTTTATCTTAGTAATATGCTAATATAGGGATTACCTTGGTCTACTTTAGCTTAAGAAATGGTGGGTTTTGGTGGCGATGTAGCAATTACTTCGACATCAGATCAGTAATTTCCAACAGTTGAACGGATATTTTGTGTCTGTTGGATATAAAGTTCCTTTGGGTAAGAAGTACTACTTGTCATCAAAATGGATAAAAGGAGATGTATGTAGACGTATTTTAGTTATAGATACGTCCCTTTTTATCCATTTTGATGACAAGCACTCCCTCCGTTCCATAATACATGCCTTCCGTTTGTCAAAATATAGATGTATCTAGACATGTTTTAGTATATAGGTACATCCATGATAAAGCCAATCGGATGGTTGAGAACACTACAATTCGTAGCTACAGATGTGTGTGTGACTCCCAGATGCAGAGGCCGGGGGTCATCATCCTCCTTTTCAAGAAAAAACAGACGCGTGTGTGAGAGGATGAGTGCGTGCGTGCACCTCTTCTCTTCCTATATAACATACTAAACTCAGAGTACAAGTTTTTGTGGGTGGCACGATGGTGCGTGCGAGAAGTCCCGAAAGAAAGGCTTAATGCGTCTGAAAAAAAGACTAGCCTAGAGCTCGCCACAGGGCTATTCCTGCCGAACGCCCCATTAACCATAAGATATGTATACGACGGTGCGAGTTATTGCACATACACAGCAGTACTCCCTCCTTTCCAGTTTATAGGGCTTAATTCAAAAATCTCACCAACCAAGATGGTGAGTGGTGGAATATTTTTGGTAGTTTGCAAAAGCACCTAATTAATGCTCTTGTTTTTCTGAAAAAATTATGTTTATCAATGCATTAATTGCAATGCATTCATGCATAAATTACATGCATTGGTCAATTTTCTCTTAATACTTGCATGCAATGATTTAATGCACCCTGGAATCTCAACATGTGATGGGGAACAACCAAATTGAGCCTTATAAAATGGAAAAACTAAAATTTTGAGATAAGCCCTATAAACCGAAACGGAGGGAGTAGAAAAAGAACTACTCCATCTGGGAATAGTGTCGCACTTCGAAACTAGAACCATCAATAAATTTTGAGCTTGCGTCTCGTAACATTCCAAATTACTCCATGCTATATTGAATTGCAAACCTGTTCACACCGATCACAACCGAAACGGTTTCCCACTTAGGAGCGTATTAGTGCCATGCTATATTGAATTGCAAACATGTTCACACTGATCACAACCTAAATGGTCTCCCACTTAGGAGTGTATTAGTACTCTGTTATAAATACTAGTATGCCAAGATGATTGCACATTCCTCCTCAACTCCTCATCCACAAAAACAAACAAGTCATTTAGCATCCTTCCCTTGCGTCTGCCATGGCCAGCGTGAGTTCTGGGTCGAGAGATTTCCACCAGGGAGAGGCGAGCATGGAAGCGGAATCACGAGAGATGTCCCGGCTCCTTGTGAGAGCAACCGACATGTCCCGCCGCACGGAAGTAGTAGCACAGAGGTCCCGCCACGCCACTGAAGCAGCACGGAGGTCCCGCCGCACTGTTGATGCAGCAGACTGGTTCGGCCACGTTGCGGAAGCAGGAGAGATGTCCCACCATGCTGCGAATGCAGCAGAGAAGTCCCGCCGCGCCGCGGCAGCCTAGAAAAATTTCTCGCGGGCAGGGGACGACTTTTAGGGGCGCATGCATGCGATCGTCCATAGCCAGATGGATCAGATCTCTGGCTGGGTGAGGTTGCAGGATGACATGAAAGCCTCGTTTGAATAGGCTACCAGCGTCATCCGGCAACTAAGGGAGGGCAATGAGAGGCTCCGGGCCGAGCGCGACCTGCTGAGGGCGAAGATCATCCGAAGTGCAGACCAGCAGGAGGAGACTAGTGCCTTGTTTAAGAGGACCGGTGTCATCGTCAAGAAACTTATGGACGAGAATGACATGCTCCGCAACGAGCGCCAAAGGCTGGTGGAGGAATCTGTGGATGTTCTCAAGCCGTGTCTTGAGGACACGAAAGAGCTCATCGCCGCTCACCGCGGAGACTAGTTCCCGCGGCCTGCAGCAACGCATCAAGAAAGTAGAGATCAGCGAGCCAGATCCTTGTCTTCCTTCTTCTTTTGCCCTTGTGTATTTCGAGCATAGCTGCATGTGGCTTTTTTAATTATCTTTCTAATTATGTAAGACAATTAATTATCCTTATATATTCATCAGTCTTGCTATAAGTCGCAGTAGACTCTATATAGGTCCGTCAGATCTTACATCAAGATCCATGCTTTCGGATTTTCTTTTTTCTCTTAAAAATCTCAATCGAGTGAGACATAGCCACGCTATTAAAGAGAGGCTCGGGCGCCATTAATGGAGACCTTGGGAGAAAGGTGGACGACAGATGGAGGTCAAAGGGCTCTCCTCCCGATAAGCACGCGCAGGGGTCTGATCGCACGCCTCTCGTACTCAAATAGCTACCCTGCACGGCGCCTCCTAGCTAATAAAAAATGGGGACGCGTGGCGGCACGTAAATTGTACTAGTAAATAGAACGCCCATGGTTTCAGTAATACTTGTGTTTCCAATTGTAACGTGACAACACTTGTTCCAAAATGACTTTGTTGATTGTTAATGTGTGCGCCTTCGCAAATCGGACTGCGAAATTACCACAGCATGTTGGTGCCATGTCATGGCACCAAGCCAAGTTTCATATTTGCATGCGTGTTTTGGATTTACAGGAATTAAAAAACTAAGTTTCTCAATGTTTCCAACCCAGCCACGCCGCCCAGAATTTTGAATTTCATTCCCATTTCTTGCATGGAACCTAGAAATTTACCCGAGGATACACATGTGATTTTTCAACCAACTTTGGTGCACTGGAACATGTGCTTGTATTTCAAATTTGAATTATGCACACAAAGGTGGCACGTTCCCTCCCAGAACCACGAGCCTTCTTGAGAGAAGCTCCGATTTGCAAGAAGCTTATACCAAATTTTGTTCCTATTCGGCCAATTTTTTTTACCACGACATGGTACTACCATGACATGACACCATGCCAAGTTTCATCATTTTAAAACCAAGTTTCTCAATGTTCTCGACCGAGCCACGATACCCAGATGTTTGAATTTTATTCTCATTTTTTGCATGGGACCTAGATATTCACCCGAGGACACAAATTTGATTTTTCAACCAACTTTGGTGCACGGGAGCATTTGCTTGTAGTTCAAATTTGAATTATGCACATTAAATGACCAAAAACTCAATTAATGTGTAAATAAGGCCAAACGAAGCTGGAATATTTCCAAAATTTAACAAGGCACTCAAGTAGTTCTATGTTGCCTTTGTAAATAAACTCAAGGGGGACAACGTATATCGTTTCACACTCAAATGTGGCACGTTCCCTCTCAGAACCACGAGCCTTCTTGAGAGAAGCTTTGGTTTGCAAGAAGCTTATACCAAAACATGTTCCTATTCGGAATTTTTTTTTACCACAACATTGTAGTACCATGACATGACACCCATGCCAAGTTTCATGATTTTTGGACGTGTTTTGGATTTACATGAATTTTAAAACCAAGTTTCTCAATGTTCTCGGCCGAGCCACGATGCCCAGATGTTTTAATTTTATTCTCATTTCTTGCATGGGACCTAGAAATTCACCCGAGGACACAAATGAGATTTTTCAACCAACTTTGGTGCACGAGAGCATGTGCTTGTAGTTCAAATTTGACTTATGCACGTTAAATGACCAGAAACTCAATTAATGTATAAAAATGACAAACAAACCCAGAATAATTCCAAAATTTAACAGGGCACTCATGTAGTTCTATGTTGCCTTTGTTAAGAAACTCAAGGGGGCGGCAGCGTATATTGTTTCACACTCAAAGGTGGCACATTCCCTCTTAGAACCACGAGTTTCCAAATCGGACCAATATTTTACCACAACATGTTAGTGCCATGACATGACACCATGCCAAGTTTCATGATTTCCAGGCGAGTTTAGGATTTACATGAATTTAAAATCTAAATTTCTCGATGTTCTCAGCTGAGTCATGACGCCCAGATGTTTGAATTTCATTCTCATTTCTTCCATGGGACATAGAAATTCAACCAAGGACACACATGTAATTTTCAACCCACTTTCATGCACCGGAGCATGTGCATGTGTGACACCCCCAGTGTCATGATACAGTAATCCCCTGTTATTGGTGTCATGTCATCATGTTACTGTTGCTAATCTTCACTTGATCCAAATCACAGTTCAAATTCAAATTTCAATCTAAAATAAATCATATTTGCCAAACCTGAAAAATAAAATGTTCAAAGTGTGGCAAATAATCCCTAGGTATTTGTCATGTTGGAACCAACCTCCTTTGGATTCCGAAAGTGCTCCTGGAAATTATTTAGTGGTCCAGCAGCATTTAAAATTTGGCCTTTTGAAGTTTCTAAAAATAATTAGACAACTCCTCTTGACCCCAAACTCTTTATTCCATCTCAAGGTATTGTGTTAGATTTATGTGCCAAGTTTTGTTCAAAACAAAACTCATATGGTACTAAAAGAAAATGCAAAACT
>NC_041381.1:568131592-568202084 GCF_002162155.2 Triticum dicoccoides | reverse complement strand
CTCGCTAACCCTAACTCGGTCGCCCCACATCCCCCACGATCCCCACTCTCCCTCGTTCCCTCCCTGCGCCGTCGCCCACTCACCCAGAGGAGGGGCGCCCCCTGTCCGATCCCCTCCACCCGGCGCCCCGTTGTCGGCGCCCACCCTGACGCCGTTCTCCTCGCCTCCTCCCCCTCCCGATCTGGGAGCCCCAACGCCGCGCCCGACCCGCCATTCGCCGCCCGGAGACCCCCTCCCCTTGCCGGACGCCTCGCAGCTCATCCGTCAAGCCCCCGCCGCGTCCTCCTCGTAGGCCGACGCCTGCTGGCGCTGTGCCCGTCGCTCGTCGACCGCGCTGACGCCGCCTCACCGCCGGAATGTAACCGTCCCCATCCTCCTCCCCAACGAGGCCCCGACGCCTACGCCGTTCGCCGTCGCTGCCACCTCGCCCCGCCGTCGGTTCCCCTTGCATCGGGCCTTCCCTTCAACGTGGGTGAGCAACCCCCGGTCGTCCTCCTCTCTCCCTGAAGCAGCCACCGCATCCCGTGGCTTCCCCCACCATGGCCATGGCCTGGCTGCGCTCGTGTCGCGCCGGCCACACCCGACGCGCGCGCCCGCGCATCGCCTCCCTCCCCGGCGCGCTCACCGTGCCCCTGTCACTCCACCCAGGTGCTCTCACGCGCGCGTCGTGCGCCCCTGACCGCGCCCTCGCTCCCACTCGACGCGCCCTTCTCTGCCCACGCGCGTTTGCGGCTCCGGCCGTCCCTCACCTCGCACGCGCCACCCACTGCTGTTGACGGGCACAGCTCCGGCCGGCCGGCCTCGCCGCGGCCCCGCCTGCTGGCTACACCCTGATCCAGCGCCCTCGTCGTGCTACTGGACGTGGGGCCTGCCCCCAAAACTTTGAGAAAGTTAAACGAACCGAAAAATGTATTTGTAAAAATAAATAAATAATAATAATTAAATTAATTAATTGATTAACCTAATTAATCATGTTAATTAACCTATTAACTACTTAATTAGTATAAACTAATCCTGTTAGTCCAATAGGCAGACAATGAGAGGGGGCCCCACCCCCTGTTGACTAGTCAAGCATTGACTAGTCAACTGGGACCCCCTGGACCCACAAGTCATCCTCTGGTATACTTTTGTGTGCACAGATCTGGGTGCACCTAGCTTTTAACCTGTTTTTTTGAATTAAAAGTAATTCCAGAAATTGTTTAAATCTTTGAAAATTAATATCAAATAATCCGTAACTCGGATGGAAAAACTGTGTACATGAAAGTTGCTCAGAACGACGAGACGAATCCGAATGCGCGGTCCTTTTACCTGTCAGATGCCTGTAACTATCTGAACATGAAACTTTTCCTCTCCGGTCATCTGTTTGACACAGGTCCAGAACCGGGAAAACATTTCCGGTTGACTTCCCCCTTCACCGGTATCGTGTAGCACCGTGTTAGAACACGTCTAGCTGTGCCTGTTGTCCTGTTATGCACTTGCTTGCTATGTATTTACTGTTTCTTCCCCCTCTTCTTTTCGGTAGACCCCGTTGACGATGCTGATGCCCCTGTGATCGACTACGTCGACGGCGACCCCTCCTTGCCAGAGCAACCAGGCAAGCCCCCCCCTTTGATCATCCCGATATCACCCATTCCATTCTCTCATGCTTGCATTAGATTTTGCTACTGTTATTGTATGCTCCTATTCTGATGCATAGCCTGCTTTTGTATCTGCTGTTGTACCTTACCTTCTTATCCTAAATTGCTTAGTATAGGTTGGTTAGTGATCCATCAGTGACCCCCACCTTGTCCTTGTTGCCCCTGCTTCATCATTGAAGACCCGATCAACGGGATTGAAGACCAGGCCCTGGCACCGCACATCACTTTCCCCTTAGTTGCTCGACACTGCTGGGTTACTATCGAGTGCCGAGGGTGAGACCTCTACAGCACTTCTGATGTTAACCCTGTAGTGTAGCTATTCGGTCGTGGTCATCGAGGGTGATTCCGCCTTAACCACTTCCCATATGACTCTGTCGTGCAACCCCTCAAGTGTGAACCTCGGGGGTGATTCCTCTTACGTTCACCTTGTTGATTACATCGAGTGGAATTCACCGGGGGTGATTCCTGGGGTTTTCCCCTTGATGTTTGGACACACAGTTACTATGGTTACTATGTTACACTGAACCATGTTACTAAAGACGGGTCGACCCTGAGGGGTGCCCGCGCGAGCATAATTGCGAGTGATGTGGAGATGGGTTGACCTGGAAGGTGCCGGAGAGATAATTACGAGGCGTGGCCGGGCATTCCTAGCCCTTGCCGCAAGCCCTCGAGACGGGGCAACGGGGTCACATCTTTCATGAGTCTCTGCTTGTTACCGCGCGTTCCTAATCCACTACGATTTGGATATTTGATCCGAGGGGCCTCTGGCCTGATAGCACTAACCATCACGTGGGCATAGTATGGGCGTTCTGCGTCGTGTACATCAGCCGAAGCTTAATAGACGTCAGCGACGGAGCGGCACGCGCCGGGTTGGACTGGTAAGCTCCTGCCTTTTTAGGGAGGTAGCTAGGTCTGCTCACCGGCCGCCCACGCAACATGCAGGAGTTCCCGGGGCGATGGCCCATGACCCCTGGGGGCATAGGTTTAGTCCGGCGTGCTTGACCTCTCTATTAAGCCTAGGTCGGGTTGTGGCGTATTGTTTGGCCGAGGCCGGGCATGACCCAGGAAAGTGTGTCCGGCCGGAGTCAATCGAGCGTGGTGGGTAAGTTGGTGCACCCCTGCAGGGAAGAACTAATCTATGCATAGCCTGTCCTACGGTAACGGACACTTGGAGTTGTATCCCGATCGATACAACTAGAATTGGATACTTGTGATGAGAATTGGATTGTGATGAGGTGATAATTGGATAGTATGGCTCTGGGATTGCTTTCTCGCAGGGAGTCGAGAAAGGATCTTTGGCCGAGGTTGATAAAACTACTACTACTTTACTCTATGCTACTCTACTCCCTCTTGTTTGCTGCAAGATGGTGGTTTCCAGAAGATGCTAGTCTTCGATAGGACTAGGCCTTCTCTCTGTTCTGACATTTCTGCAGCCCAGTCCACATATACAGTCTTCCTTTGATAATGTTGCATATGTAGTGTAGATCCTTGCTTGCGAGTACTTTGGATGAGTACTCACGGTTGCTTTGCTCCCCCTTTTTTTCCCTTCTTTCTTCTTTCTGGTTGTTGCAACCAGATGGTGGAGTCCAGGAGCCAGATGCCACCTTTGACGACTGCTGCTACCCCGAGGGTGCCTACTACCACGTGACGGACGCCGACGACCAAGAGTAATTAGGAGGCTCCCAGACAGGAGGCCTTGCCTTTTCGATCGTTGTTGTTTTGTGCTAGCCTTCTTAAGGCAAACTTGTCTAACTCATGTCTGTACTCAGATATTGTTACTTCCGCTGACTCTTGTGTTTTCGAGCTTATGTATTCGAGCTCTCGAGGCCCCTGGCTTGTAACATAAAGCTTGTACTATTTTAATTTGTGTCTAGAGTTGTGTTGTGATATCTTCCCGTGAGTCCTTGATCTTGATCGTACACATTTGCGTGTATGATTAGTGTACGATTGAATCGAGGGCGTCACAAGTTGGTATCAGAGCCGACTGCCTGTAGGTAGCCCCCTTTCCAACTACTTGGCCGAAGTTGAGTCTAGTCACTGAAAAACTTTTACTAACAGTGGCTGTGTGTCTTACGGGCCCACGTCGCCATTGGGTGGTATTAGGATCTTTTATTCCTCGTCTATACTTTGGGACTCTGATCTCTCGTATATTCGGGTTAAACGATTTTACTAACTCTAACGCTAGGTTCTCGCAATGACTTCCTCCCAGAGAGCCCCTTCCTTCCAGATGATCACCTGCTCCCCCAGAAGCCTTCGAAGATTTTCTCCGATGTTCGCTCGAGAACTTGTGCTCATCACTTTTGCGATTCCCTTCCACCGTCAACCCCTATGGAAAACTACATACACTTGCCATTCATACAATCATTCCTCGATGCTCTTGTTATTACAAGATGCCCCAAAATTCTCTATTGTTTCGAGAATCCTTTGAGCTTACTGCCTTGCAGTTCTTTGCCCCATGAATACCCCCCTTCGAATAATTCCTCGCACTCACCGAGGATCCGTTCATCCTCAGTTGTTTGTGTGATTCTCAAAATTCTTTGAAATACTATCTGATCTTCCAAAAATCCTCAGCAACCTGTTGCTGTTGAAATTCTTGTTTGCTTGCATTATGGTTAATTCCATATTTCAAGTAATCTTCATTGACATCCTCTGTCACTATCCTTTTGAGTCCGTTGATTCAATATGTTGCGGATGCTCGCAATCCTCAGTCGGATCATAGAATTCATCCTTCCGGCTTGGACGTCATTTGACCAAGAGCTGTTTCTCGACCAATCGATTTGTTCTCGATTGTATCCCTAAGGCTATTCAACTTACTTATCTTTTGATCAAAGCGTCTGCTTCTGATCTTCTATTTTTGAAATCATGATTTCTTTGCATTTAAGCATCGAATTATTCAGATGTTTCTATTATCCGAAGCCTTTGCATTCTTTCTTCATCTGATTGATTACCGATACTCACATCAACTCTGTCGTGAATCGCCAGATCCATTGTTGGGTTGTTATCCGACAGTGTCCTTCACATCCAAAATCTTATCAGTATTTCCCTGATACATAATACCTTCAGTATATTGTATCATCTGCTTTGACTTCGATACTCTGCTTTCGAACTCGTATCTTTTGCTTGGTTGATGGTTGTATAGATTCGTAAAAATGCCCCGATGGGTTGAACTTATGCCTTCCGTAATCCGAGTGAACCCGAGAGTTCTCACGAGTCTTACTCTTCTGGTACTTCGCCAGATAAATCCTCTGCACTACATTTTCTTTGAAAAACGAGGAGTGAATGAAAGGTTATGCATTGAAGATGTGGGAGTCGACCTTGAACCCTTGTGTTCATGCCCATGGACCCGATGTAGAACTTATCGTGGAAGCTGCTCGTAAATATGATTACCCTTTTTTATAAGTTCATCTTGTATCGGTGGTTTGATCATTCGTAACCATGGTTCCGACCATAGTTTCTCCTTAACGCCATTTCTCGGACAAGTTAAAATACTTGTCTTCTGCAGATCATTTCATATGTCTAACCTCTATTTTTGATCTACCTCAATTATTGCCCCTTGTTATCTCAAGTATATTGTGTCATTGCACTACCACTTGTGAATTCTCATTGGAATGATACTCCATCACATCATTCCTAGCTTGATCGGTTATATCATTATCATGCTAAATTTTAACTGTGCTACCAGGTCCTTTCCGGAGCACAATTTTCGACGACGAGCTAAGCTTATGTCGATCTTCCTCGTCATACCATTTTGCCATGAACAGCAAGCTTGCTTTCGAGTTTGTGTCGTACTCGCGATTCAATTAACCTTACACTTCATCATTTCTTTTGCTTAATGTCGTCGTTGATCGATTACATCTTCATGAAACCTCTTGACAAATGTGTCGTGATCATCATCATCATTCCAAACTTTTCAAGGTTATCAACCGAATTCATGATGAGAAATAACATCCTTACCCCCCTCGATGAATTGTTTCTGAGCCCGTGTGCCCCATCCTCATCTTTTCCTTGCTGAAATTGTATGACTTATTTTATAAGTTGTTCTGATGGATCCTTTGTGTATCCGAAGTCTGACATTTCCCCGATGGCCATGTCAACATTATCACGATTCAAGTGTGTGGTACTCTGATCATCAACAAGAACATTGGGAGTGCAATGCTAACTGTTCTTGATCAATTATCCAAACACCGTTGTATGGGTAAACCTCATAAATTCGTTGCCCCCTGTCTAAACGGCTTAATACTTGGAGCCCTATCATGCTCTGCCTTTCCTTGGGAAAGTTATACTCTAACACTTGGGTATAAACATCTTTCCTTTCCATTGGTCTGGTTATCATAATAAACACATTTTCCTTTCCATTGGTTTACTCAACCTTTCTTGTGATCTATATATGTTATAAGCAGAAATAATTCCCTGCTTATGGAAACACCTCGGTTTACAACTCTGTCAGTGTGACCCTGTTACTATTCCTGATGACATTCCGGTAACCACCGATGGATGAGAACTTTGCCTATTGGTCCGCCTCGTATTACGAGCAGGAAAATGGTTCTCTTCGTCCCTCGCCCTTGGTACCAACGCTGTTGCCAACATAATTGGCAGGCTATCCTCTGACATGCCTTACTATCATGACCATGCCAGATGTCATCCCCTTTTCTACCTTTACCCCACATGGTGGGCCTATAACCCACAGATCCACAGGATCGAAACCTGACTCTCCTGTATATCTTTGATTCCGAAATATTCTTGCATTTGGCTTCGCATCGTGTCACGAGCCACCTTTTGAGAGATGATTTATTCCCGATGCTTTGAACCCCTTTCTCACACTTTGTTCAGGTATCAATCGTTTGTCGATTCACTTGAAACTTCCTATTGTACCTTCATACTTGCTCTCGATGTTTTATTAAGTTTCAACTCGAGAGATACTTTTGCCTCATTCCCTGAATTGTTCACCAGATAATTAACCCTATAAGGGTCAGTTCTCCCGAAGTTACTCTTTACTTCCCCACTTAAATCTCGGGACGAGATTTCTTGTAGTGGAGGAGATTTGTGACACCCCCAGTGTCATGCTACAGTAATCCCCTGTTATTGGTGTCATGTCATCATGTTACTGTTGCTAATCTTCACTTGATCCAAATCACAGTTCAAATTCAAATTTCAATCTAAAATAAAAAATTCAAATTTGCCAAACCTGAAAAATAAAATGTTCAAAGTGTGGAAAATAATCCCTAGGTATTTGTCATGTTGGAACCAACCTCCTTTGGATTCCGAAAGTGCTCCTGGAAATTATTTAGTGGTCCAGCAGCATATAAAATTTGGCCTTTTGAAGTTTCTAAAAATAATTAGACAACACCTCTTGACCCCAAACTCTTTATTCCATCTCAAGGTATTGTGTTAGATTTATGCGCCAAGTTTTGTTCAAAACAAAACTCATATGGTACTAAAAGAAAATGCAAAACTGAGATTAAAAATGGTAAACCGAAAAGTTAAAAATTTAAATGTAAAAACAAAACAACCCCCCCCCCACGCTGGGCCGAACGGCCCAGCTGGCCGCCGCACTGGCCGACCCACCAGGCCCAGCCGGGCCTCCTTAGCCCCCCCACTCCCTCGCTAACCCTAACTCGGTCGCCCCACATCCCCCACGATCCCCACTCTCCCTCGTTCCCTCCCTGCGCCGTCGCCCACTCACCCAGAGGAGGGGCGCCCCCTGTCCGATCCCCTCCACCCGGCGCCCCGTCGTCGGCGCCCACCCTGACGCCGTTCTCCTCGCCTCCTCCCCCTCCCGATCTGGGAGCCCCAACGCCGCGCCCGACCCACCATTCGCCGCCCGGAGACCCCCTCCCCTTGCCGGACGCCTCGCAGCTCATCCGTCAAGCGCCCGCCGCGTCCTCCTCGTAGGCCGACGCCTGCTGACGCTGTGCCCGTCGCTCGTCGACCGCGCTGACGCCGCCTCACCGCCGGAATGTAACCGTCCCCATCCTCCTCCCCAACGACGCCCCGACGCCAACGCCATTCGCCGTCGCTGCCACCTCGCCCCGCCGTCGGTTCCCCCTACATCGGGCCTTCCCTTCAACGTGGGTGAGCAACCCCCGGTCGTCCTCCTCTCTCCCTGAAGCAGCCACCGCATCCCGCGGCTTCCCCCACCATGGCCATGGCCTGGCTGCGCTCGTGTCGCGCCGGCCACGCCCGACGCGCGCGCCCGCCCATCGCCTCCCTCCCCGGCGCGCTCACCGTGCCCCTGTCACTCCACCCAGGCGCTCTCACGCGCGCGTCGTGCGCCCCTGACCGCGTCCTCGCTCCCACCCGACGCGCCCTTCTCTGCCCACGCGCGTTTGCGGCTCCGGCCGTCCCTCACCTCGCACGCGCCACCCACTGCCGTTGACGGGCACATCTCTGGCCGGCCGGCCTCGCCGCGGCCCCGCCTGCTGGCTACGCCCTGATCCAGCGCCCTCGTCGTGCTACTAGACGTGGGGCCTGCCCCCAAAACTTTGAGAAAGTTAAACGAACCGAAAAATGTATTTGTAAAAATAAATAAATAATAATAATTAAATTAATTAATTGATTAACCTAATTAATCATGTTAATTAACCTATTAAATACTTAATTAGTATAAACTAATCCTGTTAGTCCAATAGGCAGACAATGACAGGGGGCCCCACCCCCTGTTGACTAGTCAAGCATTGACTAGTCAACTGGGACCCCCTGGACCCACAAGTCATCCTCTGGTATACTTTTGTGTGCACAGATCTGGGTGCACCTAGCTTTTAACCTGTTTTTTTTTGAATTAAAAGTAATTCCAGAAATTGTTTAAATCTTTGAAAATTAATATCAAATAATCCGTAACTCGGATGGAAAAACTTTGTACATGAAAGTTGCTCAGAACGACGAGACGAATCCGAATGCGCGGTCGTTTTACCTGTCAGATGCCTGTAACTATCTGAAGATGAAACTTTTCCTCTCCGGTCATCTGTTTGACACAGGTCCGGAACCGGGAAAACATTTCCGGTTGACTTCCCCCTTCACCGGTATTGTGTAGCACCGTGTTAGAACACGTCTAGCTGTGCGTGTTGTCCTGTTATGCACTTGCTTGCTATGTATTTACTGTTTCTTCCCCCTCTTCTTTTCAGTAGACCCCGTTGACGATGCTGATGCCCCTGTAATCGACTACCTCGACGGCGACCCCTCCTTGCCAGAGCAACCAGGCAAGCCCCCGCTTTCATCATCCCGATATCGCCCATTCCATTCTCTCATGCTTGCATTAGATTTTGCTACTGTTATTGTATGCTCCTATTCTGATGCATAGCCTGCTTTTGTATCTGCTGTTGTAGCTTACCTGCTTATCCTAAATTGCTTAGTATAGGTTGGTTAGTGATCCATTAGTGACCCCCACATTGTCCTTGTTGCCCCTGCTTCATCATTGAAGACCCGATCAACGGGATTGAAGACCAGGCCCCGGCACCGCACATCACTTTCCCCTTAGTTGCTCGACACTGCTAGGTTACTATCGAGTGCCGAGGGTGAGACCTCTACAGCACTTCTGATGTTAACCCTGTAGTGTAGCTATTCGGTCGTGGTCATCGAGGGTGATTCCGCCTTAACCACTTCCCATATGACTCTGTCGTGCAACCCCTCAAGTGTGAACCTCGGGGGTGATTCCTCTTACGTTCACCTTGTTGATTACATCGAGTGGAATTCACCGGGGGTGATTCCTCGGGTTTTCCCCTTGATGTTTGGACACACAGTTACTATGGTTACTATGTTACACTGAACCATGTTACTAAAGACGGGTCGACCCTGAGGGGTGCCCGCGCGAGCATAATTGCCAGTGATGTGGAGACGGGTTGACCTGGAAGGTGCCCAAGAGATAATTACGAGGCGTGGCCGGGCATTCCTAGCCCTTGCCGCAAGCCCTCGAGACGGGGCAACGGGGTCACATCTTTCGTGAGTCTCTGCTTGTTACCGCGCGTTCCTAATCCACTATGATTTGGATATTTGATCAGAGGGGCCTCTGGCCTGATAGCACTAACCATCACGTGGGCATAGTATGGGCGTTCTGCGTCGTGTACATCAGCCGAAGCTTAATAGACGTCAGCGACGGAGCGGCGCGCGCCGGGTTGGACTGGTAAGCTCCTGCCTTTTTAGGGAGGTAGCTAGGTCTGCTCACCGGCCGCCCACGCAACGTGCAGGAGTTCCCGGGGCGATGGCCCGTGACCCCTGGGGGCATAGGTTTAGTCCGGCGTGCTTGACCTCTCTATTAAGCCTAGGTCGGGTTGCGGCGTATTGTTTGGCCGAGGCCAGGCATGACCCAGGAAAGTGTGTCCGGCCAGAGTCAATCGAGCGTGGTGGGTAAGTTGGTGCACCCCTGCAGGGAAGAACTAATCTATGCATAGCCTGTCCTACGGTAACGGACACATGGAGTTGTATCCCGATCGATACAACTAGAACTGGATACTTGTGATGAGAATTGGATTGTGATGAGGTGATAATTGGATAGTATGGCTCTGGGATTGCTTTCTCGCAGGGAGTCGAGAAAGGATCTTTGGCCGAGGTTGATAAAACTACTACTACTTTACTCTATGCTACTCTACTCCCTCTTGTTTGCTGCAAGATGGTGGTTTCCAGAAGATGCTAGTCTTCGATAGGACTAGGCCTTCTCTCTCTTCTGACATTTCTGCAGCCCAGTCCACATATACAGCCTTCCTTTGATAATGTTGCATATGTAGTGTAGATCCTTGCTTGCGAGTACTTTGGATGAGTACTCACGGTTGCTTTGCTCCCCCTTTTTTTCCCTTCTTTCTTCTTTCTGGTTGTTGCAACCAGATGGTGGAGTCCAGGAGACAGATGCCACCTTTGACGACTGCTCCTACCCCGAGGGTGCCTACTACCACGTGACGGACGCCGACGACCAAGAGTAATTAGGAGGCTCCCAGACAGGAGGCCTTGCCTTTTGGATCGTTGTTGTTTTGTGCTAGCCTTCTTAAGGCAAACTTGTCTAACTCATGTCTGTACTCAGATATTGTTGCTTCCGCTGACTCTTGTGTTTTCGAGCTTATGTATTCGAGCCCTCGAGGCCCCTGGCTTGTAACATAAAGCTTGTACTATTTTAATTTGTGTCTAGAGTTGTGTTGTGATATCTTCCCGTGAGTCCTTGATCTTGATCGTACACATTTGCGTGTATGATTAGTGTACGATTGAATCGAGGGCGTCACAGCATGCAGTTCATATTTAGATTATGCACATCAAAAGTCCAGAAACTCAACTAATGTATAAAAAGGCCAAATGAACCCGAAATAACTCCAAAATTTAACAGGGCACTCATATAGTTCTATGTTGCCTCTGTAAAGAAAATCAGGGGGAGGCAGCGTATATCGTTTCGCACATAAAGGTGACATGTTCCCTCTCGGAACCACGAGGCTTGTTGAGAGAATCTCCGGTTTTGCAAGAAGCTTATACCAAAACTTGTCCCAATTCAGCCAAAAATTATACATATGAAAACAGGGTTTAGATTATCTCGAATATCTCGCTACCTAGACCAATAATGTACTATGATTTGAATTCAACATAATATGTATACAAATATTTGAATTGGAGAGCATATGGTACATGTAGTTCATAGTGAAATATGATTACTGCTATATGCATGTTTTTTGTTATCAACATAATATATAAATTATTGTATAACTTGACAACAATCGTATTCAAATAAGGAAAATTGATTCAAATTTAGTCCATATGGTAGACGACAATATATATGTTCACATGGTGGAGTAAAATGTTAATATATGATGGAAGATCAAAATGTACGACTACATCAATTATAAACCGCAAGGTCACCTAACGATATATTCGAATTCAACATAACGTGGATTCAAAAACTGAAATTCGAGATCCTAGCATTTGTAATCATATAAAAAGGGACATTACTCTTTATTTTGGTGGGAGTTGATTTCTTTTTGTTGTTGTTGAGGGAAGTGCGAATCGATTTGGTACTGTGCAGGGTAATCTTGTTCTCCTGATTTTTTTTACATTTTTCTTGTAGTTTTTTCAATGGCATCTATAGCAATATAGTAAAAGGGGACATGACTCTCTTGTGTCTTGTATGAATTGTTTTTTTACTCGTTAAGTTTCTTCTGCCGAACAAGGAATGCGCACCTTGTTACCCCAAAAGTTTCAAGCTCGAGTATCATTTGTCTCACCTGCTTTAAAACTCCCGCTGCTTCAACCCGCGCCGCGCCTTGTTATCCTGAAATTTCAACGCGCGCGAGAACTCCCTCCTCATCCTAAATCGGTCCCGAAGCCCAGACACGCGAAATCCCCCTCCTACCCCTCAGCCGGAAATGAAGCTCCACGTCGCGGTGTCAAAACCGGTGGGGGTACGCTGATAACTTACTCTACATTTCGGACAAGCGCGTCCCTAAGCTTGGCTCCTCCCTCCCCCTTCGCCCCCCCATTCTTACACCGAGGGCGCCAAAACCCGCAAAACCCCACGTTCCTCCGTCAGCCTCCCAACCGCCGCCCAGCCGGAGACTCTTCCCCGACTACGTCGTCCATCGCAACAGCTCGCCGTCCCTCATCCACCGCATTGGATGAGGATCCGTTGTCGATCTCGTCGTCCCGTCTGATCAGCCGCCCCGTCCTCCACCTCCAAGGAGCTGCCCTGATGTTTGCCTCGTCTATCGCGCCACCTCAATCCGCACAACACCATCTTGACCTGCCCCACCGGAACCGCAGAACCCTCACCAATTCCTACGATGAACCGAGGCCAACTCGGCGCCACCAAGGAGGTTCTGCACTCACCGCTGCATTTTATCTTTTATTCAATCTCACGGGGCTGCCGGTGCTCGATACCGTGCAGACATGGCGGGTCTCCATTGACTGCGCCGTCGCCGGCCACATCATCAGCGACGACTCTCCCCCATGTCGTTGCTTCCTTGGCGGCGACTTCCACAATGGCACTAGCGGTAGCTGCTCCGGCTCTCGCTTGCGATGCGGCTCTGTTCTTGTTGTCGGTCGCGCTGCTGCACTGCTCTTGCTTTCGTTCGTGCTGCTGCTCTGCTCTTGCTCTCGCTTGCACTGCTGCTGCACGACCTCCGGTAGCTACAGGAGTTGCTGCTTTAGCACTCGCTCACGGTGCTACTACATGACTTGCTCTCTGCTAGTGCGTTCCTTGCTCAAGCGTCTGCTGATTTAGATCACTGCCTCTCTGCTACTAGTGCTCGAACGCCCTAAACATCTATTGCAATGCTCTGGTACTAGTTCAATCAGTTTCGATAGTAAAATTCAGTTTCGACTGTAAAGTTCATTTTCTTCAGTTAAGTTCAGAGTGAATAGTACTTACAGCATCTGTCGGAGCGGCCGTGGCGCGGCTGATCTGTTTTACATCTAGCACTTTTTGGTGATGTATTTTACATCATCTATTGCAGATGATATTAGGATCCCACTTCAAATTAACGTTGTCTGTCTTGTCCTGCTTCAGCCTCGTCGCCGTACACCTTAGTGGAGCTGCTCCAACAACGGAACCGTCCATCACGGCGGAGCAGTACCCGCAGCACCCTTTCCAGAGGCCTCGGATCTTCTTCCATGCCTCCGACAGTCACACCAACATCATCACCATCCTCCACGTCCAACCCAACGATGCTGAGGTCCACAAGGCTATGCCAAAGAGGTTATACACTCGTCACATCACTTTGTTACTCTGCATTCATGTCGATCCCTCAGGGATCCTTTGCTATGGAACTACTATTCGTGCAAATCTGTTAGAAGGAGTGGAGAAAAGCAAAACTGGAGGATTTTTTTCCTTTGGTGTCTCTTTCGAAAAATGTAGGAATTTTATTCACTTGGACGTCCTTTTCAAATTAATACGCATGAAGAACAGAACTAATTGCATTACTGGCATAATAAGATTCTTAGTTTTTTCATTTCACGTGGTTTAACTTTAATTTGACCATGTTTCTCCATTCCTGTGTTCTTCCAATTCATGTGCACCAAACACCCAGGTTAACTGAAATCCTATGTTTCCAAATGCTCTGTTTTGCACGTGCATTCCTATCCTATTCCTGTGTTTTTCCTGTCCCTGCATTTATAGAATTCTCCAATTCTAAGGAGCCCTTACATATTTACTTCACTTTCAGATAAGCGTCAAAGAAAACTCTGTGTGTTATGTCCCGCTCCTGCCGTGCCGTCATCCACCCCACCTGAGGTGCACCATCGATAGAAGCGTTCACTGCAGCAGAGATCCCCCTGCAGACTTTCTTTCGCTGCCTCAGATCATCTTCCCAGTTGCCGGCAGCCACGCAACTACATTACCATCATCGACTGAGCAGATGAACCTGAGGACTATACAGTTCCAGAAGAGAGGCCGCAGTCATTCATGTTTGCTTATGTTATACATCGGTTATTATTACCTGCTACTTTATCGTTCAAACTTGAGTTTTGAAATTCCCATGGGTCTCATATCGAGCCAGCAACGAATAGTATCTGTCTACTATCTGTTTCATCTGGGGTCTTCTATGTGGTTCATGTTGGGTGGGCAACAAACAATAGATGATCCATTGCCTATCTTTTTAAACTGAAGCTATAATCTACCTGCTATCATTAGTTTTGGATACATCCACTCGTTTGCTACCATCAGTCTTGATTTTTGCATGCACCCCTTAGGCCTTACAAAATCTAACTGTTTTTTTATTATGCATGTCAGATATTGTACACAATCGTATTGAACATGTAGAGAAAAAGAGAAGATGGTTGCGTGGGAATATAATGTGATGCAGACGCCGCTCCATGGTGGGCGAAGTGGGCCCCCCTCCTGCATTTCTAGATTGTATTCCAGAGGAAGATAACTGTTCATATGGAGATTCAGAAGGAGCCGACCACGCATGTTTACCACCTGAGGTGTTTTCTCTAACCTGGCATGTTGATGTTGGTCATATCATGCATATGGTGCCTTGCATTGCTTAAATTATACATCTTATATGTCATCAGCTCAGTTTAGATTTGCTTTGTGTGAATGCCACCTGTTTGGTTTCTATATCATACTCCCACCATTCCTAAATATTTGTCTTTTTAGAGATTTCAACAAGTGACTACATACGGAACAAAATGAGTGAATCTACACTCTAAAATATGTCTATATACATCCGTATGTGGTAGTCCATTTGAAATCTCTAAAAAGACAAATATTTAGGAACGGAGGGAGTGTATGGGAATTATGTGATGCCATTTTCTTTAGCCAGGCATCATATACGTGAATCATGCAATTCCATCCTGTTTAGCCAGACATCGTATATGTGAATTGTATCGTGCCATATTTTTTTCCATAATGTATTCCATTTGTCAACAATGTTTATACATTCATCTACTCTTCCTTTGCATCAGCCATTTGAGTCGGTCATGGGAAAATCTGGAGTGAAAACAAGGTCTTCTGAGCAGTCAGTGCTACTTGTCGATGCAGATTTCTTGCTGGTTACAGATAGCTCCTCAGAGGAGGATTCAGAGACAGAGGACCAGTCGTATCCCCCCGTCCCCGAGATGCATGCTCTAACTTGGCTGGGTTATATTGCTCATATCATGCATATGGTGTCTTGCATTTCCATGCCATCTGCTTAGATTAGACATGATTTGTGTGAATGCCTCCAGTTTGCTTTCTATATTAGATATGTGAATTATGCAATGCCATGTTTTTTAGACAGTTATCATATATGTGAATTATGCACCGCCATGGAGCCAGGCATCATATATGTGAATTATCTCATGCCATCTTTTTTTTCATTACGTATTCCATCTGTCGACAATCTGTTAGCCATTTGAGCCGGTTATGGAAAAATTTGGAGTGAAAACACAGTCTTCAGAGCAGGCAATGGTACCTGTTGAAGCATATATCTTGATGGTTATAGGGAGCTCCTCAGAGGAGGATTCAGACACAGATGACCAGTCCTATATCCCACCTAAGGTGTATGCTCTAAGTTGCAATGTTTATATTTCTCATATGATGCATATGGTGTCTTGCATTGCTTAGTTTAGACATCATATCCACAATATTGAATTCCATCTGCTTAGTTTAGAGATCATACATGCGAGTGCCAGCTGTTTAGTATATGAATCATTTATGTCAATTATATCATGCCATCCTGTATACTTAGACAACATGTATGTGAATTATTTCATCCCAACCTATTTTAGAAAGACATCATATAGTTTTGTCATGTCATCCTGTTTAGGTACTCATCATATGTTGAATTATGCCATTATATCCTGTTAAGTTATCCATCATATATCTGAAACTGTGTCATGCTGTCCTATTTAGTTAAGCATCATATATGTGAAATTGTGTCATGCTGTCCTGTTTGGTTAGACAACATATATGTGAATTCCACATCTGTCTATCGTACAATGTCTGTACGTTCAATTTCTTTTCTTGTTTATCAGCCATTTGAATTGGAGGGGGTGATGGCAGTATCTAAGGGAGCAAAAACCCGTTCTTCACAAAAGACAGTGATGCCCGTCGATGCAGATAGAACCATGGTTGTACTGGCCCACAAACTAGCCCCACCACACATAATCGAGACTCTTCCAGATTGCACACTTACACTGTTAGGCAGAGAACCAGCTACAACCCATCTAACCACAACCCTAGTGGATAGTAACCCACTTCTAGTTGACAAAGCACCATGTCCACCACATAGTACCCCCACACGAGCGGTTTGTAAAGCTACTCCAGTGCCGAAAGCATGAAGACCACCACAGCTAACCCAAACTCCACATTTAAAGCAGAAGATCAACTGTTCTTAGTTCAGATTCCGTAGATATGGTCCATACTCCTTTGCTGTTGCATCACTGTATTTACTCATACCAACTACTTTCGAATTTGAAGGATCCAATTGAAACTCCAATGGCGCAACAGGTATGTTTTAAACCTATTTCTTTAACTGGATGTTGTTCTAACTTCTTGCTCTATGTTGATTTCAGTTTATGTTGTATAAACAGTTATGTTCTCATGTGATGCACATTAGAAGTGTTGCCAATGCTGTGTAGTTTCTCGCACTTATATTCTGTCTATGCTGCTGTCTCTTAAAAATATATGAGTTGAACTGTGTCTCTATCTTGATTAGGGAACATAAACTAGAATGATATGGACAATATAGTGACCATAGTACATAGATATATGTTTGTTTCATGATGTTATCCTGTCCACCTTACAACTGAACCGGTTTACCAAAATGAGTTTCGTATACTACAAGCTAAACATGTGATGTGTCTGCTTGTTTCTCTTGTAGTATGCAAACAGAATATTGGAGAAGAGCACCCCACTATGCAATGGTAGAGAAAGTAACACAGATAAGGTTCAAGATAGTTAGACAACCCTATTGGTCTCCAAGAAAGGTGATAAAAACGATCTTGTAGACAGTGAGAAAACCCCACAGTCTTGCGTTGATGTAGTGTTCGAGTTACTGGCCAGTACCGCTGGCACAAGCTCTTCGAACCCGCTGCCTGAATCACTTCGGCTTCTTCAATCTCAGCTACAAGCTGAAAGGCATCAGTCAACTATGCTACGGCAAGAAGCCGAAGGACTGAGGAAGTCCCTGCAGAATTCAAATGCGTACTTTCTTGTGCAACAGCAAGCGCTGGAGGATTTAAGCGCCAAAAAAGAGAAAGTTAATAAGCTTGCTAAGCATCTTGCCAGCATTATGGGTACCCAGGATATTGCTTCTTGAGCTCTTCTGAAGTGGTTTTAGTTCTGGACTTGTTTTTCTGCGGCGTTTATATGCTGCTTTGTCCCTATATATGCACTGGTGGCGAACTTTGATGCCCAGTGGATGTAATATGTGCAATAGCCGTGATAGCCTAGCATAAGTTTCTTGCTTATTTATTTCCTTATGTTCTTGTTTATTTGTTAGCTTGTAGTCAGTGCAGTTCTTTTTCCGCGGTTTGCTAGTGGCTGCAATAACCTATTTTTTTAAACTAGGCCACAATAACCATGGGCTAATATTTACTATACTGACACTGGGCCTCCTACGGGCCGTAGAAACAATGGGCCTTCTACGGGCCGTAGAAAAAGTGGGCTTTCTACGGGCTGTAGAAATAGTGGGGCTTCTACGGGCCATAGAAACAGTGGGCCTTCTACCGGCCATAGAAACAATGGGCCTTCTACGGGCCATATCATCAATGGGCCTTATACGGCCCGTATGATCGATTGGTCAAACATGGGCCAAATAGACCGCATTATGGTCGTAAACGGGCTAGAGTTGGAATCGTCCGTTCATGGGCTGACCATAACTGGCCATCGTTAATAGGCCGTATTTGATGACGCTATGAAAACAGCCCAACGTATTAACGAACCACAAACGGGCCGACTGTAACCACGGGCTGAATTTGGCCCACAAGCAGAAAATGATAGTAACAGGTCGTAAGTAAACGAATGTTGGAAATGAGCCCAAGAATAAATGGTCTTTGAGAAGGCTGAAAGATAACATGGGCTGGAAACGGCCCAACGGAATAACAGGCCGTTAGTGGGTATAAAGTGATACACTGTTCATTACGGGCCAATTTCACCACGGGCCGTTAATGGGTGTAAAGTGATACACTGTTCATTACAGGCCAGTTTCACCATGGGCCATCAATAGGCCAAGAGTTACAAAGGGCCTCATATGGGCCAAAAGACGTCATGGGCCATACATGGGCTAGAAGTGAAAATGGGCTGGAATCATATTGGATGGCCCAGATGACGCTACTAGGCCTAATTCGGATAGGGCATAACGGGCCTTGGGTTAGCGGACTATAAATGGGCTATATGCGAACAGGCCATTAACAGGCTTTCCATGGGCCGGCCCGCCACCTTTTGACCAAGTCAAACGGGCCGGCCTTTTCACAGGAATGGGCCTCTGTCGGGCCGTGCCATGTGTCGACGTATCATAGGCGCCTTCTGTCCAATGAGTGGATGACATCTGTCCCAACGATGAGCCGACACGTGTTTCCTCCAGCCAATGATGATTTTACACGTGGAAAATCCCCATTGGTTGGGGCTCTTAACAGGTTATCGGATCCAAAACCCGACCCGATAGCTTAACGACATTCTGTTACGGTGGATGCCACGTGTCGGTCACCCTTGACGAAAGCTCTTCTGTGACGTGCGATTTATCGTCATGGAAGTGGACACTTCCGTGATGATAATTTTGGTAATGTCATGGAACACTTCTACGACAGCACAGGTATGACTATCTTGATTCTGTCATAAAATCGTCATGGATGTACATGCATGACAGAAAACGCGACCTACTGTGACAAACACGTATCATCACGGAAGTGTATTTTTTTGTAGTGCACAGAAGACACTAGTTGACCGCTTCTTCTTCATATTAGATGTTCCTAGTAACTCGCGATGCACAAGGTTTCTCCTCATATAATATTTCCCCTTTGCTAGAGGTCTGCCGCCCCCCTGAATTTCAATTTCTAGCTAATTGATTCCCAATTAACGGAAGAATTCCCCGGCGTAACAGGCGCTAGTACGCCTATTACGCCGGGGAAGAAGGGCCTTGGTGTTTATCTTAGGGGCATGTGCGGCCTAGAGCTACTGGCGCCCGATCTGGAGGTCGACCGGGATTAAAGGGATGGCCTGGGGGCGCTGCCAGGGACGGCGGTGGTGTGAGGTTGAGGGGAGGGCGGGGCGGCGGAGGCAGGGGTCTGGGTCGGTGGTCACTAGCGGTTCGAGAAAGATCGTCAACAGTGACTGGCGGGAGGTAGACGAAGGCCATCTGCATGTTCCTTATAGATCAGACGGTTCATTAAAAAATCGACTCACCTATTTATTTTCAGTCGACTGTTATCTTAGATATGACCACATGTGGTGGTGTGCTGGAGGAGTACTTGCATTTCCTTTGCTCATATATTACAAAATCATACGGAGTAGAATCTAATTTTGTTTGTCATGCAATGTTGTATAGGTATCATATGTCTCCTATCATTTATTTTTCAGCCACCTGCTATCTGCTACTTTTACAATGCACTAGTTCTGCACACACTTCACCTATACTCTCACTACTGTGTTTTTATGCAAGGGCATTTCAGACACTTCCTCGAGAGAAGCAAAAAGAGAAGAGAGAAGTTGAGCCAGCTTTCTTCGCGGGTAGGCACGACACGTTACAGCACTATAAAGGGTGCAGTGTTAGCAAATGGAGACGGTAAACATAGCTCTGGAGTTGATGACCTCGCTCGCAATGAACCACCATCCCAGGTCCTTGCTTTAACTTCACGGTGTCATATGTGGTTGCATGTTCCATATGGTGTCTAGCTTGTATTCGAAAGGACAAAGTAAGTCATTAAGATAAGGAAATATTTTTTTTACATGAGCCACCATCCCGTGAGCACCAGAAGACAAATAGCTAGTCACGGCACTGGCCGAGCCAGTGACAAGCCCAACAAAGATAGGCATCACCTGGAAGCCAACTAAAAAGCTGCGATAGTGGCGAAGCAGCCCGCCTTCCACCAGGCTCTCAGGTCCTAGATGATCAGGCTCACCACTCCAGCCGGATGTCTAGCTTGTATTGCTTCCAATTTGGTTAAATTGCATCTGGTTAGCTTACACATTATACCTTTGAATATGACATGCCTTTCTGTTTTTGGTACATACTAGTACATCTGTGTATTAACCATGTTCTTACATCAAACTAATGTTCTTGTGTATCCCTCATCAATCACTTATGATAAGGCAGGCAGGCAAGTTGACTACTCCTCATTTAAAGAATGCAGCATCAGCCTCCCGACATGATTCTCAAGAAATAGCAATGCTAGATGAAGATAGTGAACGTAGCTCTATAGTTGATTACAGCATTTCCCCTACACTAGCATCGCAGGTGCTTTCTCTAACTTGGCAGCGTGATATGTGGTTGCATGTTGCATATGGTGTCTAGATTGTAATTCTTCCAATCTGGTTAAACTGCATGTGCTAGTCTGCTTAGCTTATACATTATACCTGTTAATGTGGCATGCCTTCCTGTATTTAGTACATAGTACATCTATCTATTAAGCATGTCCTTACATAAAACAATTGTTTTTTTGTATCCCACGTCAATCAATATGACGAGACACCTTTAGTATATGTAGTGCGATATTAATTGCATCTTTCATATGATTTATAGCATGCGCTGCTTCTAATTTGTTGAAAATCCATTTATGATGGGACGCTTTTAACTTGGCAGAGTCATATTGGTTGCATCTTTCATGTGGTGTTTAGCTTGCATTGCTTCTTATTTGTTGGAATGGTTTCTGCTTAGTTTACACAAATAGTTGTGAACATGCCATGTCATCCTATTTTTCGTACATATTCCATCCTGGTATCATGTGTTTGCCTTACATCAAAGTAGTGATTATCAGTATCATGCATGAATGAGTTATGAAGAGAGAATTTTATTGCTTTTTCTTGTCGGTTTTACATGAAAATTCAAAATCAATAAAGCGGAAGGAAGTTAGCAAGGCAGCGGATAAAGGTGCTCCTTCCGAACGGAGGGTCTCTACAGTTTCTACTCCTCCACACTCCCAAGAGGATTTCCAAGACAACACATGCATAAACACTCAACAAAGCCGTGTTTATGATGAGCACGTCTCCCCTAGTGCACCATCACCGGTGCTCCCTCTAACTTGGCACTATTATATGTGGTTGCATGTTATGTGTGATGTCTAGCTTGTATTGCTTTTAATTTTGCTGAATTCCATCTGCTTACTTTACACATTATACTTGAATAAGACACGTGTTCCTGTTTCTAGAACATACACTATCTGTCTATCACACCATGTTCTTATATCAAATTACTATTGTTGTGTAACCTGCAAAAATCACTTGTCATAAGACACGTTTGACTTGGAGTGTGATATAGGTCACATCTCGCATTCTTTTCTAGCTTGTACTACTAATTTGTTGAAATGACACTTATGACGAGACAGTTTTAACTTGGTAGAGTGATATTTGTTGCATCTTTCATATGGTGTCTAGCTTTCATGGCTTCTAATTTGTTGAAATGCCTTCTCCTTAGTTTACACATCATAAGCTGTGAATATGCAATGCTATGAATATGCAATGGCACTAATTTCGAGAGACCTCTAACATGGTAGTGTGATGTTGTTTGCATCTTGCATATGATTTATTTCTTGTACTGCTTCACATTTGTTTAAATGCCATTTATCATGAGGCGCTGTTAACTTGGGAGAACAATATTTGTAGCATCTTTCATATGGTGTCTACCTTCCATTGCATTGCTTCTAATTTGGTGAAATGTCTTCTTCTTAGTTTACACATCATAGTTCTGGTTATCTCTTCTGTCCTGTTTTTTATACATATTACATCCTCCTATCATGTGGTTGTCTAACATCAAAGTTCAGTTCGTCTGCATCACGCATCAATTTGTTCTGAAGAACTAAATTGCTATTTGTTTTTCTTGTCGACTTGACTTAACATGGCACAGAGAAAGAGTAAGAAACACAGAATGGCAGAGAATGAGAAGCGGATGAATCCTGCAGATTCTGCTGGTACTGATGGTGCAATAGAAGGTCATAGTCCAGCGGAAAATTCTACAAACACGACATCTCATGCTACACGAGCTGCAAAAAATCCAAACAGAAACAAATATCTGCCACCAAACAAGCAGAGACATCCCTAGTTATTGCAACACCTACCACAGTACTACCAGCTGCACGAGTTACTCATGCGTCAACTGAGCTAGCAGCACATTCCCAAGCTCCTTTACCACCTGACACTACTTCCCAAGAACTCTTGACACAAGATGAGTTGGCAATAACAGATGAACCTTGTGGGCTTCAATAGGAAGAAGGTAGTTGCTGGAGTCAAGTTACAGTTGCATGCTTCTTTATTTGTAGTCTCACAGTTTGATGTACACTAACACTTCCTATGTTCGTTGTTGGACTAGCACCTAGGCGCAAGAGGAAACAAACATCAGGGATAATGCTGGATAAGTTAACTAAATCTAGAGGAGGAAGAATGGATATCCGTTTTGAGGCAGGTTTAAAAAGGCCAGGTGATGCTACAGAGTCAGCCAAGTTAGTATGAGAGGCAGCGGTTGCCGTTAGGTGTCATGTACGTATCCTCACAACATGGATTCAGTACATGAATGACAAAGACGAAACCCAGTTCAACACCTTCCTCGACCATTTATCTGTAAGTATGGTTATGTATGAAACTAGTAATATCATCTTGCTCTATCCCATACTTTCTAGGTTGCTGATAATGAGACTCCCATAATTTTCAACAGATGAGGTTCAAGTTGGATAGCCAAGATGATGGAACCAGACAAGCTTGCGCCCATGTTTTCAAGTCTTCTCTGCGACAATATCGGTATAACTTGAGGGAAACTCACTTTGAAGGCAAGTCTAACAGTGAACTTTCCCAAACATCTCTAGTGGAAAATATATTGGATGAATACTGGAGGGGCCTTGTTAAACACTGGTCTGATCCGAAGTATCAGGCACATTATATATATGTGATCAGATCACATGTTGAAGTCCTATTTATGCATGTGCCACACAAATCTACCTTCTTGTAGGTGAACTCTTCAAAGAACTAGGCCAACCGTACAAAAGTGAAATTCCAACAGACGACAAGATATCATAGCTATATTGCACACTGCGAGGCTCTTGTAATTAGCTATTGTTTCACTCTTTTCGCTGTACCATATTATCAGATCTATATTGACTTGTTCGAAATGCAAAGGAAAGCCCACAAGGACCAAAAAGTACCTGAACCAAATGATGTGGAAATCTTCAAGGACTGTCACACCAGCAAGAAGAAGGGCATGACTACACCAGTCAAAGCCGCTATTGTAAGTCCTTAATCCTCATGCCTTTTAACTACTACTTACTCTGACTTGTGCCTTGAACTGCATGGTTTGTAGCCAATGTCTATTACTCTTTTCAATTTTATACACAATTGTCTTAGCGTATCATTGCTCCTTACAAGGTTTAAAAGAGAGGAGTGATGTTCCTTTGATCTTGACCCGTAATCTAGTTCCATGTTGGACTTGCCCACACAATGTTACAATTGCCTGTTTGTCTGTTCTCTGTTGTTTTGTGATATGAATGATGTCATACTATGCTTACTGAGGGAGTCCTGGATTAGGGGGTGTCCGGATGGCCGGACTCCCGGACTATGAAGATACAAGATTGAAGACTTCGTCCCGTGTCCGGATGGGACTTTCCTTGGCGTGGAAGGCAAGCTTGGCGATTCGATATGAAGATCTCCTCCCATTGTAACCGACTCTGTGTAACCCTAGCCCTCTCTGGTGCCTATATAAACCGGAGAGTTTTAGTCCGTAGGACGAACAACAATCATACCATAGGCTAGCTTCTAAGGTTTAGCCTCTCTGATCTCGTGGTAGATCCACTCTTGTACTACCCATATCATCAATATTAATCAAGCAGGAGTAGGGTTTTACCTCCATCGAGAGGGCCCGAACCTGGGTAAAAACATCGTGTCCCTTGTCTCCTGTTACCATCCGCCTAGATGCACAGTTCGGGACCCCCTACCCGAGATCCGCCAGTTTTGACACTGACATTGGTGCTTTCATTGAGAGTTCCTCTGTGTCGTCACCTTTAGGCACGATGGCTTCTTCGATCGTCAACCACGAATCGGTCCAGGGCGAGACTTTTCTCCCTGGACAGATCTTCGTATTCGGCGGCTTCGCACTGCGGGCCAACTCGCTTGGCCATCTGGAGCAGATCGAAAGTTACGCCCCTGGCCATCAGGTCAGGTTTGGAAGCTTAAATTACACGGCCGATAGCCGCGGGGACTCGATCTTCGATGGATTCGAGCCATGGCCGAGCGTGCCGCACTATCCCGATGGGCATGATCTAACTGTGCCGCCGGACACCGCCCAGAGTGTCGCTCGGGTGTCCGCTCCGATCATTAGCTCGGAGCCGACTGCGCCAGTCGGGGATGGACAGTTGGACGCCGCCCCGGAAGCCGCAATCTCTGCGGCTGTAGAGCCGAATACTAGCCCAGTCCTTTGCAAGGCCCGTGACTCCAAGGTGCCGAACTCCGTTCCGGAGTCCGAATCTCCTGCACCCCTTCTGATCGAACCGGATAGGGCTCCGATCATGAAGTTCACTGCCGCGGATGTCTTTCAGCACTCGCCCTTTGGCGATATCCTGAACTCCCTAAAGTCTCTCTCTTTGTCAGGAGAGCCCTGGCCGGACTATGGTCAGTAGGGTTGGAATGCGGACAATGAAGAAATTCGAAACCCACTCACCACCCACTTTGTAGCTACTGTCAACGATCTAACCGACATGCTCGACTTCGAATTTGAAGACATCGACGGTATGGACGCCGATGAAGGAAACGACCAAGAACCAGCACTTATAGGGCACTGGAAAGCCTCCTCATCATATGATGTATACATGGTGGACACACCTAAAAGAAATGACAACGAGGATCAAAAGGGTGCAACCAGGGATCGCTCCCTCGAAAAACAGTCAAAGCGGCGGCGTAAGCGCCACGCCAAGCCCCACCTCGACAAAGACCCAGCCATAGAGCAGGGCGAATCAGCGGAAGACGAAGATGCCATCGAGCAACCGTCCAAACAGGGCGGACAATCCGAACAACCCATCCCCGGGAAAGATAATAGTCCGGACGACCTCACGCCGGACAAATTGCTGGAACATCAGAACCTCCACCAAAGGCTTGTTGCCACTGCACGTAGCCTGAAAAAGCAGAAGCGGAGGCTCAAAACAGCGGAAGATGCACTCAGGATCAGATGGGGCAAAGTACTCAATACCTCACACAAGTACGGCAACAGTCGTCACACAAAGAGCTATCCGAAGCGGAAACTACTACTGGAATTTGATGAAGAGGCCATAGAGCCCCCACAGTCAAAAAATAAGGAAGCCACAAGGTCGGATAGACGACCCCAAGATCAACCTCAGTCGATAAAGGGCACCGCACTCAACACGGCACGTGATCCGCCCAAGGATTCGCATCAAAAAACTGGCCCGATCAGATCCATCTACGGGCCAAGAAAGCAAGCTCCAGTGAGCAATGCAATGCAAAAAATATCCGAACATTGTGGCACACCTACATACAGGGGCGCCGCACATCCCCTATGTTTTACCGATGAGGTGCTGGATCCTGAATTTCCAGCGGGATTCAAGCCCGTGAACATAGAAGCATACAACAGAACAACAGACCCTAGAGTCTGGATCGAGGATTATATCCTCCACATACACATGGCCAGAGGAGATGGCCTCCACGCCATAAAATACTTACCCCTTAAGCTCAAAGGGCCAGCTCGGCATTGGCTTAAAAGCCTTCTCGAAAACACCATGGGAAGTTGGGAAGCGCTCGAGGATGCTTTCCGGGCAAATTTTCAAGGGACCTATGTCCGACCTCCGGATGCAGATAATCTGAGTCATATAACTCAGCAGCCCGGAGAGTCAGCCCGGAAACTCTGGAACAGATTCCTTACTAAAAAGAATCAGACAGTCGATTGTACGGACGCCGAGGCCCTAGCAGCTTTCAAACATAGCATCCGAGACGAATGTCTCGCCAGACACCTCGGCCAAGAAAAGCCAAAAACAATGGCCGCATTAACAGGCCTCATGACCCGCTTTTGCGCAGGAGAGGATAGCTGGTTGGCAAGAAGCAGCACCAGCGACCCGAGCACATCCAAACTCAAAGATGGAAACGGGAGACCGCGCCGTAACAAAGAACAGCGCCGAATCAAGGATAACAGCCCGATGAGCATGGCAGTCAACGCCGGATTCAAAAGCTCTCGGCAAAATCAGAAAAAGCCGCCACCCAAAGATGACAGGGACGAGCTGTCTAACCTCAACAAAATCCTGGACAAAATATGTCAAATCCACAGTACTCCCGGGAGACCTGCAAACCATACCCATAGAGATTGTTGGGTCTTCAAGCAGTCCGGCATACTCAACGCCGAACACAAGGGGCTCGACACGCCAAGCGAGGATGACGACGCACCCCACAAGCAGAACACCGGAAAACAAAAGAAGTTCCCGCAAGAAGTCAAAATAGTAAATTCACTTCAGATGACAAAATGGAAAAACAGAACGGCACTTACAAAGACACGCGCCATACGACCAGCCCCAGAGGAGCACCGCCACTGGTTGTTACAACCAATCACCTTTGATCATCAGGATTACTCCAGAGGAGCCCAGAACGCAGGCTGGACTGCCTTGCTCTTGAATCTGATTATTGACGGTCTCCAATTTACAAAAGTCCTTATGGACGGCGGCAGTGACTTAAACCTGTTATATCAGGACAGAATCCGCAAACTAGGGGTAAACCCAGCTATAATCCGCCATGGCAACACTTCCTTTCAAGGAGTCACGCCGGGTCCAGATACCCAAAGTATGGGTTCCCTTTCGTTAGAAGTCACGTTCGGCTTACCCGGCAACTTCCGAAGCAAACAACTAACGTTCCACATCGCCCCATTCGTAAGTCGCTATCAAGCGCTACTGGGACGTGAAGCTTTCACCCGCTTTAACGCAATATCGCATTATGCATCTCTTACACTTAAAATGCCCGGACCACGAGGCATCATCTCATTACAAGGGAATATCAATTGACCCCCAAAGTACGGGTAAAGGTGTGGCCGCCTGGACAGCCGCACACTAATCTAGCCCTACTATCCCGGACACGGCTCGACGAGTCCGGCGTAAACGTACATAGGCTTAATAGCCGCATTACCCTGTACAAGGGGCTCCGCGTGTTCACGCCAGGAGACAATACGGCTCAATTCTTGCTCCAACTATATTTTGTTTATTTTAATATAGATTTCTCGCAAGCTTATTTTTTACTAAGTTCCTCTCTTTTGCAGGCGAACATCGTGCTACGCCCGTCCAGGATACGGCACAACAGAGACACAGGCGCAGACGTGCAGCAGGGACCCATTTCAAGGATTCTTTTCAGATTAAGACCCTGCGTAAACCATTTTTACTGTCTCTTGTTGACAACATCCCACGGTTTTTGCTATAACCGAGGAGGAGGCTGGCGTCTTGACATGTGGCCATGCCAGAATTTCGCGCGTACCTGGACACCAGGGGCTTTTTTACCAAGGGCTCTATTTCGGCCCGTCTTCATAAAGACCGAATACCTTAGGGAGTGTTCGGCGTCGCGAGTTTGGCCTTATATGCATCAGCTCCTGTGTTTTGGTCAAATGTTGGGTTTGCCCGGCTCCTGTGTTTTGCTGCCTTATGTTTCATTATATCGGCTAATGCGGCACCAGGAGAACTACTGCGACTGTGCCCCGGTTCGGCCAGGCGAACACCTCAGTAGAGAAAGCCGAAAACTGACTGTCATGATATAGCGAGAGACTGGTCAACCACTCGATGACTTTCAGAATCTTTAGGATTCCTCCGCATTAACAAAGGGCCGCTTCCCGGTCAGGCACTCTCGCGCCCCGAATTCGGGTGAGCGCGGTGCCCCTAGGGGCTATTCAGTAGCCCCACTGTCAAACTCCTATGGCTAAGTGAAAGTGATAAAGCATTATAGTCCGGTTGCGTAGTTTGCCGCGCCACCACCTCCTTTATAGGACCAAGGCGTTGGATTAAGTGTGAAAAGGCGCCTTTTTGCAAACACCCCCGCATTCTATGCGTGGGGGCTGAAGCCAACGACTGCCATCTTTTAGGTTATATACACATATACATTAAACGGCCCCACTGGAGGCATCATAATTCTTGCAAGCACAAGTATAAAAAGCCTTTATATTCTATCAAAATATTCGTTTTACAATAGTACACGCTATTCGAACACAACATCCTTCGAGCACTGCGACTCTATTGAACGAGTGCCATGAAGAACTTCCTCAAAGTAGTGCTTGGCAGGTACTCGGCTTTCGTCCGAATCCCGGGATGCAACAACACTGGCCTTCATATCTGCCCAGTATGTTTTGACACGGGCAAGAGCCATCTGTGCGCCCTCTATGCACGTCGACCTCTTCATTGCATCAGCATGCGGCACCGAACCAAGGAACTGCTGCACCAAGCCAAAGTAACTCTTCGGCTCCGGCTTCTCCGGCCACAGACGACTCGCAACATACCTCATGGCGAGTCCGGATAACCTGTTCAGCTCCACCCAGGAGGCCAAACGGTCGGATACCGAAAGTGGACGTTCTGGATTGTGGAACTGCGACCAAAAAAGCTCTTCCAATCCATGGTCACCTCGGCCGCAGAAGTGTTCGGTCGCGTCTGCCGCACTAGCTGCCAAATCCAGATAAGTGTTTTCCGCACTCCACTGCCGGTCTAACGGAGCATACTTGGCGTCTCCGAATTTCATCCGCAGCATGTAGGGCTTTCCAGCCGTGATATCTCTGGCCTGACGCAGCTCCTCCTTCATAGCTCTCATTGCAGAGCGAGTACCCTTGGCCTTGGCAGTGATCTTTTCAAGATCCTTCTGAGCCACCTTATCTCCTTGTTCAAGAAATTTACAGCGGTCGGCAGCATCCTTGAATTTTATAGCCATCTCGACTATTACCTTCTTGCTCTGGCAGTGAGCTGCCTGTTCGGCTTTTCAGCTCTTCACCCGCCTTAACGGCAGCCGCATCACTTTTCCTTGCTTGATCCTTGGCTCGGGCAAGTTCCGCCCGAAGGTTCTCCATGGCAGCAACACTATCTGCATTAAGCACATATATTGTAAGGCACGAGCATCGCACTCCTCTTATCAGATGTCCGTGGAGCATACCTGGTGCCTCATCTAGCTGCTTATGTACAAGCGCGATGTCGGCATCCGCTACGTCAAGTTGCTGCTTTAGCTCGGCAGATTCATCGGTCCGGCTAGCCACCGAACGCCTTGCCACCTTCATAAAAAGGTGACATTTTATACCTGGGGTTATGATCCACTGTGCGCCATCACTCTTGACGACACACAGAGTCTCAGGCGCTGCTACTTATACAGGGCGCATTTTATATGCAGCTCTATCAAAAGGTACACCTTTTCACGTACCTCAAAGCCTGTCAGTAAACTCCTAGAGGCCTCGTACAATCCGCTTTCCACGGATGAATCCTTCCTATCACCGTGTTCATCAACATAAGATGTTCTTCTGAGACGGACGCTCGCCCGAGCAGATCCCTCAGCCTCTCCGACCTCGCACCAGAAGGCACCGGACTAGCCCGACGACCTTTTTCAGGATCCGGACTTGGAGAAACCCGCCGGGACGACACCTCGGGGTCGCCTACCTCGTAAGTCGGTGTAGCTATGGGAGGCGTTTCGCTCTCCATCATCTCCAGACGAAGATCCCCTGAAGACGAGCTCTGCTGAGAAGGGTTGAGATCCGAACTGCAAGGTAATATTTTGGTTATCTTCCTCAGAAATAAAACAGGGATGCTACTCATTTTTGAACCCCTCTCTTTACTTACGGCTCGGAGGAAAGTTGATCCCCTTGAGGGCGCAATGTGGCCGGGGCAGTCTCCGGCGCCGGATCCTCTGACGAAGATTTCTTCCCCCGTTTCGAGGTCATCCCCTCCGGGTCTTCAGATGCACTCCTTTTCTATCCTAGGTTGGGGGAAGTCTCGATTCCTCCCTTGCTGACGGTCTCCTCCATGGAGGAGGTATCTCCTTGGTTCCCCTCTTCGCCCTCTGCCGAAAGCATAATCTCCAGCATCCGGGTTAACACGGGATCCGGCGCGGTCTCGGGCAGGGGGGCTGGACACCTGATCTGCTTTGCCTTCGCTATCCACTCCTGTTCAAGGGATAGCTCTGTTAAAGGGCAACTTTATGATGAAAATATGGATGGTGTGTCCAAATACGGGGCTACTTACCTTAGCATCCGGGCAATTGCAGCTCAGACCAGCATCCTCGGACAAATCCGGACACCTTGCTTGTGATCCGAAGAACAATTTGTACATCTCCACGGGTGTCGCGCCCATAAAATGTTGGAGGACTTGCGGTCCCTCCGGATCAAATTCCCACAGGCGGAGAGGGTGACATTGCAGGGTAGCATGCGGCGAATCAGCATGACTTGCGCCACTATGGTCAAGTTAATATTTGTTTCTAGGAGATCCCGAATGCGGTCCTGCAGTAGGGGCACATCTTTGGACGGCCCCCAAATAAGCCCTTCATTGACCCATGATGCTCGCCGTGGTGGGGGACCCGCGCGGATAGCAGGTGGCGGCACCCATGTGGTGCCCCTAGGGGCTGTGATGTAAAACCAGTCCCGTTGCCATAAGCCGAACTCCTCTTGGAAAGTGCCCTCGAGCCAGGGAGCGCCGGCTATCTTGCTTATAATAGCTCCTCCGCACTCAGCGTGCTGCCCTTTTAACATCTTCGGCTCCACCTTGAAGGTTCTAAGCCACAATCCGAAGTGAGGAGGGATATGGAGGAAGGCCTCACACACGACGATGAATGATGAAATTTGGAAGATGGACTCCGGAGCTAAGTCGTGAAATTCCAGCCCGTAATAGAACATCAGCCCCCTCACGAAGGGATCAATCGGGAAGCCTAGCCCCCGAAGGAAGTGAGATGTGAACACCATGCTCTCACCGGGCTGAGCAGAGGGAATGGCCTGCCCTTGAGCAGGCAGCCTATGCGAGATTTCGCCGGTTAGATACCTGGCATCTCTCAGCTTTCGCACGTCTTCTTCCGTAATGGAGAAAGGCACCCACCGGCCTTGAAGGTCTGAGCCGGACATCGTCGAAGGTCCGAAGCGCCTAAAATTAGAGCTTTGATTGTTGGAACTCGAGGCGAGGGGCGGATTTGATTGGATTGAAAAAGAAAGGAGTCGAGCCTTGGTCTCTTTATAAAGGAGTTGAATACCAAGAGCCCTCCCCGTAACCTTTTGGGCCTCGCTTTCAATTAGAGAATCATACCAAAAGGCGCGGTTGGGCTACCCACGCCCGTACTTATGAGAATCCCGAAATAAGGGGACACGATCTCTGCTTTGACAAGACGTGCCAAAGAAACCGCCTCGCTAAACGCGCCGAGGTGGAACAGTAAAACGACTCGAATAAAGGCTTGGCCGTGGCGTGAGGTCACGCTGCGGAATACGTCAACAGATTAGATTTGTGCAGATATTATTCTCTCTACGATGGTATGTGGAACTTATTTTTGCAGAGCCGGACACTATCCTTGTGTTCAACATCTTCTATGAAGTATTCGGAGGAGGAACCCGCCTTGCAATGCCGAAGACAATTTGCGCCCCGGACTCGTCGTCATTGAAGCCTGGTTCAGGGGCTACTGAGGGAGTCCTGGATTAGGGGGTGTCCGGATGGCCGGACTATGACCTTTGGCCGGACTCCCGGACTATGAAGATACAAGATTGAAGACTTCATCCCATGTCCGGATGGGACTTTCCTTGGCGTGGAAGGCAAGCTTGGCGATTCGATATGAAGATCTCCTCCCATTGTAACCGACTCTATGTAACCCTAGCCCTCTCCGGTGTCTATATAAACCAGAGATTTTAGTCCGTAGGACGAACAACAATCATACCATAGGCTAGCTTCTAGGGTTTAGCCTCTCTGATCTCGTGGTAGATCCACTCTTGTACTACCCATATCACCAATATTAATCAAGCAGGAGTAGGGTTTTACCTCCATCGAGAGGGCCCGAACCTGGGTAAAAACATTGTGTCCCTTGTCTCCTATTACCATCCGCCTAGACGCACAGTTTGGGACCCCTACCCGAGATTCGCCGGTTTTGACACCGACACTTACCGTATTATAAACTTCATCTCTTTATCCTTAGCCCTCAATACAATGTGAAGAAATACACAATACATTAGCGATGGTACATGGTCATATGTTTGGAACCTGGTTTTATTATGTACTTTGCAATAAAATACAACTAATATTTTACATGGGTTCACCAGAATAAGTTCTGTATATAGACCAAAGCTATTTTGTTTGGTTTTGTTGCCTCCTCAATATCTTCTGTTCTGGTATTACTAATGTAAAAACTCAACTTTTCAGCGAGCTATGGAAAAAGTAGTGGAACTGCCACCTTCTGAAGGTGGCGAGGCAACTATAACCGCAATGTCAGCTCTTGCTGCAGTGGGTCAATACCTGTCCACTAACAGTGCGAAAAGCACATTCCTGCGTAATATTGGGTTGGTTGTTAAGGCAATCTCATCCAAACTGCCTCATGATCAAGATATGGAAGCTCAAAGCAATGTTGTATCTGCGCTCCAGACACAAGTCCATTCTCTAACAGAGACCCTTTGTGAAACAAGGAGAAACATTGTTCGATGTCGTCAAGATATGCATTGTTTTGAAACCAGACTATCATACATTTGCTATGTTGTTCAGGAGCCTATGGGAAATGAAGGGGAGGGTTATGGTGCTCCATCGGACAATACAACATGAAAACGTTACAGTCAGGTCAAGTGAACTGAGCTTCTGAACTTCTGGTGGTGCATTTATCTGCTAGACTGTTAAGTTTTATGCCAACCTTCCTTTTGTTATATAGTTGTAATTTGTTTTGGTGCGATAAAAATTTGTTCTTAACGTGCAGACACCGGCTGACGAAAACAACAAGCCATTTTTGTATAGTGTAGGGTGTTCCCTATATTTGCACTCGTGGCAATCTTTGATGCCGAGTGGATGTAATCTGTGGAATCACCTTAATAGCCTAGCGTTAGTTTCGGCCTTATTTATTTCCTAGTCTTTTTTCCCTAGTTTTCTAGTGGCCGCAACAACCATGGGCCATATACGGGCCGTAGGATCCATGGGTCTCCTACAGGCCATCGATAAATGGGCCTCCAATAGGGCCGTAGAGTTGGTGGGCCTCGGGCCGTCGGACAAATGGGTCTACATGGGCTGTAAACGAGCGTAATTGGTATCGGCCCAGCACAGTAATGGGCCATTAATAGGCCGGAGGACAGAAAAGACTTAATTCTGTCACAGGCATAACAGGTCGTTAATGGGCGAGAATATAGGATGGGTTGGAAACGGCGCAACGGGTTAACAGGCCAGAAACATGCCAACTCTTGCCATGGGCCGAATTTGGCCCATTAGGGGAACATGCCAGTAACGGGACGGAAGTAATCGAGGGCCAAAAAGGAGCCCAAGAACGTATGGCCCATCAATAGGCTGAAAGCTAACACGGGCTGGAAACGGCCCATGTAAATCACGGGCGTTAACGGGTACAAAGAAAATTACTGTTCATTATGGGCTAGAGTCACCCTGGGCCTGTAAAGGGCCTAAAGATATGAAGGCCTCATATGGGCCGAAAGACGTCGCGGGCCATACATGGGCCTAAAGTGAAATGGGCTGGTGTTATATTTGACGGCCTACATGACGTTGTTGGGCCGATTTCCTTTAGGGCCTAACGGGCCGTGAGTTACCGGGCCGTAAAATGGGCTATTTGCAAAGAGACTGTTAATAGGCTTTTCAAGGGCCAGCCCGTTAACTTTTGACCAAGTCAAACGGGCTGGCTTTGTAAGCTAAATGGGCCAGTGGTGGGCCGTGGCACGTGTCGACATATCATAGGAACCTATCTGACCCACTAACGAGCTGACACGTGTTTCGTCCAGCCAATAAGAATTTTACACGTGGAAATTTCCCATTGGTCGGGGCTGTTAACGGGTTATCGGATCCAAAACCCGACCCGATAGCTTAACGGTGTTCCGTTACGGTGGATGACACGTGTCGGTCACCCTTGACAAAAGCACTTCTGTGACACACGATTTATCGTTATGGAAGTGGACACTTCCGTGATGATAATTTTGGTAATGTCATGGAACACTTCTACGACAGCACAGTTATGACTATCTTGATTCTGTCATAAAATTGTCATGAATGTACATGCATGAGAAAAAACGTGACCTACTGTGACGAACACATATCATCACGGAAGTGTATTTTTTTGTAGTGTTAGCACTTGATCATTTAGTTTGTTGTTGTTGCTTTCTTCATGACTTATACATGTTCCTATGACTATGAGATTATGCAACTCCCGAATACTGTAGAAACACTTTGTGTGCTACCAAACATCACAATGTAACTGGGTGATTATAAAGGTGCTCTACAGGTGTCTCTGATGGTGCTTGTTGAGTTGGCATAGATCAAGATTAGGATTTGTCACTCCGATTGTCGGAGAGGTATCTCTGGGCCCTCTCGGTAATACACATCACTATAAGCCTTGCAAGCAATATGACTAATGATTTAGTTGCAGGATGATGCATTACGGAACGAGTAAAGAGACTTGCTGGTAATGAGATTGAACTAGGTATTGAGATACCGATGATCGAATCTCGGGCAAGTAACATACCGATGACAAAGGGAACAACGTATGTTGTTATGCGGTTTGACCGATAAAGATCTTCGTAGAATATGTAGGAGCCAGTATGAGCATCCAGGTTCCACTATTGGTTATTAACCGGAGATGTGTCTCGGTCATGTCTACATAGTTCTCGAACCCATAGGGTCCGCAAGCTTAACGTTCGGTGACAATCGGTATTATGAGTTTATGTGTTTTGATGTACCAAAGGTTGTTCAGAGTCCCGGATGAGATCATAGACATGACGAGGAGTCTCAAAATGGTTGAGACATAAAGATTGATATATTGGAAGGTTATATACGGACACCAGAAGGGTTCCGGGGGTCACTGGGTAAATACTGGAGTACCGGGAGGTTACCGGAACCCCCAGGGGAGTATATGGGCCTTAATGGGCTTTAGGGAGAGAGAGAGGGCCTGGCTAGGGCTGGGCAGTGCGCTCCCCCAAGACTAGTCTGAATTGGACTAGGGGGAGGGGAGGCGCCCCCTCCTTCCTTCTCCTCCTCTCCTTCCCTTTCCCCTTCTCCTACTCCTACTAGGAAAGGGGAGTCCTACTCCCAGTGGGAGTAGGACTCCCCTCTTGGCGCGCCCTCCTCCTTGGCCGACCGCCTCCCCCTTGCTCCTTTATATACGAGGGCAGGGGGGACCCCAAGACACACAAGTTGATCATTGATCCTTAGCCGTGTGCGGTGCCCCCCTCCACCATAATCCACCTCGGTCATATCGTTGCGGTGCTTAGGCAAAGCCCTGCGTCGGTAGCTTCATCAACACCGTCATCACGCTGTCGTGCTGACGGAACTCTCCCTCGAATCTCTATTGGATCGTGACTTCGTGGGACGTCACCGAGCTGAATGTGTGCAGATCTCAGAGGTGTCGTACGTTCGGTACTAGGATCGATTGATCGTGAAGACGTACGACTACATCAACCGCGTTGTCATAACGCTTCCGCTTACGGTCTACGAGGGCACGTGAAATACACTCTCCCGTCTCATTGCTATGCGTCACCATGATCTTGCGTGTGCGTAGGAATTTTTTTGGAATTACTACGTTCCTCAACAATGACATCTCCTCCTCCCCCCTTCATTTGCTCTGTTTCAGTCTTCATGCCGATGAAACATGCTAGCTATAGGTGTTAATCATCAGTATGCGTAACCATTATGCATCTCCCGTTCGAAAGGGTTACATCTATAAATATGCATGCATTTGCATATTTATAATCGTGATTCTTTCAAATTGTCCAACGTTATCCATGGACAACCCGAGTATGTGTAGATTGGGTTCGTTTTCCCATATGCTCTGCTCCAGATCGGATACGTCTCCAATGTATCTATAATTTTTTTTGTTCCATGCTATTATATTATCCATCTAGGATGTTTTATATGCTATTTTATATGATTTTTGGGACTAACCTATTAACCTTGAGCCCAGTGCCAGTTTCTGTTTTTTCCTTGATTTTGAGTTTTACAGAAAAGGAATACCAAACAGAGTCCAATTGACGTGCCAATCTCTGATGACATTTTATGGACAAAAAGAAGCCCCCAGAGTAAAAGTTGGGCCAGAAGAGTCCCGGGCCGCCCACGAGGGTGGGGGGCGCGCCCACCCCCCCTGGGCTCGCCCCCCTATCTTGTGGATGGCTCGGAGACCCCCCTGACATGAGACCTACGCCAAAAATTCCTATAAATACAGACACCTCCAGAAAATAACCTAGATCAGAAGTTCCACTGCCGCAAGCCTCTGTAGCCACCAAAAACCAATCGGGACCTTATTCTGGCACCCTGCCGGAGAGGGAATCCCTCACTGGTGGCCATCTTCATCATCCCGGCGCTTTCCATGACGAGGAGGGAGTATTTCACCCTCGGGGCTGAGGGTATGTACTGGTAGCTATGTGTTTGATCTCTCTCTCTCTCATGTTCTTGATTTGGCACGATCCTGATGTATCGCGAGCTTTGATATTATAGTTGGATCTTATATGTTTCTCCCCTTCTAATCTCTTGTAATTGATTGAGTTTTCCCTTTGAAGTTATCTTATCGGATTGAGTCTTTAAGGATTTGAGAACACTTGATGTATGTCTTGCATGTGCTTATCTGTGGTGACAATGGGATATTCACGTGATCTACTTGATGTATGTTTTGGTGATCTACTTGCGGGTTCAGTGACCTTGTGAACTTATGCATAGGGGTTGGCACACGTTTTCGTCTTGACTCTACGGTAGAAACTTTGGGGCACTCTTTGAAGTTCTTTGTGTTGGTTGAATAGATGAATCTGAGATTGTGTGATGCATATCGTATAATCATACCCACGGATACTTGAGGTGACATTGGAGTATCTAGGTGACATTGGGGTTTTGGTTGATTTGTGTCTTAAGGTGTTATTCTAGTACGAACTCTATGGTAGATCGAACGGAAAGAATAGCTTTGTGTTATTTTACTAAGGACTCTTGAATAGCTCGATCAGAAAGAATAACTTTCAGGTGGTTTCGTACCCTACAATAATCTCTTTGTTTGTTCTCCGCTATTAGTGAATTTGGAGTGACTCTTTGTTGCATGTCGAGGGATAGTTATATGATCCAATTATGTTATTATTGTTGAGAGAACTTGCGCTAGTGAAAGTATGAACCCTAGGCCTTGTTTCCTAGCATTACAATACCGTTTGTGCTCACTTTTTTCATTAGTTACCTTGCTGTTTTTATATTTTCAGATTACAAATACCTGTATCTACCATCCATATTGCACTTGTATCACCATCTCTTCGCCGAACTAGTGCACCTATACAATTTACCATTGTATTGGGTGTGTTGGGGACACAAGAGACTCTTTGTTATTTGGTTGCAGGGTTGTTTGAGAGAGACCATCTTCATCCTACGCCTCCCACGGATTGGTAAACCTTAGGTCATCCACTTGAGGGAAATTTGCTACTGTCCTACAAACCTCTGCACTTGGAGGCCCAACAACGTCTACAAGATGAAGGTTGTGTAGTAGACATCAAGATCTTTTCTAGCGCCGTTGCCGGGGAGGTGAGTGCTTGAAGGTATATCCTTAGATCATGCACTCGAATCATTTTTGTTTCTTCTTTTATCACTAGTTTAGTCTATAAAAGAAAACTACAAAAAATGGAATTAAGGTTGCCTCATATGCTTCATGTTTTTAATGGCTTTCGTGAAAATGATGGGAAGGAAAATTGTGCTCAAGTACTACAAGAAGAAGTACATAGAATGCTTGGCATAAAATATGTGAATGATGAGCATGATTGCAATGTTGTTAGTATGAATTCTTTGAATACCCATGATGCGAATGATATTCAAAGCCACAAGCTTGGGGATGCTATGTTTGATGAAGATGATATGTTTAGTCCCCCAAGTTCTGATGAGCAACTTTATTATGATGAAAGCATGGCTCCTATTTATGATGATTATTGTGATGATGCGTATGCTATAAAGAATAAAGATAACCATGAAACTTGTCATCATGATTTTAATTTTCAATTGGATTATGCTTCACATGATAGTTATTTTGTTGAGTTTGCTCCCACTACTATTCATACGAACAAATTTGCTTATGTGGAGAGTAGTAAAATTTCTATGTCTGTGCATCATGAAAGTAATGCTTTATGTGATGGTTATATTGTTGAATTCATTCATGATGCTACTAAAAATTATTATGAGAGAGGAACATGTGTTCTTACATATTGCAATAATATCAAGTTTACTCTCTATGTGTTGAAATTTTTGATGCACTTACTTTGCCTTCCTATGCAACTTGATTCTTGTTCCCATAAATTGTTTCCTCACAAAATCCCTATGCATAGGAAGTTGGTTAGTCTTAAATGTGCTAGTCATATTCTTCATTATGCTCTCTTTATGTTTCAATTCCATCATTGAAATCGCCATGCCTAGCTAAAAAGGCATTAAAGAAAAGCGCTTGTTGGGAGACAACCCAATATTTACCCCTACCGTTTTGTGTGTTCACATGATTAAGCTACTGTATTAATCATGTTTTATAGCTTTTTTCAATAAAGTGCCAAGTAAGACCTTACGGTGATAGTTGTGTTGATCCTGCTGAAAATCAAAAACTTTTGCGCCCAGTAAATTAGTTTTTATAATTCACATAAATGTGCTTTTGATCTTATTCTTTTTTATATGGATTGGTACACACATTTCTCAGGTTTTCCTACTTTGGTAGGATTTTTGGAGTTACAAGAGTATTAGATAGTTACAGATTACTACAGACTGTTCTGTTTCTGACAGATTCTGTTTTCTATGTGTTGCTTGCTTATTTTGATGAATCTATGAGTAATATCGGAGGTATGAACCATAGAGAAGTTGGAATACAGTAGATATTACACCAATATAAATTTAGAATGAGTTCATAACAGTACCTAAGTGGTGATTTATTTTCTTATACTAACGGAGCTTACGAGTTTTCTGTTAAGTTTTGTGTTGTGAAGTTTTCAAGTTTTGGGTAAAGATTCGATGGACTATGGAATAAGGAGTAGCAAGAGCCTAAGCTTGGGGATGCCCAAGGCACCCCAAGATAATATTCAAGGACAACCAAGAGCCTAAGCTTGGGGATGCCCCGGATGGCATCCCCTCTTTCGTCTTCATTCATCGGTAACTTTACTTGGAGCTATATTTTTATTCACCACATGATATGTGTTTTGTTTGGAGCGTCATTTTGTTTTATTTTGTTTTGCTTGCTGTTTGAATAATCCCAAGATCTGAAATTCTTAAATGTTAGAGAGTCTTCACATAGTTGCATAATTATTCGACTACTCATGATCTTCACTTATATCTTTTGGAGTAGTTTGTCATTTGCTCTAATGCTTCACTTATATCTTTTTAGAGCACGACGGTGGTTTTATTTTGAAGAAATAGATGACCTATCATGCTTCACTTATATTATTTTGAGAGTCTTTAGAACAGCATGGTAATTTGCTTTGGTTATGAATTCAGTCCTAATATGATAAGCATCCAAGAGGGATATAATAAAAACTTTCATATAAAGTGCATTGAATACTATTAGAAGTTTGATTCCTTATGATTGTTTTGAGACTTGTAGATTTTTGCAATGAATATGTGAGTTCTTTATGACTAATGTTGAGTCCATAGATTATACGCACTCTCACCCTTCCACCATTGCTAGTCTCTCTTGTGCCGCGCAATTTTCGCCGGTACCATACACCCACCATATACCTTCCACAAAACAGCCACCATACCTACCTATTATGGAATTTCCATAGCCATTCCGAGATATATTGCCATGCAACATTCCACCGTTCCATTTATTATGACATGCTTCATCATTGTCATATAGCTTTGCGTGACCATGTAGTTGACATCGTATTTGTGGCAAAGCCACCTTTCATAATTCTTTCATACGTGTAACTCTTGATTCATTGCACATCCCGGTACACCGCCGGAGGCATTCATATAGAGTCAAATTTTGTTCTAAGTATCGAGTTATAATTCATGAGTTGTAAGTAAATAAAAGTGTGATGATCATCATTATTAGAGCATTGTCCCAATGAGGAAAGGATGATGGAGACTATGATTCCCCCACAAGTCGGGATGAGACTCCGGACGAGAAATAAAAAAAAACAAGAGGCCAAAAAAAGAGAGAAGGCCCAAAAAATACAAAAAAATGAGAGAAAAAGAGAGAAGGGGCAATGCTACTATCCTTTTGCCACACTTGTGCTTCAAAGTAGCACCATTATCTTCATGATAGAGAGTCTCCTATGTTGTCACTTTCATATACTAGTGGGAATTTTCATATAAGAACTTGGCTTGTATATTACAATGATGGGCTTCCTCAAAATGCCCTAGGTCTTCATGATCAAGCAAGTTGGATGCACACCCAGTTAGTTTCTTTTTGAGCTTTCATATACTTATATCTCTAGTGCATTCGTTGCATGGCAATCCCTACTCACTCACATTCATATCTATTGATGGGTTTCCGTGTCAAAACCGGCGGATCTCGGGTAGGGGGTCCTGAACTGTGCGTCTAGGCGGATGGTAACATGAGACAAGGGACACGATGTTTTTACCCAGGTTCGGGCCCTCTCGATGGAGGTAAAACCCTACTCCTCCTTGATTAATATTGATGATATGGGTAGTACAAGAGTGGATCTACCACGAGATCAGAGAGGCTAAACCCTAGAAGCTAGCCTATGGTATGATTGTTGATCGTCCTACGGACTAAAACTCTCCGGTTTATATAGACACCGGAGAGGGCTAGGGTTACACAGAGTCGGTTACAATGGGAGGAGATCTTCATATCGAATCGCCAAGCTTGCCTTCCACGCCAAGGAAAGTCCCATCCGGACACGGGATGAAGTCTTCAATCTTGTATCTTCATTGTCCGGGAGTCTGGCCAAAGGTCATAGTCCGGCCATCCGGACACCCCTTAATCCAGGACTCCCTCAGTAGCCCCTGAACCAGGCTTCAATGACGACGAGTCCGGCACGCAAATTGTCTTCGGCATTGCAAGGTGGGTTCCTCCTCCGAATACTTCATAGAAGATGTTGAACACAAGGATAGTGTCCGGCTCTGCAAAAATAAGTTCCACATACCACGGTAGAGAGAATAATATCTGCAAAAATCTAATCTGTTGAAGTATTCCGCAGCGTGACATCACGCCACGGCCAAGCTTTTATTCGAGTCGTTTTACTGTTCCACCTCGGCACGTTTAGCGAGGCGGTTTCCTTGGCACGTCTTGTCAAAGGAAAGATCGTGTCCCCTTATTCCGGGATTCTCATAGATACGGGTGTGGGTAACCCAACCACGCCTTTTGGTATGATTCTCTAATTGAAAGCGAGTACCAAACGGTTACGGGGAGGGCTCTTGGTATTCAACTCCTTTATAAAGAGACCAAGGCTCGACTCCTTTCTTTTTCAATCCAATCGAATCCGCCCCTCGCCTCGAGTTCCAACACTCAAAGCTCTAATTTTAGGCGCTTCGGACCTTCGACGATGTCCGGCTCCAACCTTCAAGGCCGGTGGGTGCCTTCCTCCATTACGGAAGAAGACGTGCGAAAGCTGAGAGATGCCAGGTATCTAACCGGCAAAATCTTGCATAGGCTGCGTGCTCAAGGGCAGACCATTCCCCCTCCTCAGCCCGGTGAGAGCGTGGTGTTCACATCTCACTTCCTTCGGGGGCTAGGCTTCCCGATTGATCCCTTCATGAGGGGGCTGATGTTGTATTATGGGCTGGAATTTCACGACTTAGCTCCGGAGTCCATCCTCCAAATTTCATCATTCATCGTCGTGTGTGAGGCCTTCCTCCATATCACTCCTCACTTCGGATTGTGGCATAGAACCTTCAAGGTGGAGCCGAAGATGATAAAAGGGCAGCACGCTGAGTGCGGAGGAGCTATTATAAGCAAGATAGCCGGCGCTCCCTGGCCCGAGGGCACTTTCCAAGAGGAGTTCGGCTTATGGCAATGGGACTGGTTTTACATCACAGCCCGCAGGAGCACCACATGGGTGGCGCCACCTCCTTTCCGCTCGAGTCCCCCACCACGGCGAGCATCATGGGTCAATGAAGGGCTTATCTGGGGGCCGTCCAAAGACGTGCCCCTACTGCAGGACCGCATTCGGGATCTCCTAGAAAGAGATATTAACTTGACCGTAGTGGCGCAAGTCATGCTGCCCTGCAAACGTCGCCCTCTCCGCCTGTGGGAATTTAATACGGAGGGACCGCAAGTCCTCCAACATTTTATGGGCGCGACACCCGTGGAGATGTACAAATTGTTCTTCGGATCACAAGCAAGGTGTCCGGATTTGTCCGAGGATGCTGGTCTGAGCTGCAATCGCCCGGATGCTAAGGTAAGTAGCCCCGTATTTGGACACACCATCCGTATTTTCATCATAAAGTCCCTTTAACAGAGCTATCCCTTGAACAGGAGTGGATAGCGAAGGCAAAGCTTATCAGGTGTCCAGCCCCCCTGCCCGAGACCGCGCCGGATCCCGTGTTAACCAGGATGCTGGAGATTATGCTTTCGGCAGAGGGCGAAGAGGGGAACCAAGGAGCTACCGCCTCCATGGGGGAGACTGTCAGGAAGGGAGGAATCGAGACTTCCCCCAACCTGGGAAAGAAAAGGAGTGCATCTGAAGACCCGGAGGGGATGACCTCGAAACGGGGGAAGAAATCTTCGTCAGAGGATCCGGCGCCGGAGACTGCCCTGGCCGCATTGCGCCCTCAAGGGGATCAGCTTTCCTCCGAGCCGTAAGTAAAGAGAGGGGTTAAAAAATGAGTAGCATCCCTGTTTTATTTCTGAGGAAGATAACCAAAATATTACCTTGCAGTTCGGGTCTCAACCCTTCTCAGCAGAGCTCGTCTTCAGGGGATCTTCGTTCGGAGATGATGGAGAGCGAAACGCCTCCCCTAGCTGCACCGACTTACGAGGCAGGTGACCCCGAGGTGTCGTCTCGGTGGGTTTCTCCAAGTCCGGATCCTGAAAAAGGTCGTCGGGCTAGTCCGGTGCCTTTTGGTGCGAGGCTGGAGAGGCTGAGGGATCTGCTAGGGTGAGCGTACGTCTCAGAAGAACACCGTATGTTGATGAACACGGTGATAGGAAGGATTTCATCCTCGGAAAGCAGATTGTACAAGGCCGCCAGGAGTTCACTGACAGGCTTTGAGGTACATGAAAAAGTGTACTTTTTGATAGAGCTGCATATAAAATGCGCCCTATATAAGTAGTAGCCCCTGAGACTCTGTGTGTCATCAAGAGTGATGGCGCACAGAGGATCATAGCCCCAGGTATAAAATGTCACCTTTTTATGAAGGTGGCAAGGTGTTCGGTGGCTAGCCGGACTGATGAATCTGCCGAGCTAAAGCGGCAACTTGACGTGCCGGATGCTGACATCGTGCTTGTACATAAGCGGCTAGATGAGGCACAAGGTATGCTCCACAGACATCTGATAAGAGGAGTGCGATGCTCATGCCTTACAATATATGTGCTTAATGCAGGTAGTGTTGCTGACGTGGAGAACCTTTGGGCGGAACTTGCCCAAGACAAGGAGCAAGCAAGGAAAAGTGATGCGGCTGCCGTTAAGGCGGCTGAAGAGCTGAAAGCCGAAGAGGCGGCTCACCGTCAGAGCAAGAAGGTAATAGCTGAGATGGCTATAAAATTAAAGGATGCTGCCGACGGTTGTAAATTTCTTGAACAAGGAGATAAGGCGGCTCAGAAGGATCTTGAAAAGATCACTGCCGAGGCCAAGGATACTCGCTCTGCAATGAGAGCTATGAAGGAGGAGCTGCGTCAGGCCGGAGATATCACTGCTGGAAAGCCCTACATGCTGCAGATGAAATTTGGAGACCCCAAGTATGCTCCGTTAGACCGGCAGTGGAGTGCGGAAAACACTTATCTGGATTTGGCAGCTAGTGCGGCAGACGCGACCGAACACTTCCGCGGCCGAGGTGACCATGGATTGGAAGAGCTTTTTTGGTCGCAGTTCCACAATCCAGAACGCCCACTTTCGGTATCCGACCGTTTGGCCGCCTGGGCGGAGCTGAACAGGCTATCCGGACTCGCCATGAGGTATGTTGCGAGTCGTCTGTGGCCGGAGAAGCCGGAGCCAAAGAGTTACTTTGGCTTGGTGCAGCAGTTCCTTGGTTCGATGCCGCATGCTGATGCAATGAAGAGGTCGGCGTGCATAGAGGGTGCACAGTGGCTCTTGCCCATGTCAAAACATACTGGGCGGATATGAAGGCCTGTGTTGTTGCATCCCAGGATTCGGACGAAAGCCGAGTACCTGCCAAGCACTACTTTGAGGAAGTTCTTCATGGCGCTCATTCAATAGAGTCGTAGTGCTCGAAGGATGTTGTGTTCGAATAGTTGTACTATTGTAAAACGAATATTTTGATAGAATATAAAGGGTTTTTATACTTGTGCTTGCAAGAATTATGATGCCTCATGTGCGGCCGTTTAATGTATATGTGTATATAACCTGAAAGATGGCAGTCGTTGGCTTCAGCCCCCACGCATAGAATGCGGGGGTGTTTGCAAAAAGGCGCCTTTTCACACTTAATCCAACGCCTTGGTCCTATAAAGGAGGTGGTGGTGCGGCAAACTAGGCAACCGGACTATAATGCTTTATCACTTTCACTTAGCCATAGGAGTTTGAAAGTGGGGCTACTGAATAGCCCCTCGGGGCACCGCGCTCACCCGAATTCAGGGCACGAGTGTGCCTGACCGGGAAGCGGCCCTTCGTTAATGTTGAGGAATCCTAAAGATTCCGAAAGTCATCGAGTGGTTGACCAGTCTCTCGCTATATCATGACAGTCAGTTTTCGGCTTTCTCTACTAAGGTGCTCGCCTGGCCGAACCGGGGCACAATCGCAGTAGTTCTCCTGGTGCCGCATTAGCCGATATAACGGAACGTAAGGCAGCAAAACACAGGAGCCGGGCAAACCCAACATTTGACCAAAGACATGATTCGGAGCTGATGCATATAAGGCCAAACTCGCGACGCCGAACACTCCCTAAGGTATTCGGTCTTTATGAAGACGGGCGAAATAGAGCCCTTGGTAAAAAAGCCGCTGGTGTCCAGGTACGCGCAAAATTCTAGCGTGGCCACATGCCAAGACACCAGCCTCCTCCTCGGTTATAGCGAAAATCGGGGGATGTTGTCAACAAGAGACAGTGAAAAAGGTTTACGCGGGGTCTTAATCTGAAAAGAATCCTTGAAACGGGTCCCTGCTGCACGTCTGCGCCTGTGTCTCCGTTGTGCCGTATCCTGGACGGGCGTAGCACGATGTTCGTCTGCGAAAGAGAGGAACTTAGTAAAAAATAAGCGTGCGAGAAATCTATATTAAAATAAACAAAATACAGTTGGAGCAAGAATTGAGCCGTATTGTCTCCTTGCGTGAACACGCGGAGCCCCTTGTACAGGGTAATGCGGCTATTAAGCCTATGTACGTTTACGCCGGACTCGTCGAGCCGTGTCCGGGATAGTAGGGCTAGATTAGTGTGCGACTGTCCAGGCGGCCGCACCTTTACCCGTACTTTGGGGGTCAATTGATATTCCCCTGTAATGAGATGATGCCTCATGGTCCGGGCATTTTAAGTGTAAGAGATGCACAATGCGGTATTGCGTTAAAGCGGGCGAAAGCTTCACGTCCCAGTAGCGCTTGATAGCGACTTACGAATGGGGCGATGTGGAATGTTAGTTGTTCACTTCAGAAGTTGTCGGGTAAGCCAAACGTGACTTCTAACGAAAGGGAACCCATACTCTGGGTATCTGGACCCGGCGTGACTCCTTGAAAGGAAGTGTTGCCATGGCGGATTATAGCTGGGTTTACCCCTAGTTTGCGGATTGTGTCCTGATATAACAGGTTTAAGTCACTGCCGCCGTCCATAAGGACTTTCGTAAATTGGAGTCCGTCAATAATCAGATTCAAGACCAAGGCAGTCCAGCCTGCTTTCCGGGCTCCTCTGGAGTAATCCTGATGATCAAAGGTGATTGGTTGTAACAACCAGTGGCGGTGCTCATTTGGGGCTGGCCGTATGGCGCGTGTCTTCATAAGCGCCGTTCTGTTTTTCCCTTTTGTCATCTGAAGTGAATTTACTGTTTTGACTTCTTGCGGGAACTTCTTTTGTTCTCCGGTGTTCTGCTTGTGGGGTGCGTCGTCATCCTTGCTTGGCGTGTCGAGCCCCTTGTGTTCGGCGTTGAGTTTGCCGGACTGCTTGAAGACCCAACAATCTCTGTGGGTATGGTTTGCAGGTCTCCCGGGAGTACTGTGGATTTGACATATTTTGTCCAGGACTTTGTTGAGGTTAGACAACTCGTCCCTGTCATCTTTGGGTGGCGGCTTTTTCTGATTTTGCCGAGAGCTTTTGAATCCGGCGTTGACTGTCGTGCTCATCGGGCTGTTATCCTTGATTCGGCGTTGTTCTTTGTTACGGCGCAGTTTCCCGTTTCCATCTCTGAGTTTGGATGTGCTCGGGTCACTGGTGCTGCTTCTTGCCAACCAGCTATCCTCTCCTGCGCAAAAGCGGGTCATGAGGCTTGTTAATGCGGCCATTGTTTTTGGCTTTTCTTGGCCGAGGTGTCTGGCGAGCCATTCGTCTCGGATGCTATGTTTGAAAGCTGCTAGGGCCTCGGCGTTCGGACAGTCGACTATCTAATTCTTTTTAGTAAGGAATCTGTTCCAGAGTTTCCGGGCTGACTCTCCGGGCTGCTGAGTTATATGACTCAGATCATCTGCATCCGGAGGTCGGACATAGGTCCCTTGAAAATTTTCCAGGAAAGCATCCTCGAGCGCTTCCCAACTTCCCATGGTGTCTTCGGGAAGGCTTTTAAGCCAATGTCGGGCTGGCCCTTTGAGCTTAAGGGGTAAGTATTTTATGGCGTGGAGGTCATCTCCTCTGGCCATGTGTATGTGCAGGATATAATCCTCGATCCAGACTCCAGGTTCTGTTGTTCCGTCATATGCTTCTATGTTCACGGGCTTGAATCCCGCTGGAAATTCATGATCCAGCACCTCATCGGTAAAACATAGGGGATGTGCGGCGCCCCTGTATGTAGGTGTGCCGCGATGTTCGGATATTTTTTGCATTGCATTGCTCACTGGAGCTTGCTTTCTTGGCCCGTAGATGGATCTGGTTGGGCCATTTTTTTTATGCGAATCCTTGGGCGGATCGCACGCCGTATTGAGTGCGGCGCCCTTTGTCGACTGAGGTTGATCTTGGGGTCATCTATCCGACCTTGTGGCTTCCTTATTTTTTGACTGTGGGGGCTCTATGGCCTCTTCATCAAATTCCGGTAGTAGTTTCCGCTTCGGATAGCTCTTTGTGTGACGACTATTGCCGTACTTGTGTGCGGTATTGAGTACTTTGCCCCATCTGATCCTGAGTGCATCTTCTGCTGTTTTGAGCCTCCGCTTCTGCTTTTTCAGGCTACACGCAGTGGCAACGAGCCTTTGGTGGAGGTTCTGATGTTCTAGCAATTTGTCCGTCATGAGGTCGTCCGGACTATTATCTTTCCCGGGGATGGGTTGTTCGGATTGTCCGCCCTGTTTGGACGGTTGCTCGATGGCATGTTCGTCTTCCGTTGATTCACCCTGCTCTATGGCTGGGTCTTTGTCGAGGTGGGGCTTGGCGTGGCGCTTACGCCGCCGCTTTGACTGTTTTTTGAGGGAGCGATCCCTGTTTGCGCCCTTTTGATCCTCGTTGTCATTTCTTTTAGGTGTGTCCACCATGTATACATCGTATGATGAGGAGGCTTTCAAGTGACCTATAGGTGCTGGTTCTTGGTCGTTTCCTTCATCGGCGTCCATACCGTTGATGTCTTCGGAGTCGAAGTCGAGCATATCAGTTAGATCATTGACAGTGGCTACAAAGTGGGTGGTGGGTGGGTTTCGAATTTCTTCGTCGTCCGCATCCCAACCCTGCTGACCATAATCCGGCTAGGGCTCTCCTGAAAAAGAGAGAGACTTTAGGGAGTTCAGGATATCGCCAAAGGGCGACTGCTGAAAGACGTCCGCGGCGGTGAACTTCATGATCGGAGCCCAATCGGTTTCGATCGGAAGGGGTGCAGGAGATTCAGAGTCTGGAACGAAGTTCGGCACCTTGGAGTCACGGGCCTTGCAAAGGACTGGGCTGGTATTCGGCTCTATCGCCGCAGAGATTGCGGCTTCCGGGGCAGCGTCCAACCGTCCATCCCCGACTGGCGCAGTCGGCTCCGAGCTATTGATCGAAGTGGACACCCGAGCGGCACTCTGGGCTTTGTCCGGCGGCAGAGTTAGATCATGCCCATCGGGACAGTGCGACACGCTCGGTCATGGCTCGAATCCGTCGAAGATCGAGTCCCCGCGGATATCGGCCATGTAATTTAAGCTTCCAAACCTGACCTGATGGCCAGGGGCGTAGCTTTCGATCTGCTCCAGATGGCCAAGCGAGTTGGCCCGCAGTGCGAAGCCGCCGAATACGAAGACCTGTCCGGGGAGAAGAGTCTCACCCTGGACCACGTCGTCGTTGATGATCGAAGAAGCCATCGGGCCTAAAGGTGACGACACAGAGGAACTCTCAATGAAAGCACCAATGTCGGTGTCAAAACCGGCGGATCTCGGGTAGGGGGTCCCGAACTGTGCGTCTAGGTGGATGGTAACAGGAGACAAGGGACACGATGTTTTTACCTAGGTTCGGGCCCTCTCGATGGAGGTAAAACCCTACTCCTGCTTGATTAATGTTGATGATATGGGTAGTACAAGAGTGGATCTACCACGAGATCAGAGAGGCTAAACCCTAGAAGCTAGCCTATGGTATGATTGTTGTTCGTCCTACGGACTAAAACTCTCCAGTTTATATAGACACCGGAGAGGGCTAGGGTTACACAGAGTCGGTTACAATGGGAGGAGATCTTCATATCGAATCGCCAAGCTTGCCTTCCACGCCAAGGAAAGTCCCATCCGGACACGGGACCAAGTCTTCAATCTTGTATCTTCATAGTCCGGGAGTCCGGCCAAAGGTCATAGTCCGGCCATCCAGACACCCCCTAATCCAGGACTCCCTCAATGGGAATTCTCCATAGCCCATTGATACGCCTAGTTGATGTGAGACTATCTTCTCCTTTTTGTCTTCTCCACAACCTCCATTCTATTCCACTATGGTGCTATGTCCATGGCTCACGCTCATGTATTGCGTGAAAGTTGAAAAAGTTTGAAAATACTAAAGTATGAAACAATTGCTTGGCTGAAACCGGTGTTGTGCTTGATTAAATACTTTATGTGATGAAGATAGAGCATAGCCAGACTATATGATTTTGTAGGGATAAGCTTTCTTTAGCCATGTTATTTTGAGAAGACATGATTGCTTTGTTAGTATGCTTGAAGTATTATTACTCTTATGTCAATATTAGACTTTTATCTTGAATCATTTGGATCTGAACATTCATGCCACAATAAAGTAAATTACATTGAGAAATATGCTAGGTAGCATTCCACATCAAAAATTATGTTTTTATCATTTACCTACTCGAGGACGAGCAGGAATTAATCTTGGGGATGCTTGATACGTCTCCAACGTATCTATAAATTTTTATTTGTTCCATGCTATTATATTATCCATCTAGGATGTTTTATATGCTATTTTATATGATTTTTGGGACTAACCTATTAACCTAGAGCCCAGTACCAAATGGAGTCCAATTGACGTGCCAATTTTTTATGATTTTTTATGGACCAAAAGAAGCCCCCTAGAGTAAAAGAGTTGGGCCAGAAGAGTCCCGGGCCGCCCACGAGGGTGGTGTCAGTGTCAAAACTGGCGGATCTCGGGTAGGAGGTCCCGAACTGTGCGTCTAAGGCTAATGGTAATAGTAGGCAGGGGACACGATGTTTTACCCAGGTTCAGGCCCTCTCGATGGAGGTAATACCCTACTTCCTGCTTGATTGATCTTGATGATATAAGTATTATAAGAGTTGATCTACCACGAGATTGTAGAGGCTAAACCCTGGAAGCTAGGCTATGATTATGATTGTGGTTGTCCTACGGACTAAACCCTCCGGTTTATATAGACAGCGGAGGGGGCTAGGGTTACACAGAGTCGGTTATGGAGAAGGAAATCTACATATCTGAATTGCCAAGCTTGCCTTCCACGCAAAGGAGAGTCCCATCCAAACACGGGGCAAAGTCTTCAATCTTGTATCTTCATAGTCCAACAGTCCGGCCAAAGTATATAGTCTGGCTGTCTGAGGACCCCTTAATCCAGGACTCCCTCAGTAGCCCCTGAACCACGCTTCAATGACGATGAGTCCGGCGCGTAGATTGTCTTCGGCATTGCAAGGCGGGTTCCTTCTCTGAAAACTCCATAGAATATTTCGAACACAAGAATCATGTTCAGCTCTTCAAAACAAATTCCACATACCACAGTATAGAGCACAAAACTAATCTGCTGACAACTTTTTTATTATGACATCACGCCACGGTCCGGTCATTATTCGAACCGTTTTCCGCAACCTGCCACTGCACGTAAAGTGGGGCGGTTTCCTTGACACGTCTTGTCGAAGCAGAGATCATGTTCCCTTATCACGGGATTCTCTTCAATACGGGCATGGGTAACCCAACCGCGCCATCAATCGTGGCGCTTGGGGAATAAGCAATTTTAACGGGCAAGTGGGAAGGCGCACAGTTTCTACCGCCTTTATAAAGAGATAGGGATCCTCCTTTTTCACCCACGCCTTCTTCTTCCTTTGCTCATCCATTCTCGCACGCTAGAGCTCCAGCGCCCCAGTTCTCACCTTCTCTGTACAACCATTCCAAACATGTCTGGAGCAGGAGGCAAGTGGATGGCCTCCTCTCTCACGGGGGAGGACATTACGAAGCTCCAGGAGGCCAGATACTTGGCCGCAGACATCACGCACTGGCTCCCAGACGCGGGGCAGATCGTTCCGACTCTGTAACCCCACGAGAGGGTTGTGTTCCTCCCCCACTTCGTCCGCGGACTGGGATTCCCCCTCCACCCATTTGTCCGAGGGATAATGTTTTACTATGGACTAGATTTTCATGATATGGCCCCTAATTTCATCCTCAACATCTCGGTGTTTATCGTTGTGTGTGAGGTTTTCCTCCGCATCAAGCCCCACTTCGGTCTGTGGCTGAAGATTTTCAACGTGAAGCCGAAGATAGTGGTCCGCCAGCAAGCGGAGTGCGGAGGCACCATGGTGGGCAAGATGCCCAATGTCACCTGGCTCAAAGGCTCCTATGTGGAGACCGTGAAAGGGTAGCAGTCGGGGTGGTTTTACATCACTGAGCCGCGCGACGCCAACTGGGCGGTGGCTCCCAAATTCCGATCTGGCATCCCCATGCGGCTCAACTCCTAGAAGAGGAAGGGCTTAGCCTGGGGCGCACCTGCGGAGCTGACCGGACTCCAGAACTGCATCAAAAATATGATAAGCAAGAAAATCAAGCTTGTCAATGTGGTCCAAGTCATGCTCTTTCGCCGGATTCTCCTGTGCCAAAGACGGGCATTCAACATGTGGGAGTTCGATTCGGCCAAACACCAAACGCTGCAAGAGCTCTTTGACACGATGTATAAAGATGTCTGGAAGGTGTTGTTCAAGGCCTCCGAAGTACCTCCTCCCACCACCGAGGACTGCGGGCTCAGTGCAAGGAGCCCCGCCAATCTGGTAAGCTCTCTATATTTCACGAGATCTTCCCTTCCTCAGTATGTTTGTGGGAGAAATCTAAGCCATCATACTGATTGAACATGACTATGTGGCGACAACGGAGCGGATCGACTGTCCAGCTCCGTTGCCTGAAGATCCAGCAACTGCTCTCCTGACGGAGATGCTGTTTCCGGCGCCCTATGAGGTGCCGGATAAGAAGGCCAAGAAGAAGGCCACGGGGACTAGGAAAAGTCTCCGACGCAAGGTGGTGTCGGACTCATCATCCGAAGACACCGAGGCGCACTCCTCCAACGAAAACGAGGAGGAGGAAGAGGAAAACCCTCTCCCCCAAACCGAGGGGGAGAAGAAAAGGAAGACCGCCCCTTCCAGGGAGGCCAAAAGGTCCAAGAAGGGAAGGACCCTCCCTCCGGACCACTCCACCATGGCCGCCTACAGTGATGAGGAGTGGCTACCCAGGGACAAGTCCCTGGCGAAGTCGTAAGTATTCGGATACCATAATACTTCTGGCATGTTTAGCTTTATGGCTTCTTATCATGTCAAAATATATTTGTGCAGTCCGTCCAAAGCCCACATCGACTTATCCTCCTCGGATGTATCATTGAGCTCGTCAGAGATGAACAGCTATTCGCTCCCGACGGCCTCCACTCCCCGGCCCGCGGATGACAACGAGGTGTTATCTCAGAGGATACCGGGTCAGGGAGAGATAGTTCTGGAGGCGCCTCAAGGCGATAACCCCGATGTCGGGCTCATGGGGGGGGGAGATCCCCATGGATTCTGATGAGGGGGGTCACAACAAGCTTGGCCCCCAGACGGATACTGCACCGGAACCTCCAGTGGTTCCGGATTCAGGCAGGCAGCCCCTCGCCAAGGGGGGCGAGCCTCCTATGCCGATGACATCTTTCCATCCAGAGGCATTGGATAACTTGGTGGAAGCGCTTCAGAGCGCTTCCCTTGATTAAGGATACCGTACTCTTATGAGTACGGTGATTGCGAAGGTTCAGTCCGCCAAAAGTGGATTGACCGAAGCCTGTGCCAGCCTCCTGACAGGCTTTGAGGAAAGTGATTTAAATTATGAGAAAGTATCACAGTATAGACAGTAGCCCCTGATGCTCTGTTTGGTGTTTGGAAAGAAAGGCCGAACAGAGGATCAAATATTATTTCCAGGAGTCTAATCATATTCTGTCTATGTGAATATGCAGGCGTCACTGCTTGCCGCCTCCGCTACCACTGTGGAGGTCTCCGGACTGAGGCAGAACCTGGGGCGGGCTGAAGAAGAGCTCGGCCTCGTGAAGAGGCAGCTCGAGGATAACAAAGGTAAGTGATACACCGTCTAAAGGTTATATGAAGGAAAAAATTGTTGATGTTAATAGAAGCATGATGAATTTTAATAGGGGCCATGAACGAAGTGGCAGCCCTTAAGAAGGCGATGTCCGAGTCCGAGGCAAAGCGGCCAGGGAGCGCACTGAGCGCGAAAAACAAGAGGCTCGAGTTGATGAGGTCCAGCAAGAGCTCCAGGATTTCGTCAAAAAATTCGAGTCCTTGGAGCGTGATTCCAAGACGCAAGAGTCGGAGCTTGCGAAGGCCCGTCAAAGAACGCAAGACGCCAAGGTAGAAGCCCAGAAGGCCCTCCTGGAGATTGAGGCAGCCAAGAAGATAGCGGCGGGTAAGGCTTTCATTATGCAAAGCAAGCATGTGAAGGAAACTTTCATTTTACTTACCCGAATTCGGAGCTCTCCAGGAGCATTCGCAGATCTGACGCATAACATTTATGATGCCGCAGAGTTCTACCAGGCTGAGGAAGGGAGCTCGACGGATAAGCTGTTTTGGTCCCAGTGTATTGGGTTCGAACATCTGATGCCCTTGATCGACCAGCTTAAGCAACTGGTCGAACTTCACAAGGCGGCCGAACTGGCCATGAAGGACCTCCTAGCCCGGCTGTGTCCTGGCAAGCCCCTGCCCGGCAGCTACTTTGGCCTTATCAAGCGTATGGTAAATGCCTGTCCGCGGCTTGAAGTCATTAAGCGGTCTGTCTGCATTGAAGCTGCACGCAGGGCCTTGGCCCGTGCAAAAGTGCACTGGGGGAAGATGGATGCCGAGAAGCTAGTGACATAGGGGCCGCCGAAGGGCAAGGAGCATCGCCACCCCAAACAGTACTATGACAATGTCATTAAGGGTGCCTACCTTGTGGCGGATGAATGTACTAAGGATGTAATATTTGAATGAATGTACTCATGTCATCCTGTAATGTGAAAACGAGTTCATGTGTGCTATATGGCACTTGTTAATTTAAAATTTTACCTTCTGTGCGGCCGTTTATAAAATCTTGAGAGTTGCCAGTCATCGGCTTCTGCCCCCATGTAACTAGTACTGGGGTGTTCGGGATAAATATAAACAATCTCTATCCAAATTTTTGGTCCTTTTGAGGAGGTGTTTAGCGCAGCAAACAAGGCAATCGGACTATACGACTTTATCGCTCTCACTTGGCCATAGAAGTCTACAATTTTAAATTTTGGCGAAGCCCCCAGTATCCGGGAGGCCGGACTTTGGGCGCTATATACGCCTAAATCGGACGAGGCCGATTCCTCGCCTGAAGTGGAAAAAATCTTTAAGGGTTTGAGACCTCCCGAACTGCAACCAGCTCTCGCCTTATCATGACAGTCAGTTTTCGGCTTTCTCTACTGAGGTGTTTGTCCGGAAGAACCGGGACACAATCCCAGTAGTTCTCCCTGCGCTACCTTAGCCGATATAGTGGAACGTAAGGTACCAAAACATAGGAGACGGGCAAACCCAACTATTGACCCAAGACATGATTCGGAGTTGATGCATATAATGCTATAAGTTCGGGTGTCGCACTATCAAAAGTGTTCGGACTTGTCTTGCCATGTTATGGGGTACACTGAGGCCCTTGGCGAACTAAACGTACCAAAGTGTACGGGTGCGGTTTGTATTAAATAAGCCACCAAGGAAAAACATAAAGAAAGTGTAAAAATAAGTTGATGTTGTATATTTTCCCATTGTTATTTAAATAATACGTCAAAGCGTATGTGTACAAGTAGTGCAATAAGCAAAATGGGACTATTTGACATGTTCTAGCCAAGGGTAAGCTGTACGTGGGTATGTAAAACAAGTATAACCATCGTTATCAGAGACCACCTGAGTATTCCCTTATACGCCCTAGCTTCTTGTCTTCTTGGGTTTTTCTTCCTGTGACGACTTCGGTAATCCGGATACCTGAGAGGGCTTCCAGAAAGTAGGTTCCTGAAAGAAAGAAAGTCATGAAGGAATACGGGTCCGGGGGGCGGTTGAGCCGCGTTGTGGACCACGTCGTAGCCGTGCCTCTGTCCATGCCCATGGTATTTTGAGTGCGTAATCATGTACGCGCGGCACAAGTTTTGCCGCTTGGTTGGGGCTAGGACAGAGGACGAATTGCTAGTCAAATTCTCAACGTGCCGGGCGATCCTGTTGCAGGGTACTCCGGACTCGCTTGACGGTGTCCGAGGGCTTGATCGCCGGATTGGCTGACTGCCTAAGAAGGCTGCTTTGTACTTCTGTCGCAAGGGCCGCAGTGTGCTCCTCCATACGGAGCGAGCGTTCTGTGTTTCCATTGACTGTTGTAACCTCGCGAGGTCCTGGCATCTTGAGCTTTAGGCATGCGTAGTGCGGTGCCGCATTGAATCAAGCAAACGTAGTTCGTCCTAGTAGGGCATGATAACCACTACGGAAGGGGACGATATCGAAGATTAACTCCTCGCTTCAGAAATTGTCCGGAAATCCAAAGACCACTTCTAGTGTGATTGAGCCCGTGCAACAGGCCTCCACACCTGGTATGACACCCTTGAAGGTGGTTTTTGTGGGCTTGATCCTCGAGGGATCGATGCACATTTTGCGCACTGTATCCTGATAGAGCAGGTTCAGGCTGCAGCCACCGTCCATGAGGACTCGTGTGAGATGGAATCCGTCGATGATGGGGTCAAGGACCAATGTGGCCGAACCGCCATGACGGATACTGGTAGGATGGTCACTGCGATTGAAGGTGATCGGACAAGAGGACCATGGGTTGAACTTTGGGCGACTGGCTCCATCGCATAGACGTCCCTTAGTGCACGCTTCCGTTCCCGCTTGGGAATGTGGGTTGCGTATATCCTATTCACTGTTTTAACCTAGGGAGGGAATTTCTTTTGTCCTCCCGTGTTCGGCGGCCGGGGCTCCTCGTTGTCATCGCTATGCAGCCCCTTTTCCTTGTTTTCAGCATTCAATTTGCCAGCCTGTTTAAACACCCAGCATTCTCTGTCGGTGTGGTTGGCTGGTTTATCGGGGGTGCCGTGAATTTGACATGAACGATCAAGTATGCGGTCCAAACTAGACAAGCCCGGATTGTTTCTTTTGAATGGCTTTTTCCGCTATCCGGATTTAGAGCCTCTGAATCCGGCATTGACTGCCGTGTTTTTGGCGTTGTCGCCATTATTGCGATGCTTGTGTCTATTGCGTCGTGGCTTGCCATTGCTGTCTCTGGCATCTGAATCGCCGGAGTTTTCGGGTGTGATGTTGCTATGAGCCAGCTAGCTGTCCTCGCCCGCGCAAAAGCGGGTCATGAGTGTCGTGAGGGCTTCCATGGATTTTGGCTTCTCTTGGCCGAGGTGTCGGGAAAGCCATTCGTCGCGGATGTTATGCTTGAATGCTGCTAAGGCTTCGGCATCCGGACAGTCGACAATTTGGTTCTTCTAAGTTAGGAACCGAGTCCAGAATTTCCTGGCTGACTCTCCGGGCTGTTGGGTTATGTGACTTAAGTCATCAGCATCTGGTGGTCGCACGTAAGTGCCCTGGAAGTTATCAAGGAATGCGCCTTCTAGGTCCTCCCAACTGCCAATGGAGCTTGCTGGCAGGCTATTCAGCCAATGCCGAGCCGGTCCTTTGAGCTTAAGTGGTAGGTACTTTATGGCATGTAAGTCATCGCCGCGGGCCATGTGAATGTGTAGGACGAAATCTTCAATCCATACTGTGGGGTCTGTTGTGCCATCATATGATTCAATGTTTATAGGTTTAAACCCTTCTGGGAATTCATGATCCATAACTTCATCACTGAAGCATAGGGGGTGTGTGGCGCCTCTATGCCGGGCTACATCCCGACATAGTTCAATTGAATCTAGCCTGTTGTATTTGGCCCGGTCGGACTTTGGTTTATTGTATCTGGCGTGACGGTCATCGTCACGTCTTGTGGCGCACCCTCGTGATTCGTAGATCGATCTTGAATGTCCTGCTTTGTTTTCCAATACATCTCGCGGGTCTTTCGTATATCCCCGGGCCTTAGTATTATTGTTTGATTGGCGATAGGGTGCGGTCTGGACTTCGGGCTGGTATGCCTCTTTGTCACGGCCACGGGGTGGCCGGTCAGCCGTATCATGCACTGGTAGCATGGGCTTTAAAGCCTCCTCCTCGAGCTGAGGTAGCAACCTGCGCTTTGGGTAACTTTTGCTAGGGCGCTCGAGTCCGTATTCCTCGGCATCCAGGACCTCAATCCATCTATCAATTAGCAGATCTTCATCAAATTGAAGCTGTTGCTGCTTTTTCTTCAGGCTTTTTGCAGTGGCTATAAGCCGGCGCTTGAAGCGCTCCTGCTCGATGGGATCCTCAGGCACAATGAATTCTTCATCGCCAATGCTCACTTCATCTTCGGGGAGAGGCATGTAATTCTCGTTCTCTTATTCTCCATATGTTGCCTGTTCCTTAGGGCTAGCTTGCCCTTCCTCTTGCTCGGCCTGCTCGAAGCCTGGCTGGGCAGGATTGTTTTCGTCTTCGGCACCATCCGGATTGTTATTTGTGCCGGTATCGCTATTTTTGCTATGGCGGGCCCTGGAGTGGCGCCTATGATGCCGGTGCCTAGATTGCTTCTCCAGGGGGTTATCTTCCGTTGCCTCTTCGCCATTGCTTTATTTGGGGGTGTCCACCATATATATATACCATATGATGAGGTGGTTGTCCAACGCCCTATAGGCGGTGGTTCCTGTTCTTCTCCTGCATCGTCGCCCATACTGTCGATGTCTTTGGTGTTGAAGTCAAGCACGTCGGTTAAGTCATCGACAGTGGCTATTAAGTGGGTGGTGGGTGGGGAACGAATTTCTTCGTCATCCGCTTCCCACTCGAGCCGGGCATAGTTCGGCCAAGAATCTCCCAACAAGGAAAGAGACCTTAATGAACTTAGCACATCACCCAAGGGCAAGTGCTGAAAAATATCCGCGGCAGTGAACTCCATGACCGGTGCCCAATCAGATTCGATAGGCACAGACGTACGCGGTTCGGATCCTGTAGCCGGAAATGAGTCCGAGGGTCCGATGATACCATCCTCGCAAGAGGTGGGATCAGTGTTCAGTTCCAACGCCGATAGGTTGTGGCCTCCGCGGCGGGCTCCATCCACCCATCCTCAGAAGGCGCGATCTGCTCCGGATTGATTCCCGAGGCCACCGCAGGTGAGATCTCCCGAACAAAGTTTGATGGCAGATCTAAGTCATGCTCGTCACGACTGTCCGGCGTACCTGACATGGGCTCGAATCCATCGACGATCAAGTCTCCGCGGATGTTGGCAGTATAGTTCAAGCTTCCAAACCTGACCTGATGGCCAGGGGCGTAGCTATCAATCTACTCCAGGTGGCCAAGCGAGTTGGCCCGCAGTACGAAGCCGCCAAATACAAAGATCTGTTCGGGAAGGAAAACCTTCCCTTGGACCGCGTCATTGAAGGTGACTGAAGGAGCCATCAAGCCTTATCGCGACGACACAGTGGAACTCTCAATGAAAGCACCAATGTCGGTGTCAAAACCGGCGGATCTCGGGTAGGGGGTCCCGAACTGTGCGTCTAAGGCTAATGGTACCAGGAGGCAGGGGACACGCTGTTTTACCCAGGTTCGGGCCCTCTCGATGGAGATAATACCCTACTTCCTGCTTGATTGATCTTGATGATATAAGTATTACAAGAGTTGATCTACCACGAGATCGTAGAGGCTAAACCTTGGAAGCTAGCCTATGATTATGATTGTTGTTGTCCTATGGACTAAACCCTCCTGTTTATATAGACACCGGAGGGGGCTAGGGTTACACAGAGTTGGTTATAGAGAAGGAAATCTACATATCCGAATTGCCAAGATTGCCTTGCACGCAAAGGAGAGTCCCATCCGGACACGGGACGAAGTCTTCAATCTTGTATCTTCATAGTCCAACAGTCCAGCCAAAGTATATAGTCTGGCTGTACGGATACCCCTTATCCAGGACTCCCTAAGTAGCCCCTGAACCAGGCTTCAATGAAGATGAGTCCGGTGCGCAGATTGTCTTCGGCATTGCAAGGCGGGTTCCATCTCCGAATAATCCAAAGTAATCTTCCAAAACTTAAATTGAGTCCGGTGGTCCGAGGACCCCTTAATCCAAGACTCCCTCAGGTGGGGGCGAGCCCACCCCACTGGGTGTGCCCCCCTATCTCGTGGATGGATCGGAGACCCCCCTGACGTGAGACCTACGCCAAAAATTCCTATAAGTCTAGAAACCTCCGGAAAATAACCTAGATCGGGAGTTCCACCACCGCAAGCCTCTATAGCGACCAAAAACCAATTCGGACCCTGTTCCGGCACCCTGCTGGAGGGGGGATCCCTCACCGGTGGCCATCTTCATCATCCCGGCGCTCTCCATGACAAGGAGGGAGTAGTTCACCCTCGGGGCTGAGGGTATGTACCAGTAGCTATATGTTTGATCTCTCTCTCTCTCATGTTCTTGATTTGGCACGGTCTTGATGTATCGCGAGCTTTGCTATTATAGTTGGATCTTATGAGGTTTCTCCCCCTCTACTCTCTTGTAATGGATTGAGTTTTCCCTTTGAAGTTATCTTATCAGATTGAGTCTTTATGGATTTGAGAACACTTGATGTATGTCTTGCATGTGCTTATCTCTGGTGACAATGGTATTCATGTGATCTACTTGATGTATGTTTTGGTGATCAGCTTGTGGGTTTAGTGACCTTGTGAACTTATGCATAGGGGTTGGCACACGTTTACGTCTTGACTCTCCGATAGAAACTTTGGGGCACTCTTTGAAGTTCTTTGTGTTGGTTGAATAGATTAATCTGAGATTGTGTGATGCATATCGTATAATCATACGCACGGATACTTGAGGTGACATTGGAGTATCTAGGTGACATTAGGGTTTTGGTTGATTTGTGTCTTAAGGTGTTATTCTAGTACGAACTCTATGATAGATCGAACGGAAAGAATAGCTTCGTGTTATTTTACTACGGACTCTTGAATAGATTGGTCAGAAAGAATAACTTTGAGGTGGTTTCATACCGTACAATGATCTCTTCGTTTGTTCTCCGCTATTAGTGACTTTGGAGTGACTCTTTGTTGCATGTTGAGGGATAGTTATATGATCCAATTATGTTATTATTGTTGAGAGAACTTGCGCTAGTGAAAGTATGAACCCTAGGCCTTGTTTCCTAGCATTGCAATGCCGTTTGTGCTCACTTTTATCATTAGTTACCTTGCTGTCTTTATATTTTTAGATTACAAATACCTATATCTACCATCCATGTTGCACTTGTATCACCATCTCTTCGCCGAACTAGTGCACCTATACAATTTACCATTGTATTGGGTGTGTTGGGGACACAAGAGACTCTTTGTTATTTGGTTGCAGGGTTGTTTGAGAGAGACCATCTTCGTCCTACGCCTCCCACGGATTGATAAACCTTAGGTCATCCACTTGAGGGAAATTTGCTACTGTCCTACAAACCTCTGCACTTGGAGGCCCAACAACGTCTACAAGAAGAAGTTTGTGTAGTAGACATCAGGATCCGATGTATAACTTCTTCAGTGCCTCCCTGTTATTCTTCAGGTACACATCCTTGATACGTCCATTTTGCATCATGCTTTTATATCGATATTTATTGCATTATGGGCTGTTATTACACGTAATATCACAATACTTATGGCTATTCTCTCTTATTTTACATGGTTTACATGAAGAGGGAGAATGCAGGCAGCTGGGATTTTGGGCTGGAAAAGGAGCAAATATTATAGACCTATTCTGCACAGCTCCAAAAGTCCTAAAACTCCAGGAATGTCATTTTGGGAATTAATAAAAAATATTGAGCGGAATAAGTACCAGAGGGGGCCCAAACCCTGGCCACGAGGGTGGGGGCGTGCCCCACCCCCCTACCCCCTGCCTCGTGGGCCACCTGGTAGCCCTCTGCTGCCCATCTTCTACTATATGAAGTCTTTTACCCTGGAAAAAATAATAAGCAAGCTTTTGGGATGAAACTCCACAGCCACGAGGTGGAACCAATCTAGGGCTCCGGCGGAGCTGTTCTGTCGGGGAAACTTCCCTCCGGGAGGGGGAAATCATCACCATCGTCATCGCCATCGATCCTCACATCGGGAGGGGGTCAATCTCCATCAACATCTTCACCAGCACCATCTCCTCTCAAACCCTAGTTCATCTCTTCTATCCAATCTTTGTACCAAAACCTTAGATTGGTACCTGTGGGTTGCTCGTAGTGTTGATTACTCCTTGTAGTTGATGCTAGTTGGTTTATTTGGTGGAAGATCATTTGTTCAGATCCTTAATGCATATTAATACTCCTCTAATTATGAACATGAATATGCTTTGTGAGTAGTTACGTTCGTTCCTGAAGACATGGGTGAAGTCTTGCTATTAGTAGTCATGTGAATTTGGTATTCATTTGATATTTTTGATGAGATGTATGTTATCTCTCCTCTAGTGGTGTTATGTGAACGTCGACTACATGACACTTCACCATTATTTGGGCCAAGAGGAAGGCATTGGGAAGTAATAAGTTGATGATGGGTTGCTAGAGTGACAGAAGCTTAAACCCTAGTTTGTGCAATGCTTCGTAAGGGGCTGATTTAGATCCATATGTTTCATGTTTTGGTTAGGTTTACCTTAATATTTCTTTTGTAGTTGCGGATGCTTGCAATAGGGGTTAATCATAAGTGGGATGCTTGTCCAAGAAAGGGCAGTACCCAAGCACTGGTCCACCCACATATCAAGTTATCAAAGTAACAAACATGAATCTTATGAGCGTGATGAAAACTAGCTTGACGATAATTCCCATGTGTCCTCGGGAGCGCTTTTCTCTATATAAGAACTTTTCCAGGCTTGTCCTTTCCTACAAAAAGGATTGGGCCACCTTGCTGCACCTTATTTTCTTTCATTGCTTGTTGATAACCCACAAGTGTAGGGGATCGTAACAGCTTTCGAGGGTAGAGTATTCAACCCAAATTTATTGATTTGACACAAGGGGGTCCAAACGATATTCTTAAGTATTAGCAGTTGAGTTGTCAACTCAACTACACCCGGATAATTTAGTATCTGCAGCAAAGTATTTAGTAGCAAAGTAGTATGATAGTAATGGTAACAGTGGCAAACGTAAAGATAATAGTTTTGTAGTAATTGTAACATTAGCAACGGAAAAGTAAATAAGCGAAGCACAATATGTGAAAAGCTCGTAGGCATTGGATCAGTGATGGATAATTATGTTGGATGCGATTCCTCATGTAATAGCTATAACATACGGGAACACAGAACTAGCTCCAGTTCATCAATGTAATGTAGGCATATATTCCGAATATAGTCATACGTGCTTATGGAAAAGAACTTGCATGACATCTTTTTTCCTACCCTCCCGTGGCAGCGGGGTCCTAGTGGAAACTAAGGGATATTAAGGCCTCCTTTTAATAGAGAACCAGAACAAAGCATTAGCACATAGTGAATACATGAACTCCTCAAATTATGGTCGTCACCGAGAAGTATCCCGATTATTGTCACTTCGGGGTTGTCGGATCATAACACATAATAGGTGACTATAGACTTGCAAGATAGGATCAAGAACACACATATATTCATGAAAACATAATAGGTTCAGATTTGAAATCATGGCACTCGGGCCCTAGTGACAAGCATTAAGCATAGCAAAGTCATAGCAACATCAATCTCAGAACATAGTGGATACTAGGAATCAAACCCTAACAAAAGTAACTTGATTACATGGTAAATCTCATCCAACCCATCACCGTCCAGCAAGCCTACGATGGGATTACTCACGCACGGCGGTGAGCATCATGAAATTGGTGATGGAGGATGGTTAATGATGATGACGGCGACGAATCCCCCTCTCCGGAGCCCAGAATGAACTCCAGATCAGCCATCCCGAGAGAGATTAGGGCTTGGCGGCGGCTCCGTATCATAAAACATGATGAAACTTTCTCTCTGATTTTTTTTCTCCGTGAAATGGAGTATATGGAGTTGGAGATGAGGTCGGTGGAGCGTCAGGGGGGCCACGAGACAAGGGGGCGCGCCCAGGGGGGAGGGTGTGCCCCCCACCCTCGTGGACAGGGTGTGGGCCCCCTATCCTTGATTCTTTTGCTAGTATTTTTTATATTTTCCAAAACTTATCTCCATGGATTTTCAGGTCATTCCAAGAACTTTTGTTTTCTGCACAATAAACAACATCATGGCAGTTCTGCTGAAAATAGCATCAGTGTGGGTTAGTTTCATTCAAATCATGCAAGTTAGAGTCCAAAACAAGGGCAAAAGTGTTTGGAAAAGTAGATACATGGGAGACGTATCAACTCCCCCAAGCTTAAACATTTGCTTGTCCTCAAGCAATTCAGTTGATAAACTGAAAGTGATAAAGAAAAACTTTTACAAACTCTGTTTGCTCTTGTTGTTGTAAATATGTAAAGCCAGCATGCAGGTTTTCAGCAAGTATTACGAACTAACCAAACTCACAATAACAATTAGGTCTCACAATTACTCATATCAATGGCATAATCAGCTAGCGAGCCATAATAATAAAACTCGGACGACAACACTTTCTCAAAACAATCATAATATGATATAACAAAATGGTATCTCGCTAGCCCTTTCTAAGACCACAAAACATAAATGCAGAGCACCTTTAAAGATCAAGGACTAACTAAGCATTGTAATTCATGGTAAAAGAGATCCAGTCAAGTCATACCCAATATAAACCAATCACTACAGGAATCAACTACTTTGCCATCTGCCACAGCGGACGGCAAAGGCATGGATAGCGGACGGCAAAGGTCTTTGCCGTCCGCGGCGGACGGCAAAAGTGGATGGCAAAGTACGGGACGGCTAAGAGCTACGTTGCCGTCTGCTTCGGGCGGCTGACGGCAAAGGGTCCTTTGCCATCAGCAGCGGACGGCAAAGAATGTTGACGGCAATAAGTGCACTGTTACTCCGTTAGGTGGTTAATGGAAGGCCTTTGCCGTCCACCGCTGACGGCAAACTTCGGAAGGCCTTTGCCGTCCGCCGAATGATGTCAGCCGACGTCACTACACGGCAGGCCTTTGCCGTCCGCCGCTGTAGGCAAAGTTTTTTTTCTCTTTGCCGTCAGCCACTGTAGGCAAACTGACCAAATTGGTCAGCCTCCCAGGAAGCACAGTTGCCTGCCACGTGTCCTCTTTGCCGTCCGCTGCTGATGGCAAAGAGCCCTTTGCCGTCGGTGGCAGATGGCAAAGAGCCTGCATATTGTCTCTTTTTTCTGTTTTTTTAATCCAACAATTTTCACAGCAAATATATATGACATATATAGATATATTTCACAGGGCTATTTAACAACACGTAAGTTTCATCATACATACATATATAGTTCCATGCATTCATACATAGCAAGTTGCACATACACATAAGTTGCAACCATTAGGAAGTTGCACATACATATTACAATGCAAAGTTTCATCAAGATAGCAAGTTCCATCGTAGCAAGCTAGAAGAATACTAGAAGAGAATGAAATAAAAAACAAGCACTCCATCATAGCAAGCTAGCTTCCGAGAAGTGAATGAAATCTGCAAAATGGCAAATAAGAAAGTTAGGAAAAGGTGACTAGAAGAAGAAGCACGCCATCGTTTGTGAGGTAACTAAGGTGAAATGGATCATTTATGAGCTAACTTAGGTAAAATGCATCATTTTAGAGCTAAGTAGGTAAAATGGATCGTTTATGAGTTAACTAAGCTAATTATGCCATTTTTTACATAAGTAAGGTAAGTACATGTCATTATTGAGAAAACCTAGTTAACTAAGCATATTATAACTAACTTAGGTCATTTTGGAGGAAACAAAGCTAAGTATAGATCGTTTTAGAGCTAACTTAGGTAAAATGGCTGGTTTTGGAGGTCAGTAAGCTTATTAAGTCATTTTGCAGGAAAAGAAGCTAACTCTAGGTCATTAAGGTAAGCATATTGGATGAACTAAAGCTAAGTCTAGGTCTTTATGCATTTGTTAACCAAAAAACTAGAGAAACTTACCTTGATCATGGAGGTGTGGGAGCGGGCTGGCTCATGCCAGTAGCTGGAGAAGGATCGTGTGATGCTTGTGTGGAGTTACATTGCACCAAAGATCATTTCCAATGTTTCGTTAGCATGATGACACTCAAATGTTAAGACTAGCAAGTAACGTCCATTCAAATTAAACTCACCGTGGTCTCAGGAGCAATCTCTGGATCAATGGCTATGGAGCCACGGGACCTCCCACCACTAGATATCATCACCTGCTCTAGATTTTAGGGAATCTGGCTCGGATTAAACTCCTCCCCTTTCCTCGCCTTCCCCTTGACTTGCTTTTAAGAGGCAGTGTGGGCCATGGCATACAGGTCGTACCCCTCTGGCACCTTATCCGTCTTATTGTAGCATGCCTGAAAGAGAGAAACATAGTAAATTAGTAATTAAAGGGCTCAAGCTAGCATGATGAATGAATTGCATTAATCATGAAGCAAACCACATACCCAATTCCGCCCGAACTGATATAAGCTGGAGCTACCTTGATGGTGTGGCACACCTTCAATTTGGGCACGTTTGTCCTTGGCCTCAGTCGGCTCCCCTTCCATCTTTCAACACCTGCCATGACAAAGAGTAAATGAAATTAGTACAACATAAAAAAATACCGACATGAATAATAATATGTATATCACTTAAGTGTATCATCATCAAGTACAACATAAAAAAATTGAATACCTAACACTACTAATAATCTCGATCAGTATCATCAATAAATGCATAATCATCATCATCACTATAATCAATGACGGGCTCATAGGGTTCAGTGGCATCTACATGTGGAAGGCCACCTTTACGTAATCGGTCAAGCATTGAGAGGTCGTCCGCAGCAATAACCTCTTCTTGTTCCGGCTCTTCTTGTTCCTCCTCTGGGGTGATCTGGGATTCACTGTCGCTGTCTACTTCAATGTTTTGGGGTGAAGTATACCGGTTCTTGAAATGCTTTTTGGAAAGACGTGTCTCTTGGAAGAATTCTCCTTCATATGTGTCCGGGTTATAGTCTTCATAATCCTCTTCCTTTGGGGGAGATAGTCTAGCACGTGGCGGCACTTCATAAACGACATCCCAACCTTTCAGATTTGGATTAGTTTGGCAGGCCCAGGGTAGATAGAATACTTGGGTCGCCTGTTGAGCCGTAATATAGACATCAGGAACATCTAAATGGGTGCTTTGGTTGATTTCAACTAGCCCTATATGTTCATGAGTCCTTCTAGTCTCCTTCGGCTGAAACCAATAACATTTGAAGACTACGACATTCGGTGGGTTTTCACCATAGAATAGAAGTTCATAAATTGCTTCAACTCTCCCATAATACTCGGTACCTCCTTCGCCGATAGCAGATACACAACAATTTGTAGACTTCCGGTCGGCCATAGATAGCTCTTTGCCATAGGTACGAAAATGATACCCGTTGATGTCGTATTTGTCAAATGAACGGACCTTATAGTCAAAACCATTAGCGACTTGTCTCAGTTCGGCGTCCATAGACTCTGAATTAGCCTACAAGTTTAATATGAAAGGATTGTTGCACTATGCACAAATTAGCGAATGAAATGAAATTGTCTAATAGAATTTACCGTTTGTTTGAACCAAGAGATGAAACCGGGATAGCCGCCTCCTTGCTTTGCGAGAAGCTCATACTCTTCGACGGAATCCTTTTGGATCACCGCTCCATACGAGAATAGAGCGACGTATCAACTGTATGAAATATCCAGGAATAAGAGCAGTTCAAACGGAAATAGAAGTTGCGAAACAATGTATCGAGAACTTACTCCATGTATGGCCGCACTTCTATCAGGTTGTTGAAGATATACAACAAAATGGTACGCCATTCTTCGTTATCCAAAGATACTGGATTTGAAACATTGGCTGGTGAGAGATTACCTTTGAATAGGCTGAGGTTGGATCCACCCTTTTTAGGCTCGTCAGCATTGTACCGAGGCTTCGGATTATGCAAATGACGATTTTTGGTTTCGTAGTGTGCTGTCACGAAGTTTGCCGCCTCCTCAGTGATGAATGCCTCAGCCATAGACGCTTCAATTCTATGTTTATTTTTACATTTTTCTCGAAGCGTCTTCTGCATCCTCTCAGTTGGGTAGCACCAACGATTTTGCACGGGCCCCCCCAATCTTGCCTCGGTCGGGAGATGCAAAATCAAATGCTGCATTGGATTAAAGAAGCCCGATGGAAAGATCTTCTCTAACTTGCAGATCAACTCTGGCGCCAACTCTTCCATTTCTTCTAGCACGCCAGGCGATAGTTCTTTCGCACAAAGAACACGGAAGAAATAGCTGAGTTCTGCCAGTACTAGCCATTCATCCTCAGGGATGAAGCCATGCAACATCACCGGCATTACCCGCTCAATCCATATGTGCCAATCATGACTCTTGAGACCAAATACCTTCAATTTATCAAGACTCGCTCCCCTCTTTAGATTCGCTGCATACCCATCGGGGAACATCAACTGCATTTTCACCCACAAGATAATTTCCCTCATAGCTGGCCTTCCAAGATTGAACCATGCCTTTGGCTTCGTCCAGTTCTGCTTTCCTTTCGGTTCTTTCATGTTTTGTAACGGCCTATCACATAGCGCCTCCAGATCGACTCTAGCCTTAGTATTATCCTTTGACTTCCCATCTATGCCAAACAATGTACCAAAAAGTGCCTCGGCGATATTCTTCTCAGTGTGCATCACATCAATGTTGTGTGGGCAAAGGAGGTCTTTGAAGTAAGGCAAATCCCATAAGTATGTTTTGTGAGTCCAGGCGTGCTCAGAATTATACCCCTTGAAGTACCCTGGACGCTCTGGATCTGGCTCGAGAGCGTTTAACTGATCCAGGGTCTGTTGGCCTGTCAACGCAGGTGGTGCAGAGTTTTTTACAACTCTACCTCTGATGAAGTTCTTCTTGTCTTTCCTGAACTTATGGCGAGGATCCAGGAACTGTCTATGCATGTCGAAGCAAGAAAACTTGCGACCAGCCTGAAGCCAACGAAACTCAAGAGCTCCCTTGCATGTGGGGCACGGGAACCTTCCATGCACACACCAGCCAACGAATAGCACATACGCCGGCAAGTCATGCGTCGAGTACATGTACCAGACGCGCATTATGAAGTTTTGTTTGCTATAGGCGTTGTATGTCTTGAACCCATTATCCCAAGCTTATTCGTCCTTAAGCGGCTGCATGTACACATTCATATTTTTCCCCTGTTAGTTGGGCCCTGGAATTATCAACGTCAGGAAAATATTCTTTCTTTGCATAATCTGTCTGGGGGGAGATTAAGTGGAAAGACAAATACGGGCCAACAACTGTATTGGGCTGCCGTCATACCAAACACACTGAACCCATCGGTGCTGATGCCGACTCGAGGATGCCTCGGATCTGCCACTTTGTTAGCATGTAATTCATCAAACTTTTTCCACGCAACACCATCCGATGTGTGTACCATCATCAGATTCCCATCTGCATCTAGTTCGGTTCTTTTGCCTGTTTTGTGCCATGTCATCTGTCTACCGTCTCTTCGACCATGAAAAGACGTTGAAGTCTTGGTACGATTGGCATATACCGAAGAACACTAACAGGGATTTTGGTCTGTGTCTTCTCACCCATACCGTTGTCTACCACAATATACCTGGAAGACATGCAAATGGGACAATAGTTCAAGTCCGCATAGTCAATCCTAAATAAGGCACATCCTTTCTCACAGGCATGTATCTTCTCATAGGGCATCTTCAGTGCACGGAGGATTTTGTCCGACTGGTACAGGTTTGCAGGCATTACATGGCCTTTGGGTAGAAAGCGTCCAAATACTGTCATAATTGCGTCATAGCATTCTCTGCCCAAGTTGAACTGAGCCTTCAAAGCCATTACTTGTGAGATGGCATCCAACTGACAAAGCTCAGTGTGCTCGTGGAGCGGACGTTTTGAAGACTCCAACATTTCATTGAAGGCCTTTGCAGATTCCACCATCTCCTCGTCCGAATCCCGAGCATCATCATAGTCTTGCACCATGTTTTCCATCCCGATACCATGCTCGTCGGTGCAACGATGATCCACCTCAGCTCGGTCACGTTGGGCAGACTCACCATGAAATGTCCACACCGTATAATCGGGCGTGAAACCATTCTTCTGCAGGTGTTTACCCATTTCAGCCTCTATCCTCTTTTCCTAATTGCCGCATCGGAAACAGGGGCACCAAGTTTTCCTCTGGCCATTTGCAAATGCGGCTTGCACAAACCCCTTGGTTTTTGTGAACCATTCTGCGCTCCATTTGTTCTGACCAGTGTGACCGGTATACATCCACGCACGATCACTCATCTTGACTTTTAGATCTACTGCACACACAACAATTATATATATAATTCACCATGTATATATTCATCAGTTGATCTACTTTGTCAATTTTATTACGTCCATGCAACCTACACTCTAATAGGTAATGATAGGTCCTAATCCCACCCGAGTATGTGTAGATTGGGTTCATTTTCCCATGCTATGCTCCGGATCCGACGCAAAATTTCGGCAGCACCTCCCCACTGTTCTCCTGATACACGTCTCTGCAATAAACAGAGAGGATGTGTACCCGGAGAACAACAGGGGAGGCATTGACGAAATTTATGTGTCGGATCCGGAGCAAAGCATAGGAAAACAAACCCAATCTACACATACTCGGGCTGTCCATGGATAGCGTTGGACAATTCGAAAGAATCAAGGTTATAAATATTCAAATGCATGCATATTTATAACTATGATGCTTTCGAACGGGAGACACATATTGGTTACGCATACTGATGATTCAAGACACATATATAGCTAGCTATCAAGTTTCATCAGCACGAACACCGGAACAAAGAAAATAATTAATGGGGGAGGAGGACATGTCATTTGTGCTCACCCACGAATGAAGGGGCAGAGCTCGTCAAAAGCACGGCGAGGTCGTCGAACACCAAACCTCGCAGCGGTGAAACAACTGCACATTTAAATCAACCCAATCAACACAATTATATATGATGTTTTTCATAACAAAATCGAAAAATATATGACCTAACTAATAATTCACAAATATAAGACCCTGTCGGCCTCGGGGGGTCGGGTGTCGGGGTGTCTGGGTGTCGTGTCATTGTCTGGGTGTGGTGTCCGGGTCGGGGTGTCGGGGTCAGGGGTCAGGGG
>NC_041381.1:568065517-568130761 GCF_002162155.2 Triticum dicoccoides | reverse complement strand
CGGCGGTGGATCTAGCTAGGGCGGGCGTCGGGGAGGAGAGAGGAAGAGAAGGGAGAGTAACGGGCGGGGGTGGCGTCCGTTAGTTACTCGCCTCTTTGCCGTCCGCAACTCTTTGCCGTCCGCCGTTATCTCTCTTTCCGTCCGCCGTTAGGTGGGGGTGTTAAGTTTTTTTAAAACGGGCGGGTGGGTGGGGGCCACCTCCCTCTTTGCCGTCAGCTGGCTGACGGCAAAGACTCTTTGTCGTCAGCGGGCGGACGGCAAAGAAACGGCTCATGGCAAAGAGGTTCTTTGCCGTCCGCCATTTCTTTGCCGTCTGCTTTACGGTAGCTGATGGCAAAGAGCTTCTTTTCCGTCCGCTAGCTGACGGCAAAGATCTGGCTGATGGCAAAGTAGCTGATTCCAGTAGTGAATAGTAATGAATGCAAATGACAGTGTGCTCTCCAGCGGGTGCTTTTTAATAAGAAGGTGATGACTCAACATAAAAGTAAATGGATAGGCCCTTCGCAGAGGGAAGCAGGCATTTGTAGAGGTGCCAGAGCTCGATTTTAAAATAGAGAGGAATAACATTTTGAGTGGTATACATTCACTGTCAATGCAACAACTATGAGATGGCGATATCTTCTATACTACATGCATTATAGGCGGTTCCCAAACAGAATGGTAAAAGTTTTTACTCCCCAACCACCAACAAGCATCAATCAATCGATTGCTCAAAACAACGAGTGCCTCCAACTAACAACAGCCCTGGGGGAGTTTTGTTTAATTAATTTGATTTGCTTTGATTTTTTTGGATCATGGGACTGGGCATCCCGGTTACCAGCCCTTTATCGTGAATGAGGAGTGGAGTCCACTCCTCTTGAGAATAACCTGTTGGAAATATGCCCTAAAGGCCATAATAAAAGGATTATTATTATATTTCCTTGTTCATGATAATTGTCTTTTATTCATGCTATAATTGTATTATCCGGAAATCGTAATACATGTGTGAATACATAGACCACAATACGTCCCTAGAAAGCCTCTAGTTGACTAGCTCGTTGGTCAACGGATAGTCATGGTTTCCTGACTATGGACATTAGATGTCGTTGACAACGGGATCACATCATTAGGAGAATGATGTGATGGACAAGACCCAATCCTAAGCATAGCACAAGATCGTGTAGTTCATTTTGCTAGAGCTTTTTCCAATGTCAAGTATCTCTTCCTTAGACCATGAGATCGTGTAACTCCCGGACACCGTAGGAGTTCTTTGGGTGTACCAAACGTCACAACGTAACTGGGTGACTATAAAGGTGCACTACAGGTATCTCCAAAAGTGTCTGTTGGGTTGACACGGATCGAGACTGGGATTTGTCACTCCGTATTACGGAGAGGTATCACTGGGCCCACTCGGTAGTGCATCATCATAATGAGCTCAAAGTCACCAAGTGTCTGGTCACGGGATCATGCATTACGGTATGAGTAAAGTGACTTGCCGGTAATGAGATTGAACAAGGTATTCGGATACCGACGATCGAATCTCGGGCAAGTAACATACCGTCTGACAAAGGGAATAGTATACGGGGTTGTTTGAATCCTCGACATCGTGGTTCATCCGATGAGATCATCAAGGAGTATGTGGGAGCCAACATGGGTATCCAGATCCCGCTGTTGGTTATTGACCGGAGAGCCGTCTCGGTCATGTCTGCATGTCTCCCGAACCTGTAGGGTCTACACACTTAAGGTTCGGTGCCGCTAGGGTTGTATGAATATGAGTATGCAGCAAACCGAATGTTGTTCGGAGTCCCGGAAGAGATTCTGGACGTCACGAGGAGTTCCGGAATGGTCCGGAGGTAAAGAATTATATATAAGAAGTGTTGTTTCGGCCATCGGGAAAGTTTCGGGGTCACCTGGTATTGTACCGGGACCACCGGAAGGGTCCCGGGGGTCCATCGGGTGGGGCCACCTATCCCGGAGGGCCCCGTGGGCTGAAGTGGGAGGGGAACCAGCCCCTAGTGGGCTGGTGCGCCCCCCTGGGGCCCCCCGTGCGCCTAGGGTTTGAAACCCTAGGTGGGGGGGCGCCCCACTTGCCTTGGGAGGCACTCCACCCCCCTGGCCGCCGCCCCCCTTGGGAGATTAGATCTCCCAGGGCCGGCGCCCCCCCTGGGGGCCTATATAAAGGAGGGCAGGGGGAGGGCAGCCGCACCCTGTGTCTTGGCGCCTCCCTCCACCTGCTACACCTTGGCGAAGCCCTGCCGGAGTCCTGCTGCATCCACCACCACGCTGTTGTGCTGCTGGATCTTCATCAACCTCTCCTTCCCCCTTGTTGGATCAAGAAGGAGGAGACGCCATCCGCTCCGTACGTGTGTTGAACGCGGAGGTGCTGTCCGTTCGGCACTTGGTCAACGGTGATTTGGATCACGGCGAGTACGACTCCATCATCCCCGTTCCATTGAACGCTTCCGCACGCGATCTACAAGTGGTATGTAGATGCAATCTCTCTCCTATGACTCGTTGCTTAGATGAACTTATAGATGGATCTTGGTGAAACCATAGGAAAAATTTTAATTTTCTGCAACGTTCCCCAATAGTGGCATCATGAGCTAGGTCTATGTGTAGTTCTCTATTGCACGAGTAGAACACAATTTTGTTGTGGGCGTAGATCTTGTAAACTTGCTTGCCGCTACTAGTCTTTTCTTGCTTCAGTGGTATTGTGGGATGAAGCGGCCCGAACCAACCTTACACGTACGCTTACGTGAGACAGGTTCCACCGACTAACATGCACTAGTTGCATAAGGTGGCTAGCGGGTGTCTGTCTCTCCCACTTTAGTTGGAGCGGATTCGACGAAAAGGGTCCTTATGAAGGGTAAACAGAAGTTGACAAAATCACGTTGTGGTTATTCGTAGGTAAGAAAACGTTCTTGCTAGAACCCAATTGCAGCCATGTAAAAGATGCAACGACAATTAGAGGACGTCTAACTTGTTTTTGCAGCAATTGTCATGTGATGTGATATGGCCAGAAGTTGTGATGAATGATGAATGATATATTGTGATGTATGAGATCATGTTCTTGTAATAGGAATCACGACTTAGATGTCGATGAGTATGACAACCGGCAGGAGCCATAGGAGTTGTCTTTATTTTTGTATGACCTGCGTGTCATTGAAGAACGCCATGTAAATTACTTTACCTTATTACTAAACGCGTTAGCCATAGAAGTAGAAGTATTCGTTGGCGTGACAACTTCATGAAGACACGATGATGGAGATCATGATGATGGAGATCATGGTGTCATGCCGGTGACGAAGATGATCATGGAGCCCCGAAGATGGAGCTTGAAGGAGCTATATGATATTGGCCATATCATGTCACTACTCTATATAATTGCATGCGATGTTTATTATGTTTATGCATCTTGTTTACTTAGAACGACGGTAGTAAATAAGATGATCCCTTATAATAATTTCAAGAAAGTGTTCCCCCTAACTGTGCGCCGTTGCTAAAGTTCGTCGTTTCAAAGCACCACGTGATGATCGGGTGTGATAGATCCTTACGTTCACATACAACGGGTGTAAGACAGTTTTACACATGCATAAACACTTAGGGTTAACTTGACGAGCCTAGCATGTACAGACATGGCCTCGGAACACAAGAGACCGAAAGGTCGAACATGAGTCGTATGGAAGATACGATCAACATGGAGATGTTCACCAATGATGACTAGTCCGTCTCACGTGATGATCGGAAATGGCCTAGTCGACTCGGATCGTGTTACACTTAGATGACTAGAGGGATGTCAATCTGACTGGGAGTTCATTAAATAATTTGATTAGATGAACTTAATTATCATGAACTTAGTCTAAAACCTTTGCAAAATATATCTTGTAGATCAAATGGCCAACGCTCATGTCAACATGAACTTCAACGCGTTCCTAGAGAAAACCAAGCTGAAAGATGATGGCAGCAACTATTCGGACTGGGTCCGGAACCTGAGGATCATCCTCATAGCAGTCAAGAAAGATTATGTCCTAGATGCACCGCTAGGTGAAGCACCCATCACAGAGAACCAAGACGTTATGAACACTTGGCAATCACGTGCTGATGATTACTCCCTCGTTCAGTGCGGCATGCTTTACAGCTTAGAACCGGGGCTCCAAAAGCGTTTTGAGCGACACGGAGCATATGAGATGTTCGAGGAGCTGAAATGGTTTTTCAAGCTCATGCCCGGGTCGAGAGATATGAAGTCTCCGACAAGTTCTATAGTTGTAAGTTGGAGGAAAACAGTTATGTCAATGAGCACATACTCAAAATGTCTGGGTTGCACAACCGCCTATCCCAGCTGGAGATCAACCTCCCTGACGAGGCGGTCATTGACAGAATCCTTCAGTCGCTCCCACCGAGCTACAAGAGCTTTGTGTTGAACTACAATATGCAGGGGATGGTGAAGACCATTCCTAAAGTATTTTCAATGCTGAAGTTAGCAGAGGTTTAAATCAAGAAAGAACACCAAGTGTTGATGGTCAATAAGACCACTAAGTTCAAGAAGGGCAAGGGTAAGAAGAACTTCAAGAAGGACGACAAAGATGTTGCCGCGCCCGGTAAGCCAGTTGCCGGGAAGAAGTCAAAGAATGGAGCCAAGCCTGAGACTGAGTGCTTTTATTGCAAAGGGAAGGGTCACTGGAAGCGGAACTGCCACAAATACTTAGCGGACAAGAAGGCCGGCAACACTAAAGGTATATTTGATATACATGTAATTGATGTGTACCTTACCAGTACTCGTAGTAACTCCTGGGTATTTGATACCGGTGCCGTTGCTCACATTGGTAACTCACAGCAGGAGCTACGGAATAAGCGGAGACTGGCGAAGGACGAGGTGACGATGCGCGTCGGGAATGGTTCCAAGGTCGATGTGATCCCCGTCGGCACGCTACCTCTACATTTACCTACGGGATTAGTTTTAAACCTCAATAATTGTTATTTAGTGCCAAGTTTGAGCATGAACATTGTATCTGGATCTCGTTTGATGCGAGATGGCTACTCATTTAAATCCGAGAATAATGGTTGTTCTATTTATATGAGAGATATGTTTTATGGTCATGCCCCGATGGTCAATGGTTTATTCTTAATGAATCTCAAACGTAATGTTACACATATTCATAGTGTAAATACCAAAAGATGTAAAGTTGATAACGATAGTCCCACATACTTGTGGCACTGCCGCCTTGGTCACATTGGTGTCAAGCGCATGAAGAAGCTCCATGCTGATGGACTTTTAGAGTCTCTCGATTATGAATCATTTGACACATGCGAACCATGCCTCATGGGCAAAATGACCAAGACTCCATTCTCCGGAACAATGGAGCGAGCTACCAACTTATTGGAAATCATACATACTGATGTGTGTGGTCCAATGAGCGTTGAGGCTCGCGGAGGATATTGTTATGTTCTCACTCTCACTGATGACTTGAGTAGATATGGGTATGTCTACTTGATGAAACACAAGTCTAATACCTTTGAAAATTTCAAGGAATTTCAGAATGAAGTAGAGAATCAACGTGACCGAAAGATAAAATTCTTACGATCAGATCGTGGAGGAGAATATTTAAGTCAAGAATTTGGTACGCACTTAAGGAAATGTGGAATCATTTCACAACTCATGCCACCTGGAACACCTCAGCGTAACGGTGTGTCCGAACGTCGTAATCGCACTCTATTGGATATGGTGCGATCTATGATGTCTCTTACCGATTTGCCGCTATCATTTTGGGGATATGCTCTAGAGACAGCTACATTAACTTTAAATAGGGCACCGTCTAAATCCGTTGAGACGACACCATATGTATTATGGTTTGGGAAGAAACCTAAGTTGTCGTTTCTAAAAGTTTGGGGATGCAATGCTTATGTCAAGAAACTTCAACCTGAAAAGCTCGAACCCAAGTCAGAAAAATGCATCTTCATAGGATACCCTAAGGAAACCATTGGGTATACCTTCTACCTTAGATCCGAAGGCAAGATCTTTGTTGCCAAGAAAGGATCCTTTCTGGAAAAAGAGTTTCTCTCGAAAGGAGTAAGTGGGAGGAAAGTAGAACTCGATGAAGTACTACCTCTTGAACCGGAAAGTAGTGCAGCTCAGGAAAATGTTCCTGTGGTGCCTACACCAACTGGAGAGGAAATTAATGATGATGATCAAGGTACTTCGGATCAAGTTGCTACTGAACTTCGTATGTCCACAAGGACACGTTCCACACCAGAGTGGTATGGCAACCCTGTCCTGGAAATCATGTTGTTAGACAACGGTGAACCTTCGAACTATGAAGAAGCGATGGCGGGCCCAGATTCCAACAAATGGCTAGAAGCCATGCAATCCGAGATAGAATCCATGTATGAAAACAAAGTATGGACTTTGACTGACTTGCTCGATGATCGGCGAGCGATAAAAAACAAATGGATCTTTAAGAAGAAGACGGACGCGGATGGTAATCTCACCATCTATAAAGCTCGACTTGTCGCTAAGGGTTATCGGCAAGTTCAAGGGATTGACTACGATGATACTTTCTCTCCTGTAGCGAAGCTTAAGTCCGTCCGAATCATGTTAGCAATTGCCGCATACTATGATTATGAGATATGGCAGATGGACGTCAAAACGGCATTCCTTAACGGTTATCTTAAGGAAGAGCTGTATATGATGCAACTGGAAGGTTTTGTCGATCCTAAGAATGCTAACAAAGTATGCAAGCTCCAGCGATCCATTTATGGGTTGGTGCAAGCATCTCGGAGTTGGAACATTCACTTTGATGAGATGATCAAAGCGTTTGGGTTTATGCAGACTTATGGAGAAGCCTGCGTTTACAAGAAAGCGAGTGGGAGTTCTGTAGCATTTCTCATATTATATGTAGATGACATACTTTTGATGGGAAATGATATAGAATTCCTGGACAGCATTAAGGCCTACTTGAATAAGTGTTTTTCAATGAAGGACCTTGGAGAAGCTGCTTACATATTAGGCATCAAAATCTATAGGAATAGATCGAGACGCCTCATAGGTCTTTCACAAAGCACATACCTTGATAAGATTTTGAAGAAGTTCAAAATGGATCAGTCCAAGAAAGGGTTCTTGCCTATATTGCAAGGTGTGAGATTGAGCTCGGCTCAATGCCCGACCACGGGAAAAGATAAAGAAGAGATGAATGTCATCCCCTATGCCTCAGCCATAGGATCTATTATGTATGCCATGTTGTGTACCAGACCTGATGTAAACCTTGCCGTAAGTTTGGTAGGAAGGTACCAACGTAATCCCGGCAAGGAACACTGGACAGCGGTCAAGAATATCCTGAAGTACCTGAAAAGGACAAAGGACATGTTTCTCATTTATGGAGGTGACGAAGAGCTTGTCATAAAGGGTTACGTCGACGCTAGCTTCGACACAGATCTGGATGACTCTAAGTCACAAACCGGATACATGTATATGTTGAATGGTGGGGCAGTAAGCTAGTGCAGCAGCAAGCAGAGCGTCGTGGCGGGATCTACATGTGAAGCGGAGTACATGGTAGCCTCGGAGGCAACGCATGAAGCAATTTGGGTGAAGGAGTTCATCACCGACCTAGGAGTCATACCCAATGCGTCGGGGCCGATCAAACTCTTCTGTGACAACACTGGAGCTATTGCCCTTGCCAAGGAGCCCAGGTTTCACATGAAGACCAGGCACATCAAGCGTCATTTCAACTCCATCCATGAAAATGTTCAAGATGGAGACATAGATATTTGCAAAGTACATACGGATCTGAATGTCGTAGATCCATTGACTAAACCTCTTCCGCGAGCAAAACATGATCAACACCAGAACTCTATGGGTGTTCGATTCATCACAATGTAACTAGATTATTGACTCTAGTGCAAGTGGGAGACTGTTGGAAATATGCCCTAGAGGCAATAATAAAAGGATTATTATTATATTTCCTTGTTCATGATAATTGTCTTTTATTCATGCTATAATTGTATTATCCGGAAATCGTAATACACGTGTGAATACATAGACCACAATACGTCCCTAGAAAGCCTCTAGTTGACTAGCTCGTTGGTCAACGGATAGTCATGGTTTCCTGACTATGGACATTAGATGTCGTTGACAACGGGATCACATCATTAGGAGAATGATGTGATGGACAAGACCCAATCCTAAGCATAGCACAAGATCGTGTAGTTCGTTTTGCTAGAGCTTTGCAAGTGTCAAGTATCTCTTCCTTCGACCATGAGATCGTGTAACTCCCGGATACCATAAGAGTGCCTTGGGTATACCAAACGTCACAATGTAACTGGGTGACTATAAAGGTGCATTACAGGTATCTCCGAAAGTAGCTGTTGGGTTGACACGGATCGAGACTGGGATTTGTCACTCCGTATGACGGAGAGGTATCACTGGGCCCACTCGGTAGTGCATCATCATAATGAGCTCAAAGTGACCAAGTGTCTGGTCACGGGATCATGCATTACGGTACGAGTAAAGTGACTTGCCGGTAACGAGATTGAACGAGGTATTGGGATACCGACGATCGAATCTCGGGCAAGTAACATACCGTCTGACAAAGGGAATAGTATATGGGGTTGTTTGAATCCTCGACATCGTGGTTCATCCGATGAGATCATCAAGGAGTATGTGGGAGCCAACATGGGTATCCAGATCCCCCTGTTGGTTATTGACCGGAGAGCCATCTCGGTCATGTCTGCATGTCTCCCGAACCCGTAGGGTCTACACACTTAAGGTTCGGTGATGCTAGGGTTGTATGAATATGAGTATCCAGCAAACCAAATGTTGTTCGGAGTCCCGGATGAGATCCCGGACGTCACGAGGAGTTCCGGAATAGTCCAGAGGTAAATAATTATATATAAGAAGTGCTGTTTCGGCCATTGGGAAAGTTTCGGGGTCACCCGGTATTGTACCGGGACCACCGAAAGGGTCCCGGGGGTTCACCGGGTGGGGCCACCTATCCCGGAGGGCCCCGTGGGCTGAAGTGGGAGGGGAACCAGCCCCTAGTGGGCTGGTGCGCCCCCCATGGGCCCCCCTGGGCCTAGGGTTGGAAACCCTAGGTGGGGGGGCGCCCCACTTGCCTTGGGGGGCACTCCACCCCCCTGGCCGCCGCCCCCCTTGGGAGATTAGATCTCCCAAGGCCGGCGCCCCCCTTGGGGGCCTATATAAAGGAGGGCAGGGGGGAGGGCAGCCGCACCCTGTGTCTTGGCGCCTCCCTCCCCCTGCTACACCTTGTCCTCCTCCCGCAGCAGCTTGGCGAAGCCCTGCCGGAGTCCTGCTGCATCCACCACCACGCCGTTGTGATGCTGGATCTTCATCAACCTCTCCTTCCCCCTTGCTGGATCAAGAAGGAGGAGACGTCATCCGCTCCGTACATGTGTTGAACGCGGAGGTGCTGTCCATTCGGCACTTGGTCATCGGTGATTTGGATCACGGCGAGTACGACTCCATCATCCCCATTCCATTGAACGCTTCCGGACGCGATCTACAAGTGGTATGTAGATGCAATCTCTCTCCTATGACTCGTTGCTTAGATGAACTTATCGATGGATCTTGGTGAAACCGTAGGAAAATTTTTAATTTTCTGCATCGTTCCCCAACATAACCCACCTAGCATGGAACATATATGCAGCCCTAGTTGAAACATGAGTTGCTCGAGCATACAAAATAGAATTTCATGTGAAGGTTTGGAGTTTGGCACATACAAATTTACTTGGAACGGCAGGTAAATACCGCATATAGGAAGGTATGGTGGACTCATATGGAATAACTTTGGGGTTTAAGGAGTTTGGATGCACAAGCAGTATTCCTGCTTAGTACAGGTGAAGGCTAGCAAAAGACTGGGAAGCGACCAACTGAGAGAGCGACAACAGTCATGAACATGCATTAAAATTAATCCACAGCAAGTACAAGCATGAGTAGGATATAATATACCATGAATATAAATATCATGAAGGCTATGTTGATTTGTTTCAACTACATGCATGAACATGTGCCAAGTCGAGTCACTCAATTCATTCAAAGGAGGATACCATCCGATCATACCACATCACAATCATTTTAATAGCATGTTGTGGCACGCAAGGTAAACCGTTATAACTCATAGCTAATCAAGCATGGCACAAGCAACTATAATCTCTAAATATCATTGCAAATATGTTTACTTCATAATAAGCTGAACCAGGAATGATGAACTCATCATATTTACAAAAACGAGAGAGATCAAGTTCATACCAACTTTTCTCATCTCAATCAGTCCATCATATATCGTCATTATTGCCTTTCACTTGCACGACCGAAGGGTTTGAATAATAATAATAGTGCACGTGCATTGGACTAAGTTGGAATCTACAAGCATTCAACTTAAGAGAGAAGACAGAGTAATATGGGCTCCAAATTAAATAAACAATCATGCATATGAGAGCCACTAAACATTTTCAGTATGGTCTTCTACTCTCGACCCCCAAAGGAAAGAAAAGAAAATAAAACTATTTACACAGGAAAGCTCCCAACAAACAAGAAGAAGAACGAGAAATCTTTTTGGGTTTTTCATTTTAATTTCTACTACAAGCATGGAAATTAAACTAACTAATTTTTTGGTTTTTCTTAAGGTTTATCAAACACACAAGAAGAAAGGTAGAAAAAGAAAAATTAAACTAGCATGGATAATACAATGAAAGAGCAGGAGCACCGACAACTAGAATAGTGTGTGAACATGAATGTAAAGTCGGTGAGAAATACATACTCCCCCAAGATTAGGATTTTGGCCTAAGTTCGTCTACTGCCAAGGACCGCGGCTACTCTCCCCGGTGTACTGAGAGGTGTAATCAGGGTACCACTGGCTGGCCATCTCCTCCGGATCCCACTGGTAAGATGATGCACGATAAGGGTCCAGTAAAGGTTCTGGCTCAGGCTCAGGCTCTGGAGTGGATGATTGGCCTCGATGAGTGTACACCACCTCCGACGTGACAAGATAATTAACTGCAGTCAAATCAAACAACAGAGGCGCAGGCAGAATAATAGTCTCATTGTGTTTCTTATTAAATCTCAAGTTATACAGAAGCATCTTCTCTTCGTTGTCAACAATAAACTCATGCGCTACCATGCTCCTGTAATCTAAAATGTAAGGAGGCAATATTGTCTCCTCTTTTTCATGGTGGCTAATAGGTATCTCAAAATGTTTAGCAAGACGTGCAGCATAGATACCTCCAAAAATAGGGCCTTTTGTACGATTTGGGCTCACCTGTTTAGCAATAACGTCACCCATACTAAAACTATTATCACCAAACATGGCATGTAATAGAATATAATATCAGACACACTGAAGTTTCCACTATTTCCACGACCAATTAAGCATCTACTAGCAAATATGGCAAAGTAGCGTAAAACAGGAAAGTGTATGCTAGAGATTCTCGCATCGGAACCCTTCTTTGGATCCCCTATAGTGATAGTGTTAACAAAGCCACCCACATCTTTACGATGTGGTTCAACTAATTTTCCCTCAAAGGGTATCCTACATACCGTGCAAAAATTACGTAAAGACATTTCCCTGAATTCATCATATAAATGAAATGATACTGAAGGCGGTGACTTCTTAGGATAATAATAAAAGTTTTGCACGAAAGTATTGGTGAGTAAGAGATACCGATCGATCCGTTCGTGGAGGAAGTCAGTGAGGCTTGCATTTTCGATCAAAGAATAAATGCCTTCATAAATTTCGGCTTCTCTCAAGAAATTGTCACAGGGCCATTCACACGGTCGTACTTCCGTATGTGAGGAAGATTATACTTGGCCTTTTCCTTCTCTTTAGCTTGTCTTTCCTGGTAGCCTTGGCTAGAAGAGCCCCTCAAGAATCTCCTTACCATTTTTTGAAAATTTCTGAAATTTTAGTAACTTCAAAATAAAAGTGAATATAACTAAACAAGATTGGTAGCAACTACTCCTACAAGTGCCTAGAGCCTATATCATGCATTAGAATTGCTTGGGACCTCATAAATTTAACATGCAGGCTCAATAACAGGGTCACCTATGCAGCAAAAATTTGCAATGAATAAAGCACTAGAACAAAAACTAATTGGACCAATGGAGGAGTCACATACCAAGCAACAATCTCCCAAAGCAGTTTTGTGAATGGAGCTTTGAGCAAGGAGATCGAAAATCGCAGCAAAATGAGCTAGAACTCATGCTTGAGTTGGATGGGGATTTTTTTGGGAAGAACATAGAGTGTGTGGGTGCAGGAATAAGTGGAGGGGGGCCACCCTGGGCCCATGAGATAGGGGGCGTGCCCAGGGGGTGTGGGCGCACCCTCCACCCTTGTGGACAGGTGCTTGCCCCTCCTGCAGTGTTTTCAGTGCCTAAAATCCTCAAATATTCCATAAAAATCATACTAAATTTGCAGGGCATTTGGAGCACTTTTACTTTCTGGATATTTTTTATTGCATGGATAATTCAGAAAACAGACAGGTAATACTATTTTTGCTTTATTTAATCTAAATAATAGAAAGTAAAAAGAGGGTACAGAAGGTTGTGCCTTCTAGTTTCATCCATCTCATGATCATCAAAATGAATCCACGAACAAGGTTGATCAAGTCTTGTTAACAAACTCATCCCGAATAACACGGAACCGGAGAAATTTCGAATAACACTAAGTTACCTCAACGGGGATATGGACATCCCCAACAATAAGAATATCAAACTTTTTCTTGACAATAGGAAGAGGAAATTCAAAACCTCCAATAATATTAGTTGGACTTTTTCCAATAGAATTGATGCTATGAACTTGAGGTTGTTTCCTCGGAAAGTGTACCGTATGCTCATTACCAATAACATGAAAAGTGACATTGCCTTTGTTGCAATCAATAACAGCCCTGCAGTATTCAAAAAGGGTCTACCAAGGATAATCAACATACTATCGTCCTCGGGAATATCAAGAATAACAAAGTTCATTAAGATAGTGACATTTGCAACCACAACAGGCACATCCTCATAAATGCCGACAGGTATAGCAGTTGATTTATCAGCCATTTGCAAAGATATTTCAGTAGGTGTCAACTTATTCAATTCAAGTCTATGATATAAAGAGAGAGGCATAACACTAACACCGGCTCCAAGATCACATAAAGCAGTTTTAACATAATTTCTTTTAATGGAGCATGGTATAGTTGGTACCCCTGGATCTCCAAGTTTCTTTGGTATTCCACCCTTAAAAGTGTAATTAGCAAGCATGGTGGAAATTTCAGCTTTGGGTATCTTTCTTTTATTTGTAATGATATCCTTCATATACTTAGCATAAGGGTTTACTTTAAGCATATCAGTTAAGCGCATACGTAAGAAGATAGGTCTAATCATTTCAGCAAAGCGCTCAAAATCCTCATCATCCTTTGTCTTGGATGGCTTAGGAGGAAAGGGCATGGGTTTCTGAACCCATGGTTCTCTTTCTCTACCGTGCTTCCTAGAAACAAAATCTCTTTTATCATAAAGTTGATTATTTGATTGTGGGTTATCAAGATCAACAGTAGGTTCAATCTCTACATCATTGTTTTTGCTAGATTGAGCATCAACATGAACATTATTATTAACATTATCACTAGGTTCATGTTCATCACCTGATTGTGTTTCAGCATCAGAAATAGAAATATCATTGGGGTTCTCAAGTGTGTCTACGACAGGTTCACTAGAAGCATGCAAAGTCCTATCGTTTTTCTTTTTCTTCTTTGTAGAAGAACTAGGTGCCTCTAAATCATTTCTCTGAGAATCTTGCTCGATTCTCTTAGGGTGGCCTTCAGGATACAAAGGTTTCTGAGTCATTCTACCAATTCTAGTAGCCACTCTAACATCAAAGTCATGTTTATTATTTAATTCATCAAGCAAATCACTTGGATCTTTACGTACTTGCTCAGCTTGAGTGGTAACCATAGAAGCATATTTGCTAATGAGTTTCAGTTCACCTTTAACTCTAGCCATATAATCACTCAAGCGTCCTATCTCAAAAGCATTATTCTTTAATTCTCTTCCAACATAAGCATTAAAACTTTCTTGTCTAGCCATAAAGTCATCAAATTCATCTGAGCATTGGCCATGAAATTTAGTAGAGGGAATTTCAACCTTATCATATCTATAGAGAGAATTTACCTTTACTACCTGTGTCGGGTTATCAAGACAATGTGTTTCTTCGACAGGTGGTATATTAAGACCATGTATTTCTTCAATAGGAGGTAAATTCTTAACATCTTCAGCTTTAATACCTTTTTCTTTCATTGATTTCTTTGCCTCTTGCATATCTTCAGGACTGAGAAATAGAACTCCCCTCTTCTTCGGAGTGGGTTTAGAAATAGGCTCAGGAGTTGGCTCAATTGGTTCAAGAATTGCCTCAGGAATTGGCTCAGGAAGAGTCCAATTATTTTCATTAGTCAACATATTATTCAATAGTAATTCGGCTTGGTCGACTGTTCTTTCCCTGAAAACACAACTAGCACAACTATCCAAGTAGTCCTTGGAAGCATCGGTTAGTCCATTATAAAAGATATCAAGTATTTCATTTTTCTTGAGAGGGTGATCAGGCAAAGTATTAAGTAATCGGAGAAGCCTCCCCCAAGCTTGTGGGAGAATCTCTTCTTTGATTTGCACAAAATTATAAATTTCCCGCAAGGCAGCTTGTTTCTTATGAGCGGGAAAATATTTAGCAGAGAAGTAATAAATCATATCCTGGGGACTACGCACACAACCAGGATCAAGAGAATTAAACCAAGTTTTAGCATCACCCTTTAATGAGAATGGAAATATCTTAAGGATATAATAATAGCGATACTTCTCATCATTAGTAAACAGGGTGGCTATATCATTCAACTTGGTAAGATTAGCCACAACAGTTTGAGATTCAAGGCCATAAAAAGGATCAGATTCTACCAAAGTAATAATTTCAGGATCAACAGAGAATTCATAATCCTTATCAGTAACACAGATATGTGAGGTAGCAAAAGTGGGGTCAGGTTTCATTCTAGCATTAAGAGATTGCTTCTTCCATTTAGCTAATAATTTCTTAAGATCATATCTATCTTTGCAAGCAAAGATAGCTCTAGCAGCTTCCTCATTCATAACATAACCCTCAGGAACAACAGGCAATTCATAATCAGGGGGAGAACTTTCATCATCACTATCATCAATAATAGTGTTCTCTCTAACCCTAGAAAGTTGTTCATCAAGAAATTCACCTAATGGCAAAGTAGTATCACGCACAGAAGTAGTTTCATCATAAGTATCATGTATAGCAGAAGTGGCATCATCAATAACATGTGACATATCAGAATTCATAGCAGTAGCAGGTTTAGGTGTCGCAAGCTTACTAATAACAGAAGAAGAATCTAGTGCAAAGCCAGATGGCAGTTCCTTACCTCCCCTCATAGTTGAGGGCAAAATCTTAGTTCTTTCGTCTTTTAAGTTCCTCATAGTGATCAACAGATATAAATCCCAAGTGACTCAAAGAATAGAGCTATGCTCCCCGGCAACGGTGCTAGATATTAGTCTTGATAACCCACAAGTGTAGGGGATCGCAACAGCTTTCGTGGGTAGAGTATTCAACTCAAATTTATTGATTCGACACAAGGGGAGCCAAAGAATATTCTTAAGTATTAATAGTTGAGTTGTCAATTCAACCACACCTGGATAACTTAGTATCTGCAGCAAAGTATTTAGTAGCAAAGTAGTATGATAGTAATGGTAACAGTGGCAAAAGTAAAGATAATAGTTTTGTGGTAATTGTAACAGTAGCAACGGAAAAGTAAATAAGCGAAGCATAATATGTGAAGAGCTCATAGGCATTGGATCAGTGATGGATAATTATGTCAGATGCGATTCCTCATGTAATAGCTATAACATAGGGTGACACAGAACTAGCTCCAGTTCATCAATGTAATGTAGGCATGTATTCTGAATATAGTCATACATGCTTATGGAAAAGAACTTGCATGACATATTTTGTCCTACCCTCCCATGGCAGCAGGGTCCTGGTGGAAACTAAGGGATATTAAGGCCTCCTTTTAATAGAGAATCGGAACAAAGCATTAGCATATAGTGAATACATGAACTCCTCAAACTATGATCATCACCGAGAAGTATCCCGATTTTTGTCACTTCGGGGTTGTCGGATCATAACACATAATGTGACTATAGAATTGCAAGATAGGATCAAGAACACACATATATTCATGAAAACATAATAGGTTTAGATCTAAAATCATGGCACTCGGGCCCTAGTGACAAGCATTAAGCATAGCAAAGTCATAGCAACATCAATCTCAGAACATAGTGGATACTAGGAATCAAACCCTAACAAAACTAACTTGATTACATGGTAAATCTCATCCAATCCATCACCGTCCAGCAAGCCTACGATGGAATTACTCACGCATGGCGGTGAGCATCATGAAATTGGTGATGGAGGATGGTTGATGATGACGATGGCGACGAATCCCCCTTTCCGGAGCCCCGAACGGACTCCAGATCAGCCCTCCCGAGAGAGATTAGGACTTGGTGATAGCTCCGTATCGTAAAACGCGATGAAACTTTCTCTCTGATTTTTTGTCTTCGTGAAACGGAATATATGGAGTTGGAGTTGAGGTCGGTGGAGCGTCAGGGGGCCCACGAGACAGGGGGCGTGCCCAGGTGGGAGGGCGCGCCCCCAACCTCGTGGACAGGGTGTGGGCCCCCTGGCCTTGATTCTTTCGCCAATATTTTTTATATTTTCCAAAACTTATCTCCGTGAATTTTTAGGCCATTCCGAGAAGTTTTGTTTTCTGCACAATAAACAACATCATGGCAGTTCTGCTGAAAACAACATCAGTCTGGGTTAGTTTCATTCAAATCATGCAAGTTAGAGTCCAAAACAAGGGCAAACGTGTTTGGAAAAGTAGATACGTTGGAGACGTATCACTTGTTACCCATTACAAATTACCTTATCACAAAACTATCTGTTACCGATAATTTCAGTGCTTGCAGAGAATACCTTACTGAAAACCGCTTGTCATTTCCTTCTGATCCTCGTTGGGTTCGACACTCTTACTTATCGAAAGGACTACGAAAGATCCCCTACACTTGTGGGTCATTAAGAGTCTTTTCTGGTGCCGTTGCCAGGGAGTGAAGTGCCTTTGGTAAGTGGAACTTGGTAAGGAAACATTTATATAGTGTGTTGAAATTTACTGTCACTTGTTACTATGGAACATAATCCTTTGAGGGCTTGTTTGGGGTATCTTCACCCCGACCAGTAGAGAAAAGAGTTGCTCCTCAACCTACTGAACCTGCTGAAAATGTTTACTTTGAAATTCCGTCGGGTATGGTAGAGAAACTGCTAGCTAATCCATTTACAGGAGATGGAACATTACATCCCGATTTACACCTAATCTATGTGGATGAAGTTTGTGGATTATTTAAGCTTGCAGGTATGCCCAATGATGTTATTAAGAAGAAGATCTTCACTTTATCTTTGAAGGGAGATGCATTGACATGGTATAGGCTATGTGATGATATGGGATCATGGGACTACAAACGATTGAAATTGGAATTTCACCAGAAGTTTTATCCTATGCATCTTGTTCATCGTGATCGTAATTATATATATAATTTTTGGCCTCACGAAGGAGAAAGCATCGCTCAAGCTTGGGGGAGGCTTAAGTCAATGTTATATTGATGCCCCAATCATGAGCTCTCAAGAGAAATGATTATTCAAAAAAATTATGCTCGCCTTTCTCTCAACAATCGCTCCATGCTCGATACTTCTTGTGCTAGGTCTTTTATGATGAAAAATATTGCATTCAAATGGGATTTATTAGAGACAATTAAACGCAACTCTGAAGATTGGGATTCCGAAGTAGGGAGTCAGGTATAACACCTAAGTTTGATTGTGTTAAATCTTTTATGGATACCGATGCTTTTCGTGGATTTAGCACTAAATATGGACTTGACTCTGAGATAGTAGCTTCTTTCTGTGAATCATTTGCTACTCATGTTGACCTCCCTAAGGAGAAGTGGTTTAAATATAATCCTCCCACTGAAGTAAAAGTAGTTGCACCTATTAAAGTTGAAGAAAAGACTATCACTTATAATGATCCTATTGTTCCTACTACCTATATTGAGAAACCACCTTTCCCTGTTAGGATAAAGGATCATGCTAAAACTTCAACTATGGTTCGTAAGAGTAATACTAGAACATATACACCACCTGAGCAAATTAAAGTTGAACCTAGTATTGCTATGGTTAAATATCTCTTGGCTGATGATATTGATGGGCATGTTATTTATTTCTATGATCAAGCTGCTAGAATTGCTAGACCGATGCTAATAAACATAGACCGGTTGTAGGCATGCTTGTTATTTCTGTTAAAATAGGAGATCATTGTTATCATGGCTTATGTGATATGGGTGCTAGTGCTAGTGCAATACCTCATTCCTTATACAAAGAAATTATGCATGATTTTGCACCTGCTGAGATAGAAGAAATTGATGTTACAATTAAGCTTGCCAATAAAGATACTATTTCACCAATTGGGATTGTTAGAGAAGTTGAAGTCTTGTGTGGGAAAGTTAAATATCTTGCTGATTTTCTTGTTCTTTGTTCCCCACAAGATGACTTTTGTCCCATTTTATTTGGTAGACCCTTCTTGAATACTGTTAATGCTAAGATAGATTGCAAAAAGGATGTTGTTACTATAGGTTTAGGGGATAAGTCTCATGAGTTTAATTTTGCTAAGTTTCATAGACAACCCCATGATAAAGAATTTCCTAGTAAGGATGAAATTATTGGTCTTGCTTCTATTGTCGTACCTCCTAATGATCCTTTAGAACAATATTTGCTAGAACATGAAAATGATATGTTTATGAATGAAAGAAGGGAGATAGATGAAGTATTATTTCAACATGGACCTATTTTGAAACATAACTTGCCTGTTGAAATCTTAGGGGATCCTCCAGCACCCAAGGGTGATCCTGTGTTTGAGCGTAAATCATTACCAGATACTCTTAAATATGCTTATCTTGATGAAAATAATATATATCCTGTTATTATTAGTGCTAACCTTTCAGAGCAAGAAGAGGAAAGATTATTGAAAACTCTGAAGAAGCATCGTGCTGCTATTGGATATACTCTTGATGATCTTAAGGGCATTAGTCCCACTCTATGCCAACACAAAATAAAATTGGAGGAAGACGCCAAACCAGTTATTGATGACCAACGACGGTTAAATCCTAAGATGAAAGAAGTGGTAAGAAAGGAAATACTAAAGCTCCTCGAGGCAGGTATAATTTATCCCATTGCTGATAGTCAGTGGGTAAGTCCTGTCCATTCTGTCCCTAAGAAGGGAGGTATTATTGTTGTTCCTAATGATAAAGATGAATTGATCCCGCAAATAATTATTACGGGTTATATGATGGTAATTGATTTCCTTAAGTTAAATAAATCGACTAAAAAAGATCATTACCCCCTACCTTTTATTGATCAAATGCTAGAAAGACTATCCAAACATACATATTTTTGCTTTCTAGATGGTTACTCTGGTTTCTCTCAAATACCTATGTTAGCAAAGGATTGAGAAAAGACCACTTTTACTTGCCCTTTCAGTACTTTTTATTATAGACGTATGCCTTTTGGTTTATGTAATGCACCTGCTACCTTTCAAAGATGCATGATGGCTATATTCTCTAACTTTTGTGAAAAGATTTGTGAGGTATTCATGGATGATTTCTCCATTTATGGATCATCTTTTGATGATTGTTTGAGCAACCTTGAACGAGTTTCGCAGAGATGCGAAGATACTAGTCTTGTTTTGAATTGGGAAAAGTGCCACATTATGGTTAATGAAGGCATTGTCTTGGGGCATCAAATTTCTGAAAGAGGTATTGAAGTTGATAAAGCTAAGGTTGATGCTATTGAAAAGATGCCATGTCCCAAGCACATTAAAGGTATAAGAAGTTTCCTTGGTCATGCCGGTCTTTATAGGAGGTTCATTAAGGACTTCTCTAAAAATTTCTCGGCCTCTGACTAATCTATTGCAAAAAGATATTCCTTTTGTCTTCGATGATGATTGTGTAGAAGCATTTGAAATACTTAAGAAAGCTTTGGTTTTTGCACCTACTGTTCAGCCACCTGACTGGATTTACCCTTTGAAATTATGTGTGATGCTAGTGATTATGCTGTAGGTGCTGTTCTAGGACAAAGAGTTGATAAGAAACTAAATGTTATTCAATATGCTAGTAAAACTCTAGACAGTGCTCAGAGAAATTATGATACTACTGAAAAAGAATTCTTAGCAGTTGCATTTGCTTGTGATAAGTTCAGACCTTATATTGTTGATTCTAAAGTAACTATTCACACTGACCATGCTGCTATTAAATATCTTATGGAAAAGAAAGATGCTAAACCTAGACTTATTAGATGGGTTCTCCTACTACAAGAATTTGATTTGCATATTATTGATAGAAAGGGAGCTGAGAACCCCGTTGCAGACAACCTGTCTAGGTTAGAGAATGTTATTGATGACCCACTACCTATTAATGATAGCTTTCCTGATGAACAATTAGCTGTCATAAATGCTTCTCGTACTGCTCCATGGTATGTTGATTATGCTAATTACATCGTTGCTAAATTTATACCACCTAGTTTCACATACCAACAAGAGAAAAAGTTTTTTCTATGATTTAAGGCATTACTTCTGGGATGACCCACACCTTTATAAAGAAGGAGTAGATGGTGTTATTAGACATTGTGTACCTGAGCATGAACAGGAACAGATCCTACGCAAGTGTCAATCTGAGGCATATGGAGGACACCACGCTGGAGATAGAACTGCGCATAAGGTATTACAATCCGGTTTTTATTGGCCTACTCTCTTCAGGGATGCCCGTAAGTTTGTCTTGTCTTGTGATGAATGTCAAAGAATTAGTAATATTAGTAGATGTCAAGAAATGCCTATGAATTATTCTCTTGTTATTGAACCATTTGATGTTTGGGGCTTTGATTATATGGGACCGTTTCCTGCCTCTAATGGATATACACATATTTTAGTTGTATTTGATTACATTACTAAGTGGGTAGAAGGTATTACAACTAGTAGTGCTAATCATAACACCTCCATTAAGATGCTTAAAGAAGTTATTTTTTCCGAGGTTTGGATCCCTAGATATTTAATGACTGATGGTGGTTCATATTTTATTCATGGTGCTTTTCATAAAATGCTTGCTAAGTATGATGTTAATCATAGAATTGCATATCCATATCACCCACAATCTAGTGGTCAAGTAGAATTGAGTAATAGAGAGCTTAAATTAATCTTGCAAAAGACTGTTAATACTAGAAAGAATTGGTCCAAGAAACTTGATGATGCATTATGGGCTTATAGAACTGCATATAAGAATCCTATGGGTATGTCTCCGTATAAAATGGTTTATGGAAAAGCATGTCACTTACCTCTCGAACTAGAACATAAGGCATATTGGGCTATTAAAGAGCCCAATTATGATTTCAAACTTGCCGGTGAGAAGAGGTTGTTTGACATTACCTCACTTGATGAATGGAGAACCCAAGCCTATGAGAATGCCAACCTGTTTAAAGAAAAGGTTAAGAGATGGCATGATAAAAGGATACAAAAGTGTGAGTTTAATGTAGGTGATTATGTGTTGCTTTTCAACTCTCGTTTAAGTTTTTTTGCAGGAAAACTTGTCTCTAAATGGAAAGGCCCTTACGTCATCGAGGAGGTCTATCATTCCGGTGCCATAAAAATCAACAACTTTGAAGGCACAAATCTAAAGGTGGTGAACAGTCAAAGAATCAAACATTATATCTTAGGTAATCCTATAAATGTTGAAACAAATGTCATTGAAACCGTAACACCGGAGGAATACATAAGGGACACTTTCCAGAACATTTCAGACTCCGAAAAGGAATAGATATGTGGTATGGTAAGTAAACCGACTCCAAAACAGTTCTAATAGCAATTTTTCCCTGTTTTAGAATATTTCAGAAAATAGGAAAATAAGAAGTAGTCTGGGAAGGACACGAGGCATCCACGAGGGTGGAGGGCATGCCCTACCCCCTGGGCGCGCCCCCTGCCTCGTGGGCACCTTGTGTGCTCTCCAGACTCCGTTTTCTTGCACAATACTTCTTTTAGTCGGTAAAAATTCATTATATAATCTCCCAAAGGTTTTGCCCACCGTATCACGCAAAAATCTTCTGTCTTTGTTTCGAGCTGTTTTTCTGATAGATCTAGAGCACCATGACGTCTTCAAGCGCCCCCAAGGACAAGTTTTTCGAGAGGGTCATCAACCCCTACCTCGCGGAGGTGCTGCATCACCCTCAAACCATTGAGATGCATGAGGGGGTGCTGCACATCCACGATGTTGAAGGACCAAGGAGTACTGGAAGTGTGGAGACAAAGCTCGAAACAATGGAACAACAAGTTTTCAAGTGCCAAGGGATGGTGGAGCGCAGACTCAATGCCAACCAGATGATGATCACGGAGTTCACCAACAACCACAAGTTGAACGCCAAGAACATTGGGGAGACCATCTTCAAGCTTCATGAGAAAATCGAGCACCTCCAAGCCCAGATCTATGACCTGCAAAACCAAAACTGTGAGTATGAATACAGATTCAAGAGGATGAGTTTAGCTGCAGATTTGAGGATCCCGGAGACTCGATCATCCTTCTATGATGGTGAGCCTATGCCTTGGAGGATGGACAACAAGCCTACATCATCAACAACTCCATCATCACCACCTCCGAGGAACTAATCACATGGGTATGGGCACTCCCCTTGGCAACTGCCAAGCTTGGAGGAGGTGCCCTGGTATCGTATCACCATCACACTCCTATCTTTACCATTTTACTTAGTTCGATGCTTTTAGTAATATCTTGATCTAGTAGAATAAAGTTTTATGATTTAGTTTTGAGTTTTGTCTTATGATCCCTCTATGTAATCAAGTCCGTGAACTATATATAATAAAATTAGTGTTGAGCCAAGGGCTTTGCTATTTTGCTATGATCTTGATGGTATAAAAAGATAAAAAAAGGAAATAAAAGAGATCATATTGATCTTATGGAGAGTAATGACTTCACATATAAAGAGGATGATGATTAAAAGTTGTTGAGAGTGGGCAAACATAGTTTTGGTCATCATTGCAATTAATAGGAAGTAATAAAGAAAGAGAGGTTTTCACATATAAATATACTATCTTGGACATCTTTTATGATTGTGAGCACTCATTAAAGTATGACATGCTAAAGAGTTGATGTTGGACAAGGAAGACAACGTAATGGGTTATGTTTTCTCACATCTTAATTAAAGTATATTGTCATGGACCGTCCAACATGTTGAGCTTGCCTTTCCCCCTCATGCTAGCCAAATTCCTTGCACCAAGTAGAGATACTACTTGTGCTTCCAAATATGATTAAACCCAGTTTTGCCATGAGAGTCCACCATATCTACCTACGGATTGAGTAATACCCTTCAAGTAAGTTGCCATGTTGCATGCAATAAAAATTGCTATCTAAATATGTATGACTTATTAGTGTCGAGAAAATAAGCTTTATACGATCTTGTGATATGGAAGCAATAAAAGCGACAGACTGCATAATCAAGGTTCATATCACAAGTGGCAATATAAAGTGACATTATTTTGCATTAAGATTTCATGCATCCAACCAAAAAGCACATGACAACCTCTGCTTCCCTCTGCGAAGGGCCTATCTTCTACTTCTTGTCTTACATTAAGAGTCATGGTGATCTTCACCTTTCCTTTTTATATTTTCTCCTTTGGCAAGCGCCTCGTGTTGGAAAGATCCTTATATATATATATATATATATATATATATATATATATATATATATATATATATATATATATATATATATATATATATATATATATATATCCAATTGGATGTAAGTTAGCATCAACTATTATTGTTGACATTACCCTTGAGGTAAAAGGTTGGGAGGCAACACAATAAGCCCCTATCTTTCTCTGTGTCTGATTAAAACTCCATAACCATAAGTATTGCATGAGTGTTAGCAATTTTGAAAGACTAAATGATAGTTGAGTATGTGGACTTGCTGAAAATCTCTTATATTGACTCTTTCTGATGTTATGATAAATTGCAATTGCTTGAATGACTGAGATCATAGTTTGCTGGTTCTCAATGAAGTTTCTAATTCATACTTGACATTGTGGACAGATTATTACTTTAGCATAAGAAATCATATGACAAAATATATATATGTTGATGTTATAAGAATCATCATGATGCCCTCATGTCCATATTTTATTTTTATCGACACCTCTATCTCTAAACATGTGGACATATTTTTCGATATCGCCTTCAGCTTGAGGAGAAGCGAGGTCTAAGCTTGGGGGAGTTGATACGTCCATTTTGCATCATGCTTTTATATCAGTATTTATTGCATTATGGGCTGTTATTACACGTTATGTCACAACTTATGGCGATTCTCTCTTATTTTACAAGGTTTACATGAAGAGGGAGAATGCCGATAACTGCGATTCTGGGCTGGAAAAGGAGCAAATATTAGAGACCTATTCTGCACATCTCCAAAGTCCTGAAACTCTGTGAAAGTCATATTGGGAATTATAAAAAATATTGAGCGGAAGAAGTACCAGAGGGGGCCCACACCCTGGCCATGAGGGTGGGGAGCGTGCCCTACCCCCCTGGGCGTGCCCCCCTGCCTCATGGGCCAACTGGCAGCCCTTCGGTGCCTATCTTATGCTATATGAAGTCTTTTACCCTGGAAAAAATCATAAGCAAGCTTTCGGGACAAAACTCCGCCGCCACAAGGCGGAACCAATCTAGGGCTCCGGCGGAGCTGTTCTTCTAGGGAAACTTCCCTTTGGGAGGGGGAAATCATCACCATCATCATCACCATCGATCCTCTCATCAGGAGGTTGTCAATCTCCGTCAACATCTTCACCAGCACCATCTCATCTCAAACCCTAGTTCATCTCTTGTATCCAATCTTTGTACCAAAACCTCATATTGGTACCTGTGGGTTGCTAGTAGTGTTGATTACTCCTTGTAGTTGATGCTAGTTGGTTTATTTGGTGGAAGATCATTTGTTCAGAAACTTAATGCATATTAATACTCCTCTGATTATGAACATGAATATTATTTGTGAGTAGTTACGTTTGTTCCTGAGGACATGGGTGAAGTCTTGCTATTAGTAGTCATGTGAATTTGGTATTCGTTCGATATTTTGATGAGATCTATGTTGTCTCTGAAGGAAATATGCCCTAGAGGCAATAATAAAGTTATTATTTATTTCCTTATATCATGATAAATGTTTATTATTCATGCTAGAATTGTGTTAACCGGAAACATAATACATGTGTGAATACATAGACAAACAGATTGTCACTAGTATGCCTCAAATTGACTGGCTCGTTAATCAAACATGGTCATGTTTCCTAGCCATAGCCATGAGTTGTCATTTGATTAACGGGATCACATCATTAGTAGAATGATGTGATTGACATGACCCATTCCGTTAGCTTAGCACATGATCGTTTAGTATGTTGCTGCTGCTTTCTTCATGACTTATACATGTTCCTATGACTATGAGATTATGCAAATCCCGTGTACCGAAGGAACATTTTGTGTGCTACCAAATGTCACAACGTAACTAGGTGATTATAAAGGTGCTCTACAGGTCTCTCCAAAGGTACATGTTGGGTTGGCATATTTCGAGATTAGGATTTGTCACTCCGATTGTCGGAGAGGTATCTCTGGGCCCTCTCGGTAGTACACATCACTTAAGCCTTGCAAGCATTGCAACTAATGAGTTAGTTTCCAGATGATGTATTACGGAACGAGTAAAGAGACTTGCCGGTAACGATATTGAACTAGGTATTGAGATACCGATGATAGAATCTCGGGCAAGTGACATACCGATGACAAAGGGAACAACGTATGTTGTTATGCGGTTTGACAGATAAGGATCTTCGTAGAATATGTGGGAGCCAATATGAGCATCTAGGTTCTGCTATTGGTTATTGACAGGAGACGTGTCTCGGTCATGTCTACATAGTTCTCGAACCCGTAGGGTCCGCACGATGACAGTTATATTATGAGTTTATATGTTTTGATGTACCAAAGGTTGTTCGGAGTCCCAGATGTGATCACGGACATGACGAGGAGTCTCGAAATGGTCGAGACATGAAAATTGATATATTGGAAGCCTATGTTTGCATATCGGAAGTGTTTCGCGTGAAATCAGGATTTTACCGGAGTACCAGGAGGTTACCGGAACCCCCCAGGAACATAATGGGCCTTAGTGGGCCTAGGTGGAAGAGAGGCAAGGCGGCTAGAGCTGGGCCGCGTGCCCCTCCCCCCCAGTCCGAATAGGACAAGGAGTGGGTGGCGGCACCCCCCCTTCCTTCTTCTCCTCCACTCCTTCCCCCTCCCAAGTCCTAATCCAACTAGGAAAGGGGGGGGAGTCCTACTCCCGGTGGGAGTAGGACTCCTCCCGGCGCGCCTCTCCCCTTGGCCGGCCGCACCCCCTTTGCTCCTTTATATACGGGGGTAGGGGGCACCCCATAGAGACAACAATTGATCGTTTGATCTTTTAGCCGTGTGCGGTGCCCCGCTCCACCATAGTCCACCTCGATAATACTGTAGCGGTGCTTAGGCGAAGCCCTGCGTTGGTAGAACATCATCATCGTCACCACGCCGTCGTGCTAACGAAACTATCCCTCAACACTCGTCTGGATCGGAGTTCGAGGGACGTCATCGGGCTGAACGAGTGCTGAATTCGGAGGTCTCGTACGTTTGGTACTTGATCGGTCGGATCGTGAAGATGTATGACTACATCAACAGTGTTGTGCTAACGCTTCCGCTTACGGTCTACAAGGGTATGTAGACAACACTCTCCCCTCTCATTGCTATGCATCACCATGATCTTGCGTGTGCGTAGGAAATTTTTTGAAATTACTACGTTCCCCAAGAGTGGTATCCGAGCCTAGTTTTATGCGTAGATGTCATATGCACGAGTAGAACACAAGTGAGTTGTGGGAGATACAAGTCATACTACTTACCAGCATGTCATACTTTGGTTCGGCGGTATTGTTGGATGAAGCGGCCCGGACCGACATTACGCGTACGCTTACGCGAGACTGGTTCTACCGACGTGCTTTGCACATAGGTGGCAGGCGGGTGTCAGTTTCTCCAACTTTAGTTGAACCGAGTGTGGCTACGCCTGGTCCTTGCGAAGGTTAAAACAGCACCAACTTGACAAACTATCGTTGTGGTTTTGATGCGTAGGTATGAACGGTTCTTGCTCAGCCCGTAGCAGCCACGTAAAACTTGCAACAACAAAGTAGAGGACGTCTAACTTGTTTTTGCAGGGCATGCTGTGATGTGATATGGTCAAGACATTATGCTAAGTTTTATTGTATGAGATGATCATGTTTTGTAACCTAGTTATCGGCAACTGGCAGGAGCCATATGGTTGTCGCTTTATTGTATGCAATGCAATCGCCCTGTAATGCTTTACTTTATCACTAAGCGGTAGCGATAGTCGTAGAAGCATAAGATTGGCGAGACGACAACGATGCTAGGATGGAGATCAAGGTATCGCGCTGATGACGATGGTGATCATGACAGTGCTTCAAAGATGGAGATCACAAGCACAAGATGATGATGGCCATATCATATCACCTATATTGATTGCATGTGATGTTTATCTTTTATGCATCTTATCTTGCTTTGATTGACGGTAGCATTATAAGATGATCCCTCACTAAATTATCAAAGTATAAGTGTTCTCCCTGAGTATGCACCATTGCAAAAGTTCTTCGTGCTGAGACACCACGTGATGATCGGGTGTGATAAGCTTTACGTTCAAATACAACGGATGCAAAACAGTTGCACACCCAGAATACTCAGGTTAAACTTGACGAGCCTAGCGTATAACATATATGGCCTCGGAACACGGAGACCGAAAGGTCGAGCGTGAATCATATAGTAGATATGATCAACATAGTGATGTTCACCATTGAAAATACTCCATCTCACGTGATGATCGGACATGGTTTAGTTCATTTGGATCACGTGATCACTTAGAAGATTAGAGGGATGTCTATCTAAGTGGGAGTTCTTAAGTAATATGATTAATTGAACTTAAATTTATCATGAACTTAGTACCTAATAGTGTCTTGCTTGTCTATGTTGATTGTAGATAGATGGCCCGTGCTGTTGTTCCGTTGAATTTTAATGCGTTCCTTGAGAAAGCAAAGTTGAAAGATGATGGTAGCAATTACACGGACTGGGTCCGTAACTTGAGGATTATCCTCATTGCTGCATAGAAGAATTATGTCCTGGAAGCACCGCTAGGTGTCAGACCTGCTGCAGGAGCAACACCAGATGTTGTGAACGTCTGGCAGAGCAAAGCTGATGACTACTCGATAGTTCAGTGTGCCATGCTTTACGGCTTAGAACCGGGACTTCAATGACGTTTTGAACGTCATGGAGCATATGAGATGTTCCAGGGGTTGAAGTTAATATTTCAAGCCAATGCCCGGATTGAGCGATATGAAGTCTCCAATAAGTTCTACAACTGCAAGATGGAGGAGAATAGTTCTGTCAGTGAGCATATACTCAAGATGTCTGGGTATAATAATCACTTGATTCAACTGGGAGTTAATCTTCCGGATGATAGCATCATTGACAGAATTCTCCAATCACTACCACCAAGCTACAAGAGCTTCGTGATGAACTATAACATGCAAGGGATGGATAAGACAATTCCCGAGCTCTTCGCAATGCTAAAAGCTGCGGAGGTAGAAATCAAGAAGGAACATCAAGTGTTGATGGTCAATAAGACCACCAGTTTCAAGAAAAAGGGCAAAGGGAAGAAGAAGGGGAACTTCAAGAAGAACAGCAAGCAAGTTGCTGCTCAGGAGAAGAAACCCAAGTCTGGACCTAAGCCTGAGACTGGGTGCTTCTACTGCAAGCAGACTGGTCACTGGAAGCGGAACTGCCCCAAGTATTTGGCGGATAAGAAGGATGGCAAGGTGAACAAAGGTATATGTGATATACACGTTATTGATGTGTACCTTACTAATGCTCGCAGTAGCACCTGGGTATTTGATACTGGTTTTGTTGTTAATATTTGCAACTCAAAACAGGGGCTACGGATTAAGCCATGATTGGCTAAGGACGAGGTGACGATGCGCGTAGGAAATGGTTCCAAAGTCGATGTGATCGCGGTCGGCACGCTACCTCTACATCTACCTTCGGGATTAGTTTTAGACCTGAATAATTGTTATTTGGTGCCAGCGTTGAGCATGAACATTATATCTGGATCTTGTTTGATGTGAGACGGTTATTCATTTAAATCAGAGAATAATTGTTGCTCTATTTATATGAGTAATATCTTTTATGGTCATGCACCCTTGAAGAGTGGTCTATTTTTATTGAATCTCGATAGTAGTGATACACATATTCATAATGTTGAAGCCAAAAGATGCAAAGTTGATAATGATAGTGCAACTTATTTGTGGCACAGCCGTTTAGGTCATATCGATGTAAAGCGCATGAAGAAACTCCATACTGATGGACTTTTGGAACCACTTGATTATGAATCACTTGGTACTTGCGAACCGTGCCTCATGGGCAAGATGACTAAAACGCCGTTCTATGGATCTATGGAGAGAGCAACAGATTTGTTGGAAATCATACATACAGATGTATGTGGTCCAATGAATGTTGAGGCTTGTGGCGGATATCGTTAGTTTCTCACCTTCACAGATGATTTAAGCAGATATGGGTATATCTACTTAATGAAACATAAGTCTAAAACTTTTGAAAAGTTCAAAGAATTTCAGAGTGAAGTTGAAAATCATCGTAACAAGAAAATAAAGTTTCTACGATCTGATCATGGAGGAGAATATTTGAGTTACGAGTTTGGTCTACATTTGAAACAATGCAGAATAGTTTCGCAACTCACGCCACCCGGAACACCACAGCATAATGGTGTGCCCGAACATCGTAATCGTACTTTACTTGATATGGTGCGATCTATGATGTCTCTTACTGATTTACCGCTATCGTTTTGGGGTTATGCTTTAGAGACGGCTGCATTCACGTTAAATAGGACACCATCAAAATCCGTTGAGACGACGCCTTATGAACTATGGTTTGGCAAGAAACCAAAGTTGTCGTTTCTTAAAGTTTGGGGCTGCGATGCTTATGTGAAAAAGTTTAAACCTGATAAGCTCGAACCCAAATCGGAGAAATGTGTCTTCATAGGATACCCAAAGGAGACTGTTTGGTACACCTTCTATCACAAATCCGAAGGCAAGACTTTTGTTGCTAAATTAAGAGTTTTTCTAGAGAACGAGTTTCTCTCGAAAGAAGTGAGTGGGAGGAAAGTAGAACTTGATGAGGTAATTGTACCTACTCCCTTATTGGAAAGTAGTTCATCACAGAAACCGGTTCCTATGACATCTACACCAATTAGTGAGGAAGTTAATGATGATGATCATGGAACTTCAGATCAAGTTGTTACTGAACCTCGTAGGTCAAACAGAATAAGATCCACACCAGAGTGGTATGGTAATCCTGTTCTAGAGGTCATGCTACTCGATCATGATGAACCTACGAACTATGAAGAAGCGATGGTGAGCCCAGATTCCGCAAAAATGGCTTGAGGCCATGAAATCTGAGATGGGATCCATGTATGAGAACAAAGTATGGACTTTGGTTGACTTGCCCGATGATTGGCAAGCAATTGAGAATAAATGGATCTTCAAGTAGAAGACTGACGCTGACGGTAATGTTACTGTCTACAAAGCTCGACTTGTTGCGAAAGTTTTTCGACAAGTTCAAGGGATTGACTACGGTGAGACCTTCTCACCCTTACCGATGCTTAAGTCTGTCCGAATCATGTTAGCAATTGCCGCATTTTATGATTCTGAAATTTGGCAAATGGATGTCAAAACTACATTCCTGAATGGATTTCTGGAAGAAGAGTTGTATATGATGCAACTGGAAGGTTTTGTCAATCCAAAGGGAGCTAACAAAGTGTGCAAGCTCCAGTGATCCATTTATGGACTGGTGCAAGCCTCTCGGAGTTGGAATAAACACTTTGATAGTGTGATCAAAGCATTTGGTTTTGTACAGACTTTTGGAGAAGCCTGTATTTACAAGAAAGTGAGTGGGAGCTCTGTAGCATTTCTGATATTATATGTGGATGACATATTGCTGATTGGAAATGATATAGAATTTCTAGATAGCATAAAGGGATACTTGAATAAGAGTTTTTCAATGGAAGACCTCGGTGAAGCTTCTTTCATATTGGGCATCAAGATCTATAGAGATAGATCAAGACGGTTAATTGGACTTTCATAAAGCATATACCTTGACAAAGTTTTGAAGAAGTTCAAAATGGATCAAGCAAAGAAAAGGTTCTTGCCTGTGTTACAAGGTGTGAAGTTTAGTAAGACTCAATGCCCGACCACTGCAGAAGATAGAGAGAAGATGAAAGATGTTCCCTATGCTTCAGCTATAGGCTCTCTCATGTATGCAATGTTGTGTACTAGACCTGATGTGTGCCTTGCTATAAGTCTAGCAGGGAGGTACCAAAGTAATCCAGGAGTGGATCACTGGACAACAGTCAAGAACATCCTGAAATACCTGAAAAGGACTAAGGATATGTTTCTCGTTTATGGAGGTGAGAAAGAGCTCATTGTAAATGGTTACGTTGATGCAAGCTTTGACACCGATCCGGACAATTCTAAATCGCAAACCGGATACGTGTTTACATTGAACGGTGGAGCTATCAGTTGGTGCAGTTCTAAACAAAGCGTTGTGGCGGGATCTACATGTGAAGAGGAGTACATAGCTGCCTCAGAAGCAGCAAATGAAGGAGTCTGGATGAAGGAGTTCATATCCGATCTAGGTGTCATACCTAGTGCATCAGGTCCAATGAAAATCTTTTGTGACAATACTGGTGCAATTGCCTTGGCGAAGGAATCCAGATTTCACAAGAGAACCAAGCACATCAAGAGACCCTTCTATTCCATCCGGGATCTAGTCCAGGTGGGAGACATAGAAATTTGCAAGATACATACGGGATCTGAATGTTGCAGACCCGTTGACTAAGCCTCTTCCATGAGCAAAACATGATCAGCACCAAGGCTCCATGGGTGTTAGAATCATTTCTGTGTAATCCAGATTATTAACTCTAGTGCAAGTGGGAGACTAAAGGAAATATGCTCTAGAGGCAATAATAAAGTTATTATTTATTTCCTTATATCATGATAAATGTTTATTATTCATGCTAGAATTGTATTAGCCGGAAACATGATACATGTGTGAATACATAGGCAAACAGATTGTCACTAGTATGACTCTACTTGACTGGCTTGTTAATCAAAGATGGTTATGTTTCCTAGCCATAGACTTGAGTTGTCATTTGATTAACGGGATCACATCATTAGTAGAATGATGTGATTGACATGACCCATTCGGTTAGCTTAGCACACGATCGTTTAGTATGTTGTTGTTGCTTTATTCATGACTTATACATGTATGCAACTACCGTTTACCGAAGGAACACTTTGTGTGCTACCAAACGTCACAATGTAACTGGGTAATTATAAAGGTGCTCTACAGGTGTCTCCGAAGGTACATGTTGGGTTGGCGTGTTTCGAGATTAGGATTTGTCACTCCGATTGTCGGAGAGGTATCTCTGGGCCCTCTCGGTAATACACATCACTTAAGCCTTGCAAGCATTGCAACTAATGAGTTAGTTGCGGGATGATGTATTACGGAACGAGTAAAGAGACTTGCCGGCAACAAGATTGAACTAGGTATTGAGATACCGAAGATCAAATCTCGGGCAAGTAACATACCGATGACAAAGGGAACAACGTATGTTGTTATGCGGTCTGACCGATAAAGATCTTCGTAGAATATGTGGGAGCCAATATGAGCATCTAGGTTCCGCTATCGGTTATTGACCGGAGACGTGTCTTGGTCATGTCTACATAGTTCTCAAACCGGTAGGGTCCGCACGCTTAACGTTGCGATGACAGTTATATTATGAGTTTATATGTTTTGATGTACCAAAGGTTGTTCGGAGTCCCGGATGTGATCAGGGACATGACGAGGAGTCTCGAAATGGTCGAGACATGAAGATTGATATATTGGAAGCCTATGTTTGGATATCGGAAGTGTTCCGTGTGAAATCAGGATTTTACCGGAGTACCGGGAGGTTACCGGAACCCCCCGGGAACATAATGGGCTAGTGGGACTAGGTGGAAGAGAGGAGAGGCGACTTGGGCTGGGCCGCGCGCCCCTCCCCGCCCCCAGTCCGAATAGTACAAGGAGAGGGGGGCGGCGCCCACCCTTCCTTCTTCTCCTCCACTCCTTCCCCCACCCAAGTCCTAATCCAACTAGGAAAAGGGGGGAGTCCTACTCCCGGTGGGAGTAGGACTCCTCCCGGCACGCCTCTCCCCTTGGCCGGCCGCACCCCCTTTGCTCCTTTATATATGGGGGCAGGGGCACCCCATAGAGACAACAATTGATCGTTTGATCTTTTAGCCGTGTGCGGTGCCCCCTCCACCATAGTCCACCTCGATAATACTGTAGCAATGCTTAGGCGAAGCCCTGCGTCGGTAGAACATCATCATTGTCACCGCACCGTCATGCTGACGAAACTCTCCCTGAACACTCGGCTGGATTGGAGTTTGAGGGATGTCATCGGGTTGAACCTGTGCTGAACTCGTAGGTGTCGTACGTTCGGTACCTGATCGGTCGGATCATGAAGACGTACGACTACATCAACCGTTTTGTGCTAACGCTTCCGCTTACGGTCTACAAGGGCATGTAGACAACACTCTCCCCTCTCGTTGCTATGCATCACCATGATCTTGCATGTGCGTAAGAATTTTTTTTGAAATTACTACGTTCGCCAACAGTCTCTCCTCTAGTGGTGTTATGTGAACATCGAATACATGACACTTCACCATTATTTGGGCCTAGAGGAAGGTATTGGGAAGTAATAAGTAGATGACAGGTTGCTAGAGTGACAGAAGCTTAAACCCTAGTTTATGCGTTGCTTCGTAAGGGGCTGATTTGGATCCATATGTTTCATGCTATGGTTAGGTTTACCTTAACACTTCTTTTGTAGTTGCGGATGCTTGTAATAGGGGTTAATCATAAGTGGGATGCTTGTGCAAGAAAGGGCAGTACCCAAGCACCGGTCCACCCACATATCAAATTATCAAAGTAACTAACGTGAATCATATGAGCGTGATGAAAACTAGCTTGACGACAATTCCCATGTGTCCTCGGGAGCGCTTTTCTCAATATAAGAACTTGTCCAGGCTTGCCCTTTGCTACAAAAAGGACTAGGCCACCTTGCTGCACCTTATTTACTTTCATTGCTTGTTACCCGTTACAAATTACCTTATCACAAAACTATCTGTTACCGATAATTTCAGTGCTTGCAGAGAATACCTTACTGAAAACCGCTTGTCATTTCCTTATGCTCCTCGTTGGGTTCGACACTCTTACTTATCGAAAGGACTATGGTATATCCCCTACACTTGTGGGTCGTCAATCGTCTCTGCTTATTGCCGAGACGTGTATCAGGAGAACAGCGGGGAGGTGTTGCCGAAATTCTGCGTCGGATCCGGAGGAGAGCATGGGAAAACGAACCCGATGTACACATACTCGGGTGGGATTAGGACCTATCTTTACCTATTAGCGTGTAGGTTGCATGGACGTAATAAAACTGACAAACTCCATTAACTGATGGATATGGTTTGCTTAATTATGTATATATTTCTTGTGTGTCCAGTAGGAAGTCAATATGAGTGATCATGCATGTATGTACACCAGTTACACTAGTTAGTATGTTTGGACCGAGGAATGGTTAACAAAAATCAAGGGGTTTGTTAGAGCCGCATTTGCAAATGGCCAGAAATTAAGCTGGTGCCCTTGTGTCCGGTGCGACAACTATAATCAGAGGGACGAGCTTCAAATGAGTAATCACCTGTAGAAGTTTGGTTTTACGCCTTGTTACACGGTCTGGACATTACATGGTGAGTCTGCCCAACGTGCCAGAGCCGAGGTGGTTCATCGTTGCACTGACGAGCATGGTACCGGGATGGAAGACATGGTGCAAGACTTTGATGATGCTCGAGACTCGGATGAGGAGATCGAGGAATCTGCAAAGTCCTTCACTGAAATGTTGGATTCCTCAAAACGTCCTCTCCACGAGCACACTGAGCTTTGTCCACTGGATGCCATCTCACAAATAATGGCATTGAAGGCTCAATTCAACTTGGGTAGAGAATGCTATGACGCGATGATGGTAGTATTCGGATGATTTCTACCCAAAGGCTATGTGCTACCTGCAAACCTGTACCAGTTAGACAAAATCCTCCGTGCTCTTAAGATGCCCTATGAGAAGATACATGCCTGTGACAAAGGATGTGTCTTATTTAGGTGTCAGTATGAGGACATGAACTATTGTCCCATTTGCAAGTCTTCCAGGTATGTTGTGGTAGACAACGGTATGGGTGAGAAGACGCAAACAAAAAACCAGTTAATGTTCTTTGGTATATGCCAGTCGTACCAAGACTTCAACGTCTTCTCATGGTCAAAGAGACGGCCAGATAGATGACATGGCACAAAACGGGCAAAAGAACACAACTAGATGCAGATGGGAATGTGATGATGGTGCACATATCAGATGGTAAAGCATGGAAGCGCTTCGATGCATTACATAAGGAAAAAAGGGCAGACCCAAGGCATCTTCGAGTCACCGTCAGCACGGATGGGTTCAGTGTGTTTGGTTAGCCGGCAGCCCAATACAGTTGTTGGCCCGTGTTTGTCATTCCACTCAATCTCCCCCCCCCCCGGGCAGATTATGCAAAGAAAGAACATTTTCCTGATGTTCATAATTCCAAGGCCCAACTATCCAGGGAAGAATATGAATATGTACATGCAGCCGCTTAAGGACGAATTGCAAGAAGCTTGGGATAATGGGTTCAAGACATACAACACCTTTAGCAAACAGAACTTCATATGCGTGTCTGGTACATGTACTCGATGCATGACTTGCCAGCGTATGCGCTATTTGTTGGCTGGTGTGTGCATGGAAGGTTCCCGTGCCCCACATGCAAGGGAGCTCTTGAGTTTCGTTGGCTGACAGTAGGACACAGGTATACTTTCTTCAACTTGCATAGACCATTTCTAGATCCTCGCCATAAGTTCAGGAAAGACAAGAAGAACTTCATCATAGGTAGAGTTGTCAAACACTCTGCACCACCTGCGTTGACAGGCCAACAGACCCTAGATTAGTTAAACGCTCTCGAGCCAGATCCAAAGCGCCTAGGGTATTTCAAGGGGTATAATAAGGAACACGCATGGACTCACAAGACATGCTTCTGGGATCTGCCTTACTTCAAAGACCTCCTTTGCCCACACAATATCGATGTGATGCACACTGAAAAGAATATCGCCGAAGCCATTTTTGGTACATTGTTCGGCATAGAGGGGAAATCAAAGGATAATACTAAGGCTAGAGTCGATCAAGAGGAGCTCTGTGATAGACCGTTACAAAACATGCAAGAACCAAAAGGAAAATGGAACTGGACGAACACAAAGGCATGGTTCAATCTTGGAAGGCCAGCTATGAGGGAAATTATTTTGTGGGTGGAAATGCAGTTGATGTTCCCCGATGGGTATGCAGCAAATCTAAAGAGGGGAGCGAGTCTTGATAAATTGAAAATATTTGGTCTGAAAAGTCATGATTGGCACATATGGATTGAAAGGATAATGCCGCTGATGTTGCGTGGCTTCATCCCTGAGGATGAATGGCTAGTACTGGCAGAGCTGAGCTATTTCTTCCGTGTTCTTTGTGCGAAAGAATTATCGCCTGGCCTCCTAGAAGAAATGGAATAGTTGGCGCCGGAGTTGATCTGCAAGTTAGAGATGATCTTTCCGCCAAGCTTCCTTAATCCAATGCAACACTTGATTTTGCATCTCCTGACCGAGGCAAAGATTCAAAGCTCTTTGCCGTCCGCTAGCAGACGACATAGCTGTTCACGTGGCAGCTTCTGAGCGCTAACCCAGCTGAGCTCTTTGTCAAGAGCTTGGCCTCTTTGCCGTCTGCTGGCGGACGGCAAAGAACACGTCGTTAACCCCTAACGGCTCTCACCCCACCCCACTGCCGTCCAAAATCTTTGTCGTCTGCTTGGCTACGATGGCGGATGGCACAACCCTTTGCCGTCTGCTTCTATGAAGCAGACAACAAAGAAGGCCTTTGCCGGCACTCGTTTGGCCGGACATTTTGCCGTCCGTTGGCGGACGGCAAAGGCCTTTGCCGTCCACCATCCATGCCTTTGCCGTCTGCCATGGCGGATGACAAAGAAGCTGATTCCAGTATTGGAATCTCCAGGACAACTTCTCAAAATCACAAACTCGTGTGCTAATAAGGGAAGCCCAGTTTCATTTTCGAACAAACTTGAAAGGAGACGTGCTATCAACAAAAGCTATCACCACAAGCTTTATTCCATTTAAGATATGGCATTTTTAGTGTAACTATTTTATGAGCTTACAAGTAAAATCACAAAAAAAGAAAGGGAACAAAAATGCAATAACACATATATACACTATTTGTGTTTGGAAGGATATCAATTCACAAATAAAAATAGATCTACCATAAAATATATCTTCTGTTGCGCCGCCATGTTCTTACATAACATAATATTCTTACAAATCTACAAATCAGAACAGAAAGGTAAAATCAAGTTCAGCACCCTGTTTAGAATAGAAAAACAAATCTTCTTAGTTAGGATGGACCTTATGCTGACATATAAAAGTTCAGTATTGTTCCTCCTTTCCAAATCTACGAGACTGCTTAATTTACAAACAAAGAAACTTGTGCTGCTTGCCATAATTTTTTTACATGTAACATCAACAGTATATACATGTAGTTGCCTCCAAAATTGACCATATGAGCTTTCAAATGAAAGAAGGAAAATAAAAAAGGAACAAAATTAACCATCCGAGCTTTCAAATGAAAGCTTTCATGAACTTCCACGGTATATACATGTAGTTGCCTCCAAAGTTCAGCATCATTGAAATCAGAGGTTGCTAGTTGGTGCCGTTGCACTAGGTAGCTGCTCCCTCGGGCGCGCACGCAACTATCAACTCGAACACGAGCTGCTCACCCACTCCCCCAGACGCGTGTAGCCGGCAGCTCCATCGGGTCCAGCAGCAGTCGCGAGGCGACACAGCAGCAGCTTGGATGCACGCAGTGCCTCCCCGTCAGCCCAGGACGCTGCCCGAGCGGGAGGCACTGGCGAACCGGAGAGGCGAGCAGCAACACGCCCTAGCGGCAGCACCGGGCGACAACAGCATCATGCCCAGGACAGAGGCGCACAGCAGGTGTGGCATGTCATGGCTGCAATTTAGGGGCGGCAGCAGTTCTCGGTCGCATCCATGCGCGGTCGCATGCTACCTCTTGAGCTTGCATTGGTTTTTCCCTTGAAGAGAAAAGGTTGATGCAACAAAGTAGAGTAAGTATTTCCCTCAGTTTGAGAACCAAGGTATCCATCAAGTAGGAGACAACGCACAAGTCACTGAATACCTGCACAAACAATCAACAACTTGCACCCAACGCGATAAAGGGGTTGTCAATCCCTTCACGATTACTTGCAAAAGTGAGATCTGATAGAGATAGATAAAGGGTACAATAAATATTTTTGGTATTTTTGGTTGATAGATCGGAAAGTCAAAGATTGCAAAATAGTAGATCAAAAACTAGTATGATGTAAAAGATAACTTATATGATGGAAAAGAGACCTGCGGGCCATAGGTTTCACTAGTGGCTTCTCTCAAGATAGCAACCATTACGGTGGGTGAACAAATTATTGCCGAGCAATTGATTGAAGAGCACAAAATCATGATGATATCGAAGGCAATGATCATGAACATAGGCATCACGTCTGTGTCAAGTAGACTGAAATGATTCTGCATCTACTACTATTACTCCACACATCGACCGCTATCCAGCATGCATCTAGAGTATTAAGTTCATAAAGAACGGAGTAGAGCATTAAGTAAGATGACATGATGTGGAGGAATTAACTCAAGCAATATGATGAAAACCCCATATTTTTATCCTCGGTAGCAACAATACAATACGTGCCTTCCTGCCCTTACTGTCACTGGGAAAGGACACCACAAGATTGAACCCAAAGCTAAGCACTTCTCCCATTGCAAGAGAAACTAATATAGTAGGCCAACCTAAGCTGATAATTCTAAGAGACTTGCAAAGATATCAAATCATGCATATAAGGATTCAGAGAAGACTCAAATAATATTCATAAATAATCTAATCATAAATCCATAATTCATTGGATCTCGGAGAAAACACCGCAAAAGATATTACATCAAATAGATCTCCAAGATCATCGAGGATAACATGGTATTGAGAATCAAAGAGAGAGAGAATAATCCATCTAGCTCCTAGCTATAGACCCGTAGGTCTGTGGTAAACTACTCATGCTTCATCGGAGAGATAATGGTGTTGATGTAGAAGCCCTTCGTGATCAAATCCCTCTCCAGAAGGACGCCGAAAATGGTCCCTAGATGGGATCTCACGGGTATAGAAGGTTGGGGCGATGGAAAAGTGGTTCCGTGGCTCCCCCGGATGTTTTCAGGGTATAAGAGTATATATAGGCGAAGGAACTAGGTCATGAGACCCATGAGGGGCCCATGAGGTAGGAGGGCACTCCCTCCACCCTCGTGGCTTCCTCGATGCATCTCAAACTTCATCTCCAAGTCTCGTGTTTTGCTTCCGGTCCAAGAAAGATCATCGCGAAAGTTTCATTCCGTTTGGACTCTGTTTGATATTCCTTTTCTGCGAAACTCTAAAATAGGTTAAAAAAACAGAAACTGGCATTAGGCTCTCGGTTAATAGGTTAGTCCTGAAAATAATATAAAATTGCATATTAATGCATATAAAATATCCAAAACAGATAATATAATAGCATGGAACAATCAAAAATTATAGATGCGTTGGAGACGTATCAAGCATCCCCAAGCTTAATTCCTGCTCGTCCTCGAGTTGATAAATGATTAAAACAGAATATTTGATGTGGAATGCTACCTAACATATTTATCCATATAATTTTCTTTATTGTGGCATGAATGTTCAAATCCGAAAGATTCAAAACAAAAGTTCAATATTGACATTAAAACAGTAATACTTCAAGCATATTGTCAAAGCAATCATGTCTTCTCAAAATAACATGGCCAAAGAAAGCTATCCCTACAAAATCATATAGTCTGGCTATGCTCTATCTTCATCACACAAAATATTTAAATCATGCACAACCCCAAAGACAAGACAAGCAATTGTTTCATACTTTCGATGTTCTTGAACTTTTTCAATCTTCATGCAATACATGAGCGTGAGCCATAGATATAGCACTAGGGTGGAATAGAATATGGTAGTTGTGGAGAAGACAAAAAGGAGGAAGATAGTCTCACATCAACTAGGCGTATCAACGGGCTATGGAGATGCCCATCAATAGATATCAATGTGAGTGAGCAGGGATTGCCATGCAATGGATGCACTAGAGCTATAAGTGTATGAAAGCTCAAAAAGAAACTAAGTTGGTGTGCATCCAACTCACTTGCTCACGAAGACCTAGGGCATTTTGAGGAAGCCCATCATTGGAATATCTATAATGAAAAATTCCCACTAGTATATGAAAGTGACAAAATAGGAGACTCTCTATCATGAAGATCATGGTGCTACTTTGAATCACAAGTGTGGAAAAAGGATAGTAACATTGCCCCTTTCCTCTTTTTCTCTCATTTTTTTATTTTTTTTATTTGGGCCTTCTCTTTTTTATGGCCTCTTTTTTTCATTTTTCGTCTGGAGTCTAGTCCCAACTTGTGGGGGAATCAGAGCCTCCATCATCCTTTCCTCACATGGGATAATGCTATAATAATGAAGATCATCACACTTTTATTTACTTACAACTAAATGCTTAGAACAAAATATGACTCGATGTGAATGCCTCCGGTGGTGTACCGGGATGTGCAATGACTCAAGAGTGACATGTATGAAAGAATTATGAACGGTGGCTTTGCCACAAATACAATGTCAATTACATGACCATGCGAAGCAATATGACAATGATGAACCGTGTCATAATAAACGGAATGGTGCAAAGTTGCATGGCAGTATATCTCGGAATGGCTATGAAAATGCCATAATACCTATTGTATATTTTGCCCTGGTTTGGCAAGGGAGTACAATAGTGATCTAAGAGTAGATCACTGGACAACGGTCAAGAATATCCTTAGTGAGTGCCGGTGTCAAAACCGGTGGATCTTGGGTAGGGGGTCCCGATCTGTGCGTCTTAGGATGATGGTAACAGGAAGCAAGGGACACAATGTTTACCCAGGTTCAGGCCCTCTCGATGGAGGTAAAACCCTACTTCCTGCTTGATTAATATTGAAGATATGTGGAATACAAGAGTAGATCTACCACGAGATCGTAGAGGCTAAACCCTAAGAGCTAGCCTATGATGGTATGATTGTAATTGTGATCGGCCTTCTAAGGACCATGCTCTCCGGTTTATATAGACACCGGAGAGCTAGGGTTTACATGGAGTCGGTTACAAGGAAGGAAATATAATATCCGTATCTCCAAGCTTGTCTTCCACATAAAGGAGAGTCCCATCCGAACACGAGCCGAAGTCTTGAGTCTTGTATCTTGACGCTTCTATAGCCCGGACGATGAATACAGTCCGGTTGTCCGGATACCCCCTTATCCAGGACTCCCTCAGTAGCCCCTAAACCAGGCTTCAATGACGATGAGTCCGGCGCGTAGTCTTGTCTTCGGCTTTGCAAGGCTGGTTCCTCCTCCGAATACTCCAAGGTGATTATTGAACGCATAGGTTGTGTCCGGATCTGCAAGATGATCTTCACCCACCCTTAGCATAAATCCGCTCTGCTGGCAATCTTCATATGTCGTGCCCTTGCATCGTGACCTGGTCCAACATGAACCAGCGTTTCCTGCTCCACCTCGACTCGCGTTGCGAGGCGGTTTTATTGGCACGTCCTGCCAAAGCTCATATCGTGTCCCTCTTAATATGAGATCTTTCATCAATATGGGCATAAGCGACCCCACGGCGACTGTTGGTATAATTCCGTGTTTCTCTTTAGATAAGTCTCAAGCGGTCACGCTGAGGACTCTTGGCATTCATCCCTTTTGTAAAGGGGTCAAGGCCTATGCCTCGTTTCTAACTCTCCTACTCCTTCTTGCACCTCGAGCTCCATCGCTCAAAACCTAAGCTCCCATACCCCAGATCCTCCAGTATGTCCGGATCCAACATAGCAGGCCGGTGGGTGGCCTCCTCGATTCAGGAGGAGGATATTGCGAAGCTGAGGGAGGTTGGATACCTGACAGCTGATATCCAGCACAGGCTTCCTGCTCCGGGGCAAGTCATCCCCACGCCGGAGCCCAATGAGAGCATCGTGTTTACTCCTCACTTCCTCCGAGGACTAGGCCTCACCCTCGACCCCTTTGTGAGGGGGCTCATGTTTTATTATGGCTTGGATTTCCATGATTTGGCTCCAGATGCCATCCTCCATATCTCGTCTTTTATTATTGTGTGCGAGGCTTTTCTCCACGTCAACCCACACTTCGGCTTGTGGCTAAATACCTTCAATGTGAAGCCGAAGATGATCGAGGGACGACGTGCGGAGTGCGGAAGCGCCATAATAAGCAGGAATATTGATGCCCCATGGCCAGAGGGTTCTTTTCCGGAAGTGTCTGACGTATGGCAACGGAGATGGTTCTATATCACCGCTCCCAGAGGCACGAAGTGGGTAGCTGCCCCCGAGTTCCGCTCAGGCCCTCCATCACAGTTGGCGTCTTGGACCGATGTGGGACGGAGTTATGGGCCTACTGGCGATGTACCAGAACTGCAGAACCGCATCCGGGAGCTCATTAGGAGGGACATAAATCTTGTCAGCATAATTCAAGTAATGCTAGTCCGGCGGATATTGTGGTGCAAACGTCGGCCTCATCGTATGTGGGAGTTTAATCCGGAAGGTCCGTAGACTATTAAGCACTTCTTCGGCTTGACGCTCAAAGGAATGTGCAAATTATGCTTCGGACCACAAGCAAAGTGTCCGGACACCACCGAGGATGCAGGCCTAAGCTACAATCGCCTAGATGCCCAAGTAAGTAACCTTAAAGCCGGACCCTTCATTTATATTCATCATGATTATTATTCTAACACTCCCTCCGCCGCCAGGAATGGCTTGACAAGGCGAAGAGAATCAGGTGTCCGGCACCACTTCCTGAAGGCTCGCCTGGTCCCACCATTGCAAAGATGCTGGACCGGGTGTTCAGCAAAATCCCTTCAGCGAAGGGCGAAGGAAAGGGCAGTGAAGCCGAACTTCACGCGCTGCGCATCCAGACCGGGAAAATCTCTAGCCCTCCTATGGAGGATAGTCGGGAAGGGAAGGTCAAAGCCTCCTCCCCACGTGGGAAGAAAAGGGCCGCCTCCGAAGATTTGGAGGCGGAGACGCCCAAGCAAGGGAAGAAAACATCACCAAGGGGCTCTGCCGCGACGGGCGTCGTCACCACGCCATGCCCGCCAACGGGCCAGCCTGCCAACGAGCCGTAAGTCACGCATTAATTTGAAGGTGAGATGTTACTCCGAGATCCATAACCAGGACTTCGTTTTTTGTAGTCCGGCGAGCAGCTCTTCTCAACAGAGTTTGTCTTCAGGGGACCTTTGTCCGGAGATGATGGAGAGTGCAACCCCACCCAACTCTCCGCCTCATGAGGCGGGCGACACAGAGGAGTCGTCACGGAGGAGTCCGGATATGCCGAAGCCGGAGGCTAGTACGTCAGCCGCCTTGAGCCCGGAGCGTTTGGCTCCCACAGGGGGCGATGAGAAGGGTCCGGCGCAGTTTAGTGTCCGTCCGGACGTACTGACGGGCCGTCTGGAGCGAGCCGCGCTTTCGAAGGAGCACCGCTCTTTAATGAGCACAGTGCTCACGAAGATTTCATCTGCTACCAGTGGCTTGAATGAGGCATTTACAAGCCTGCTCAAAGGCTTTGAGGTATGTAGTGAAAAATGCACAACTTTTTGGTTATGAAGCACGCGCTAGGTGTGCTCCCTATAGATAGTAGCCCCTGAGACTCTGGTTGCCCGCCATAGGCGGCAAACGGGGGATCATATACTAATGGATGCGCCATACATGTGCGCAGGTATACAAGGATGCGGCAGTCTGTTGAAGTTGCCGAGCTAAGGAGGCAAATCGGATCCATCGATGCCGATATCACGCTGGTGAATAAATGGCTTGAGGAGTCCCAGGGTATGTGCTTGGTTTTTATTATAATGTATAGGAAAATGCCAAAGAGGCATAATATTAATGCAATGTATTGGCACTGCAGATGGTGCTGCTGCCGTGGAGGCCCTGAGGGCGGAACTTGCTCAAGCCAAGGAACAAGCTCGGGCTAGCAATGCGGCTGCCCTAAAGGCGGCCGGAGAGTTGAGAGCCGAATAGGCTGCTTGTCGCCGAAGCGAGGAAAAGATAGCCGAAATGGCTGAAGAGTTAAAAAATTCCACCGACCGGTACGCACTCCTTGAAAAGGAGAATAAGGCTAGTTCGGCCGAGCTGGACAAGGCACGTAATGCTGCCAAGGAGATGCGGACCGAGATCCGGAGTATGCGGGAGGAGCTCCATCAAGCTGACAAAATCATGGCTGGGGGCTCGTACTTACTGCGGACGAAGTTCTTGGATCCAAAATATTCTCCACTGGCGGGTCGCATGAGTCCTGCGGACGCATATGCGGACTTGGCGAATAGTACGGCTGATGTTGTCAACTTCTTCGAGGGTCAAGGCGATGAAGAAGTGGAGAAGCTTTTTTGGTTGCAGTTTAATGCTCCCACTTGACCGCTGCCACTGAATGAGAAGGTGGCTGCTACAGCGGAGCTCCACAGGCTGTCCGGACTTGCAATGCGGTCTGTAATAGACCATCTTTGGCCGAAGGGTCCTAAGCCGGACAGATACTTTGGTTTGGTGCAACAATTCCTTGGAGCCGTGTCCCGGATTGACGCCCTGAGAAGGTCGGCGTGCATAGAGGGTGCGCGAATGGCTCTAGCCCGCGTTAAAGCCTACTGGACGGATATGGAGGCCACTGTAATAGCGAGCCAGGATCCGGCGGGAGGCCAACATCCGGCCTAGCACTACTTGGTGCAAGTCACAGAAGGTGCCCGCCTGATAGAGGCGCAGTGCTTGAAGAGTGTTTTATTCGAGTGATAAGTTGAATCATTGTAGAAAAAAATGTTTAGTTTAATTATGAGGCTATGTTTATACTTTTGCCCGTAAGTATGATTGTCCTCCCTTTGCGGCTATTCTTATATGTATAAGTAGTCTGAAAGATAGCAGTCGTTGGCTTCAGCCCCCTCGCGGATAATGCGGGGGTGTTGGCGAAAAAATATTCATAATCACACTTCATCCAACGTCTTGGTCCGTTAAGGAGGTGATCGCACTTCAAATGAGGAACCCAGACTATATAGTTGTAACACTTTCACTTAGCCACGGGAGTCTAATGGTGGGGCTACTATGTAGCCCCTGGTACCTCCATGTGCATCCGAATACGGGCGCGTGTGTACATGGCCGGGAAACGGCCCTTTGTTAAGGCGGAGGAATCTTTAGGGATTCCGGTGAGTCTTCAAGTGGTTGAACAGTCTCTCGTTGTATCATGACGGTCAGTTTCGGCTTTCTCTACTGAGGCGCTCATCCAGAATAACCAGGGCACAATCGCAGTAGTTCTCCTTTGGCCTACCTTAGCCGGATGATAGTGGAACGTAAGGCGGCAAACCCAGGAGCCGGGCAAACCCAACATTTTGACCAAAGACATGATTCGGAACTGATGCATATACGGCCAAACTCGTGACGCCGAACACTCCCGAGGGTATTCGCTCTTTTGTAAAAGAAGATAGGCTGACAAGAGCCTATTTTAAGCCCATTATTTCTAGGTACGTGCAATTTAGTCTGCCGTGGACAAATGCCAAAAATGGCAGTATCCTCTGTGGGTATAGAACCCATGGGATGGTTAAACAATAAGAGGCAGTAGAAAAGGTTTACGCAGGGGCTTAATCTAAAAAGAAACCTGTTGCACGGGGCCCTGCTGCACATCTGTGCTTTTATCTCCGTTGTGCCATATCCTGGAAGGGTATCGCGCGAACGTTGTTTGTAAAAAAGAAAAACTCGTAGGAGGGTGCAACGTAAGTATGCGATCAATAATAAGAGTGTAAGTTGTTGGCATGCCAATAAGGTCGAGCCAAGCATGGGGATGTATTAAGTATAGACGGCCCCTAGTTTCCCTTCAGGGATTACATATACAATGCCCTGTTTGAATTTATCCAGGCTACCAGACTCATCTAATCGTGTCTGTGGTCGTAATGACCAATCATGTTTTCTCAAATTGGAGGCCGCTTATAGTTCGGCTGCCAGGGCTGTCGCGTATTCCTCTGCGCGTGAAGGGCACTTTATGATTCCGTGAACGGTGATGACGCCACGGGGACCGGGCATCTTGAGTGTAAGGTGGCCATAGTGCGGCAATGCGTTGAAGTGGGCGAAGGCCATTCTTCCTAGCAATGCATGATAGCTGCTTTGGAAGGGTGCGACAGTGAAGAGCAGCTCTTCGCTTCTGGAGTTGCCTGGGGAGCCGAATGTTACTTCCAGCATGACGGAGCCCCTAGCGCAGGCTGCAACGCCTGGTATCACCCCTTCAAAGGTGGTGTTGCTTTGTTTAATTCTGGATGGGTCTATCCCCATTCTGCGGACAGTGTCCTCGTATATTAAATTGAGACCACTGCCGTCGTCCATGAGGGCACGGGTGAGACGGTATCCGTCGATTAGTGAGTTAAGCACCAAGGCCTGTGATCCTCCGCATCGAATACTAGTTCGGCTCTCCATGTGATTGAAAGTGATCAGACGAGACATCCAGTAGTGAGACGTGGGTATGACGGGCTCTACATTGTGCGCTTCTATGGGCGCGCGTTTATGCCCTCTCGTGGATGAGCGAGTCGCGTGGATCATGTTTACTGTTTTAACCTCTGGCTGGAATTTTTTCTGTACCCCAGTGTTCGGCTGGTGAGGTTAATCCTCGTCTTCGCTTGGTGTGCCCCTCCCCTTGTGTTCGGCATTTAATTTGCCGGCCTGCTTAAAGACCCAGCACTCTCTATGGGTGTGGTTTGCAGGTTTTTCCGGGGTGCCATGAATTTGGCATAGTCTGTCCAGGACTCTGTTCAGACCGGACGGTCCGTCTTTAGTGCCTTTGAATGGCTTCTTATTCTGATCAGGTTGAGAGCCCCTGAATTCGGCATTAACCATCGTGTTATCCGGGCTCTCTTCCTTGTTTTGGCGTTTGTTTTTATTTCGTTGTCGCTTCCCGTTGCCATCCCTTAGTTCGGATGTGCTGGGGTCGCTGGTGCCTTTACGGGCCAACCAGCTATCCTCACCCGCGCAAAACCGGGTCATAAGGCTTGTTAAGGCTGCCATTGTCCTTCGCTTTTCTTGGCCGAGGTGTCGAGCGAGCCATTCGTCACGGATGCTGTGTTTGAAAGTCGCTAAGGCTTCAGCGTCCGGACAGTCGACAATTTGATTCTTCTTAGTGAGGAATCTGTATCAAAGCTTGAGAGCGGACTCTCCGGGCTGTTGGATTATTTGACTTAGATCATCTGCATCCGGAGGCCGGACATAAGTCCCTTGAAAATTGGCCCTGAAAGCATCTTCGAGTTCCTCCCAACTCCCAGTTGAGTTTTCGGGGAGGCTTTTCAACCAGTGTCGAGCTGGTCCCTTCAACTTGAGGGGAAGGTATTTGATGGCGTGGAGGTCATCCCCACGAGCCATGTGAATATGCAGGATAAAATCCTTGATCCAGACCCCTGGGTCTGTCGTGCCGTCGTATGCTTCTATGTTCATAGGTTTAAAGCCTTGTGGGAATTCATGGTCCAGTACTTCTTCGGTGAAGCACAGGGGGTGAGCAGCCCCTCTGTATCTGGACGCATTGTGGCATGTAGTTTGCTGTAGTTGTGTTCGAGGTTGATTCCGAACCGGTATCTGGCTTTTATGAGCGTTTGGGTGACCATAGTCCTGCGCTGGGGTGTGTCTTCTAGATCCATATATGGACCTGGCTGCACCGGTCTTTTTATTCGGATGCTCGCATGGATCATGCGCAGTGTCCGCGGCCGCTCTGTTATGGCTGTGAGGCGGTACGTCTGGTTTCTTGGTCGAATTTTCTTTTGGTGGAACGGCCGTGTCGTCGAATTCTGGCAGTAGCTTGCGCTTCGGCTAGCTTTTCATATGGCGGTCATCGCCATATCTTTCTTCAGTGTCTAGCACCCTATTCCATCTGCGATTTTGCTTTTCCTGTGCGGCCTTGAGCTGTTGCTTCTGCTTTTCTATACTTCTTGCGGTGGCCATAAGCTTCCTGTGGAGGTTGTCTCGTTCCACTTGTTCGTCCGGGATGATGAGTGCATCGTCGTCCGCACTGTCTTCCTGTTCTGGGGCGGCATCCTGAGCTCGTCCCTCCGGGTATTTGCTCCAAACTTGATTTGGCGTGACCTGGCTCGTCCTACTCCATCGCTGGGTCCATGTGGTCATTATTGCTTTCGGAGTTTGCGGGTATATCAACCCATCTTGCGCTCTTGTCTCTGTTTTTGCCATTGCTGGACTTTGAGCGGCGTCTGCGCCGCCCCTTTGGCTTTTGCCCGGGTGTTTTATCGTCCAGGCTACCATCCTTATTGGGCGTATCTACCATGTATATATCTTATGACAAGGTAGTAGTCCCGCGCTCCAGGTATTCTGGAGCCTCTCCTGCATCGTCGTCCATACCGTCGATGTCTTCGGAGTCAAGCACGTCGGTTAATTCTTCGATCGTGGCAATGAAGTGGGTGGTGGGTGGGCGCCGAATTCCTTCGTCGCCTGCTTCCCACTTGGGCCGGACATAGTTCGGCCCAGGGTCTCCTAACAAAGAGAGAGACTTCAAGGAGTTCGGCATGTCACCAAAGGGCGAGTGCTGGAAGATGTCCGCAGCGGTAAACTCCATTATCGGAGCCCAACCTAGCTCGACTAGCTTGAGAGTGAGCGGAACAGGACCAACAGCCAGATATGAGTCCGGGGGTCCGGGGTTACAGGCCTCCACAGAGGTGGGACCCGTGTTCGGCTCCACCGCCGATAAGTGTGTGGCCTGCAGAGTGGGGTCCAGCCCTCCATCCATAGGCAACGCAACCTACCCTGGATTTAGATCCAAGGCTGCTTTGGGGATGATGTCTCGGGCACTGTCCGATAGCAAGTCTAGGCCGTGTTCGTCGTGGCTGTCCGGCGCTCCTGGCGCAGGCTCGAATCCATCGAAGATCAAGTCTCCGCGGACATCTGTCGTATAGTTCAAGTTTCTGAGCCTGATCTGGTGGCCAGGGGTGAAGCTATCGATCTGCTCCAACTGGCCAAGCGAATTGGCCCGCAGTGCAAAGCCGCCGAACACAAAGATCTGTCCGGAAAGGAAAATTCTCACCCTGGACCGTGTTGTTGACGATTGAAGACGCCATCAAGCCTCGAAGCGACGACACATAGGAACTCTCGATGAAAGCACCAATGTCAGTGTCAAAACCGGCGGATCTCGGGTAGGGGGTCCCGATCTGTGCGTCTTAGGCTGATGGTAACAGGAAGCAAGGGACACAATGTTTACCCAGGTTTGGCCCTCTCGATGGAAGTAAAACCCTACTTCCTGCTTGATTAATATTAAAGATATGTGGAATACCAAAGTAGATCTACCACGAGATCGTAGAGGCTAAACCCTAAGAGCTAGCCTATGATGGTATGATTGTAATTGTGATCGGCCTTCTAAGGACCCTGCTCTCCGGTTTATATAGACACCGGCGAGCTAGGGTTTACATGGAGTCGGTTACAAGGAAGGAAATATAATATCCGGATCGCCAATCTTGTCTTCCACGCAAAGGAGAGTCCCATCCAGACACGAGCCGAAGTCTTGAATCTTGTATCTTGACGCTTCTATAGTATGGACGATGAATACAGTCCGGCTGTCCGGATACCCCCTTATCTAGGACTCCCTCACCCTCCAATTCCATTGGGGTGTTGGCAAAGGTGGGAGGAAAGAAATCCCATCATTTCCTTCCCCACCGATTGTTATCCCCCCTTTTTAGGGATCTTGATCTTATCCCTTTGGGATATGATCTTATTCCTTCTAAGGGGGGATCTTGGTGTGCCTTGACCAGGGGTGTGGGGCCTTGCCCCCACTACCCACGTTTATGTGGGTCCACCATGCAGGTGGGCCCCACTCCGTAACCTTCTAGAACCTTCCCGGTACAATACCGAAAAATCCCAAACATTTTCCGGTGGCCAAAATAGGACTTCCCATATATAAATCTTTACCTCCGGACCATTCCGGAACTCCTCGTGACGTCCGGGATCTCATCCGGGACTCCGAACAACATTCGGTAACTGCACACTAATTCCCATAACAACTCTAGCGTCACCGAACCTTAAGTGTGTAGACCCTATGGGTTCGAGAATCATGCAGACATGACCGAGACAGCTCTCTGTCCAATAACCTACAGCGGGATCCGGATACCCATGTTGGCTCCTACATGTTCCACGATGATCTCATCGGATGAACCACAATGTCAAGGATTCAAGCAATCCCGTATACAATTCCCTTTGTCAATCGGTACGTTACTTGCCCAAGATTCGATCTCATTACCTTCAAGTCACTTTACTCGTCGGTATCCCAATACCTCGTTCAATATCGTTACCGGCAAGTCACTTTACTCGTTCCGTAATGCATGATCCCGTGACTAACTAGTTAGTCACATTGAGCTCATTATGATGATGCATTATCGAGTGGGCCCAGAGATACCTCTCCGTCACACGGAGTGACAAATCCCAGCCTCGATTCGTGCCAACCCAACAGACACTTTCGGAGATACCCGTACTGCACCTTCATAGCCACCCAGTTACGTTGTGACGTTCGGCACACCCAAAGCATTCCTACTGTATCCGGGAGTTGCACAATCTCATGGTCTAAGGAAATGATACTTAACATTAGAAAAGCTTTTAGCAAACGAACTACAAGATCGTGTGCTATGCTTAGGATTGGGTCTTGTCCATCACATCATTCTCCTAATGATGTGATCCCATTATCAATGACATCCAATGTCCATGGTCAGGAAACCATAACCATCTATTGATCAACGAGCTAGTCAACTAGAGGCTCACTAGGGACATGTTGTGGTCTATGTATTCACACATGTATTACGGTTTCCAGTTAATACAATTATAGCATGAACAATGGAAAATTATCATTAACAAGGAAATATAATAATAACCATTTTATTATTGCCTCTAGGGCATATTTCCAACAGTCTCCCACTTGCACTAGAGTCAACAATCTAGTTCACATCACTATGTGATTGTAATGAATCCAACACCCATTGCATTTGATCATATCTCGCTTGTGAGAGAGGTTATTAGTCAACGGGTCTGAATCTTTCAGATCCGTGTGTGCTCTACAAATCTCTATGTCATCTCCTAGATGCAGCTACCACGCGCTATTTGGAACTATTCCAAATAAGTGCTCTACTATATGAATCCGGTCTACTACTCAGAGTCATCCAGATTAGTGTCAAAGTTTGCATCAGCGTAACCCTTTACGACGAACTCTTTTACCACCTCCATAATCGAGAAAATTCCTCAGTCCACTAGTTACTAAGGATAACCTTGATCGCTGTCCTGTGATCCATTCCTGGATCACACTTGTACCCCTTGACTGACTCATGGCAAGGCACACTTTAGGTGCGGTACACAGCATAGCATACTGTGGAGCCTACGTCTAAAGCATAGGGGACGACCTTCGTCCTTTCTCTCTCTCTTCTGCCGTGGTCAGGTCTTGACTCTTACTCAATACTCACACCTTATAACATAGCCAAGAACTCCTTCTTTCCCGATCTATTTTGAACTCCTTCAAAATCTTGTCATGGTATGTGTTCATCTGAAAGTACTATTAAGCGATTTTGATCTATCCTTATAGATCTTGATGCTCAATGTTAGCTTAATTCAGGTTTTCCATTGAAAAATACTTTTCAAATAACCCTATATGCTTTCCATAAACTCTACATCATTTCTGATCAACAATATGTCAACAACATATACTTATCAGAAATGATATAGTGCTCCCACTCACTTCTTTGGAAATACAGGTTTCTCATAAACTTTGTATAAACCCAAAATATTTGATCATCTCATCAAGGCGTATATTCCAACTCCGAGATGCTTACTCTAGTCCTTAGAAGGATTGCTGGAGCTTTGCATACTTGTTAGCATCTCTTAGGATTGACAAAACCTTCTAGTTGTATCACATACAGCCTTCCTCAAGAATATTGTCGAGGAAACAATGTTTTGACATCCTATCTACAAGATTTCATAAATCATGAAGTAATTGCTAATATAATTCCAACAGACTCTTAGCATCGCTATGAGTGAGAAAGTCTCATCATAGTAAACTCCTTGAACTTGTCGAAAAACATCTTAGCGACAAGTCGAGCTTTCTTAATGGTGACACTTACCATCATTATCCGTCTCCCTTTTAAAATCCATCTGTACACAACAGCCTTACGACCATCAAGTAGTTCTTCCAAAGTCTACACTTTGTTTTATACATGGATCCTCTATCGGATTTTATGGCCTCGAGCCATTTGTCGGAATCCAGGCCCACCATCGCTTCTCCATAGCTCGTACGTTCATTGTTGTCTAGCAACATGAGCTCCAAGACAGGATTATGTACCACTCTGAAGTAGTACGCATCCTTGTCGACCTATGAGGTTTGGTAGTGACTTGATCCGAAGTTCCATGATCACTATCATCAGCTTCCACTTCAATTGGTGTAGGCACCACAGGAACAACTTCCTATGCCCTGCTATACACTAGTTGTAGTGACGGTTCAATAACCATATCAAGTCTCCACCATCCTCCCACTCAATTCCTCGAGAGAAACTTTTGCTTGAGAAAGGACCCATTTCTAGAAACAATCACTTTTGCTTCCGGATCTGAAATAGGAGGTATACCCAACTGTTTTGGGTGAACTATGAAGATGTATTTATCCGCTTTGGGTTCGAGCTTATCAGGATGAAACTTTTTCACATAAGCATCGCAGCCCCAAACTTTCAAGAAACGACAGCTTAGGTTTTTCTAAACCATAGTTCATACGGTATCATCTCTACGGAATTACGTGGTGCCCTATTTAAAGTGAATGTGGTTGTCTCTAATGCCTAACCCATGAACGATAGTGGCCATTCGATAAGAGACATCATGGTATGCCCCATATCCAATAGAGTGCATCTATGATGTTCGAACACACCATCACACTATGGTGTTCCAGGCGGTGTTAGTGGTGAAACAATTTCCACAATGTCTTAATTGTGTACCAAACTCGCAACTCAGATATTCATCTCTATGATCATATCATAGACATTTTCTCCTCTTGTCACGAATATCTTCAACTTCACTCTGAAATTACTTGAACCTTTCAATAATTCAGACTTGTGTCTCATCAAGTAAATATACTCAGCATCTACTCAAATCATCTGTGAAGTAAGAACATAACAATAACCACTGCATGCCTCAGCACTCATTAGACTGCACACATCAAAATGTATTACTTCCATCAAGTTGCTTTCTTGTTCCATCTTACTAAAAACGAGGCTTTTCAGTCATCCTGCCCATGTGGTATGATTTGCATGTCTCAAGTGATTCAAAATCAAGAGAGTCCAAACAATCCGTCTGCATGGAGTTTCTTCATGCGTACATACCAATATACATGGTTCGCATGTCTCAAACTTCTCAAAAAACGAGTGAGTCCAAAGATCCATCAACATGGAGCTTCTTCATGCGTTCTATACCAATATGACTTACATGGCAGTGCCACAAGTAGGTGGTACTACCATTACTATATTATATTGTCGGGGAAGGCTGATCCACGAACACCTATAGGGACTGGCGGGCCGGGCCCCTTTCGGTTCGGCGGGAGGCGGAGATCGCACGAAGAGCAGATCGAGGCGAAGCACACGAGCGGTTTTACCCAGCTTCGGAGCTCTCCGGAGAGATAATACTCCTACTGCTGCATGTCTGAGTGTATTGAGTTCTTGCTCGGGAGCGCTGGGTGCTACAGTACACACTAGCTGCTAACGAGACCGAGCGTGAATGTCTTTCTGCCTTTCCAACCTCCCTTCTACGTTGCGCATGGGCCTCCTTTTATATGCTAAAGGGGTCACCGATAGGTGGCAACGTAGATAAGGGTAAAAATGGAAAAAAGATTGTGGTTGGTACAGCTACCTGTACAGTGCATCCTACCTAACCCTGACGGCAGGGGACAAAGGCATTGAATGCCCGTCTACGTCACCCAAATAGTGCAAAAAGGACCGTCAGGGGCACCACCGCTCGCCACGATGGCAATCTTGTCAGCGCCGCTTGCCACCGCGCACTGCTGGCTGCACAGCCTCCTGCCACGCGCGCCTAGAAAGGTCCCAAGGCGACACGTTGGTGGATGTGCTGGAGCGCGGGTATAGGGTCATAGCTTTGCCGCGGCAAGCGCCTTGCCACAGTCGTTGTCTTGTCGCGTCCGGAAGCTTGTCGCTCACCGGGCCTCGCCGGGACGCGTGGCACGTCGCGGCAAGTTCCTTGAGATGCCTTGGTTGGCCTTCCCGGCAAGCTCCTCTTGCCGGGGCCTTGTCTCCTTGGCTTGAATACTTTGTTCTTGAATGGCTCCACAGGAAGCACGGAGGACCTGGGCGGTCACCCGGCAAGCCTTGCCGCGGGGTGCTGCAACTGCCCGTGCACAAGTTCGGGATACTAGGGTACCCCTACTCTAGTACACCGACAGGAGCCCCCGGGCCTGGGCCAGACACGGTGCCGAGCGCTGTTGGGCCAGGCCCAAAACAGGGCACGGGCACGCGCGGCTTGGGTTACGCCGTATCTTTCTCCGTATCCACCGCCCCCCCCCCAAACGGGATGCGTTGAATGCGGCGTCGTGGGAGAGATCGTGGGTGGTTTCTTTATTCGGAAAGGCGGAACGTCCGCCCCCTTCCTCTTTATAAGCAAGGGAAACAGGGGTAGTTCGCCCATCTCGCCGGTTGCTACTCCAATCTCAGAAATCTCCGCCGCTCCCCCCTTCTTCCCAAAGCTGAGAGAGAGCAGCGCTCCGCCCCCCATCGCCACCAGCATCACCAACACCGTCGATCTCCCCCACCACCTCCGCCATGGCTCCAAAAGCCGACAAGGGGAAGGTCGTGAAGTTGGCCGAGGCACAGCGGCTCGCGGCGCTGCGGAAGGAGCTGGCAATCTTCCCTCCTCAGCTCGCCGCGAAGGAGCTGAGGGAGTACTACTACCTCTTCTGGTCGACGGAGACGCGAGCGCTCCCGCGTACGAAGGTACTCCCAGCTGCTGCTTCGGACCTGGCTCTGAATGGATACCCTTTCTTCGCGTTGTTCTTCTACTACGGGCTCTGCCCGCCTTACTCTGAATTTTTCTGCGATATCATGAACACCTACGGGTTCCGCCTCCTTGACTTCACCCCCAATGTTGTTCTGACCATGGCAGTTTTCGCACATCTCTGCGAAAACTTTGTCGGAGTCTACCCAAATGTAGCTCTTTTCTGCCACTTCTTTATGCCTCGAGTTGAGAGAGGGGAGCCCTTATACGGTGGAATCGCCTGGATCTCGAGAAACGGCAAGAAGGAAGCTTATCTGGAGGGAGAGCTCCGCAGCAAGTGGTTGGAATGGAGGGCAGACTGGTGCTGGACCGTCGAGGAGAACCCGCAGCCCTTTACCGCCCAGCGCCAAGCCCCAATAGCGCGCGGCAACGATTGGAGCAATGTGGCCCCGGAAGACGATAGGCTGAGGATTGCCGTCACCCGGATCCGATGCCTCAGGTTTGCCGGGCTCACCGTAGGCGCCGTTGGCACAGATTTTCTTCGCCGCTGCATCGCCCCCCTGCAGGAGAGGAGGAGACCCGCCTGGGAGTTCCAAAATGCAGCGGATATCATGAGGCTGCGCCCAGGCCTCAATTTCAACTTCACTGTCTTGGAACTAGACGCGATGATCCTGGAATTGTTCAAGCGCGATCCTCAACATCCCGAAGCGTTTATGTTGCCGGCGGGTGTCGTTCCGCTGTGCAACAACTCCTCGCTCGACCGCATCCGTGCAATGATGCCGCTGTGCGATTCGCATGGAATCATTCCAACTTAGCAAGAGCCCGCAGACGACGTCGTGCAGGAGTTCTTTGACAGCTTGGTAGAAGTGGCGGTCCGCCCCGATGAGCAAAAGAGCCTCACTCGCGAGACCACCAAAGCGGAGATGCAGCGCATCGCCACCAGGCTGGAAGAGGCGGCAGCAGCCGCTGCCGCGGGCGAGTTCGGATTCACCGTGGAGGAGGTAGAGGCAGCAGAGGCGGCAAGCCCTGCCGAGCGAGAGGAGCTTGCCGGCGAGGAAGAGCTTGTCGGGCCTGAAGCTAAGTCGAGCGAGCCCGGCGAGGGAGAGCTTGTCGGGCTCAAACCTTCAGGCAGCTCATCACAAGCGGAGCCCCCAGCTCCACCGAGAAGGTGTCTCCGCAGGGCCGGGGACGTAGCGGAGCGGCAGACGAGTCAACAGCCGCCGTGCCATGAGACACGCTCTACCGCGGCAAGCAGTGTTGCCGCGGGAGCTCCTCACGCCGCTGCGGCAACTGGAGCGGGATCTTCCCGGTCCCCCGCTACCGCTCCTGCCAAGCGGACAAGGGAAACTACTCCTCCGCCTTGTCGCACTGGAGGCGAGCCGGACTTCGATCTCTCCGCGCTCAGCTCCGACGAGGAAGAAGAAGAGTAAGATTTTTTTGCTGTACTTGTAGTTCTTCAATTTTATTGCTTTGTCTTGTATCTAATTTGCTTCACTCTGATCCCATTCCTTTTCAGGACGCTGGCCCAGAGAGCGGCAAAGAGAGCAAAGGTCCCGGTGATTGTCATCGAGGATGAACCCACCGCAACGGCAGGGGGTGTGTCCGAGACCACCTTGCCGGACCCGGCAAGAATTCCTCATAGCAACCCCCAGCGCAGCCCCCAGCGTAAGTATATGGTTTACTTCCTGCTGTCAGGCGCGCATGGGTATTCTTTCTTTGCTGACATCTGACTGATGGTTTGTGTAGGAGCAGAGCAGCTCCACCAAGAGTGCCCGGAAGCCGCTCCCGAAATGCCATCTACTTCAACTACACCGCCAAGGGAGGATTCCCCGGCAAGGGAGAGTTCTCCGGCAAGGGAGAATTCTCCGGCAAGGGACAGTTCTCCGGCAAGGGACGGCACCAGCGACCCTCCGGTGGTTGAGACCACGACTGCAGGTCCCAGTACAGGTAACCTTCTTGCTTGAAAACTTCCATTGGGTTCTTCTTCTTCTGATTTTCTTTTTGGATATTTGCTTGATTCTTCTCCTTTTTCTGTTTGTCAGATCCATCTGCCACGGAGCCGATGGAAACCGAGGTCGTCGGCGAGGAGAACGCGCGCAGCAATACCGACGACGCCGTTGCCACCGAAGGAGAAGCCGGCGCTGATGATCCCGCCGGCGAAGAGGCCGCCAAAGCTGCCGCCGCAGAAGCTGGCGAGGGATCCAGCGATCGCACTAACGGCTCCGAGGCCGCAGGAGCGCCAGGCGCTACGCCAACCGCCGATCCCTCCGCCGTTGCTGTTGCGCGAGGCTCCGAAGAGCCCCAGCCCGGCGCCTATTTGAAGGCCGGCAATGGCATCTTCATCAAGCTCCCCTGGGCGTCAAGCTCCAGGGCGCCTGTTGAAGGAGAGATGTTGGATGGAGAAGTGCTTGCCTCCACTGGGCTGACGCTGGTTGACGCGCCAAGCAGCAGCAGCGACGAGCCTGAGGAGGAGCGGCTGCTGCGGAAGCTGTTGTCGCTCTACCGCGCCCGACAAGCCAAGCTGGTATCCCGAGAAGCGCTTGTCGCGAAGGAGGTAGTAGATATCGAGAAGCGCGCGGAGGAGCTCCGGGGCTTCAGGCAGGAAACTCTCCGGGCCCTGGCAGAGGAGCGGGAGCAAGTCGCCGAGGAGCGGAAAGCCTTCCTCCTCGAGAAGGCTGAGGTTGAAGAGCAACAGCGGCTTGCTGCCGAGAAACTGTCCGCGCAGGAAGGCGAGTTGGTGCAGCGGAAAGTTAATCTTGACAGCCACGAGGAGGAGCTTGCCGCGTGCGAGCAAACATTCAGCGGGGCTCTCAAGGTAGCAAAGGATGCTGCAGCAGCTGCCGAGGCCACCAAGAAAGAGCTGGAGACGAAGATGGCGCAGCTGGAGGCCGATCTCAAGGCGAGCGGCGAGGAGCTTGCCGCGCTCAAGCGTGAGCGCGAGAAGGACGCCGCCGCTCATGGCAAGCTGCAAGATCGTCTCGCTGAGAGGAGCAAAGAGCTCAGCGCCGCCAAGGACTCCAATGCGGATCTTGAGTTGAAGCTGGCTACTTTGACTCAGACACTGGACGGCGCCAGGGAGCGGGAGGTGGCCTTGTCGGAGAAGATCAAGGCTGACGAGGCGCTGATGGCGAATGCTGCCGCCGCCCATACTGCCTTTAGGGAGAATGTGGAGCACTGGACCGAGGGTCTCGTGGATGCTGCCGCAGCCATTGACGGGGAGCTGACGCAGCTGGGAATGGAGGATCTCGGGTACTCCTCCGACGAGCACCTCCAACCCAGCGCCAAGCTCAGCTTATTCTTCAAAGGCGTGGCGACGGCCCTCCAGCGACTCCGGGAGAAGATCCCAAAGCAGCTGGCCGACGAGTCGCGCAAGATCTGCGCGGGGGCTCTTCAAAAGGTGCTGGTGAAGGTGGCCTTCCGCAACCCAGGCCTCAACCTCACCAACGTCCTTAGGACCTTGCCGCCGGACGCCGATCTGGAAGCGCTCAAGACCCTTGTCGCACCCATTGTGGACAAGGTGAGCGGAATCAAGAGGGTTGAGGGCGATCGCGTAGATTAGGCCGCTCGTTTTCTCTTTTCCTTGTCGCTGCTGGTCATGTTTTGAGAACAATCTATTAGAGCTGCGACAAGCTATCTTGTAATATGACTCTATTTTGAGAAGCGATTGCTATGTTATTTCCTTTACTTGATTCCTTCCTTTGTATGTTTTTGCCCTATGCTTTGAGGGAACTTGTCGGCGCAGGCACCTTAGCCGCGAGCGCTGAGTGCGGAATGTCAGCAGCCTGCTGGCGGTGCCGCTACCGACAAGAAACATTGTTGCAACTAGCCGCAGCTCACTTAAGTTGTTGAGCGGACTCGAAACAAAATAAGGGCGCAACTAGCTACGAGTTGGTTCCCCCGCGCACAGTTTTCCATACAAAGCACGGTCGTTCGAGGAAGATAACTTAAAAATTAAAACTGATTGCTCAAACTTTGGCAACTTAGCTTTTCTGTCGTTTGCTTTCCGGTAAGGCGAAATTTCCTTGAATGATGCCTGGTCCACACCATTATCTTCTCCTCCCCCCCCCCCCGGCAAACTTGTGTGCGAGGGAACCTTCCTTCCTTTGAGAAAGAGAAAGAAGAGAAAATAAAGATACGGAGCCTTACGGCTCGTTATTGCTTACCGGGGGCAGGTGCTGCACAAAGTGTCAGATAATGCATGCAAAGAAAAGTAGAAAGCATGAAATTGACAAGATGTGCGGAGCACATGAGCTTTACTTATGCACGGGGTCTACGCCCGGCTTTGTACAAAGGATTACATGCAACATCGGCAAGACTTGTACAAAAGGTGGTTGCCGGAACAGGTTCCGGCAACCGCGCCTTACGGGTAAAACTTATGAAGATGCTCAATGTTCCAGGAGTTGCTCACCGGATTGCCATCTTCGGTCTCAAGGCGGACAGCGCCAGGCCTAGTGACTCGTTTCACCCGGTAAGGGCCTTCCCACTTCGACGTCAACTTGTTGGAATTCTTGGCGGACTGAACGCGCCGAAGAACAAGGTCGCCTTCCTCGAGACTTCTGGCATTAACCTTGCGGCTATGGTAGCGGCGCAAAGCTTGCTGGTATCGAGCAGCTCGTACAGCAGCCTGAAGACAGTCCTCCTCAAGGAGCAGCGCGTCATCTTGTCGCAACTGCTCTTGCTCAAGCTCATCATAAGCGAGCACTCGAGGTGACCCGTATACGAATTCCGTGGGGAGAACTGCCTCTGCTCCATAGACTAGAGCGAAAGGTGTCTGGCCAGTGGCTCGATTTGGCGTCGTCCTGACCGACCAAAGAGCCACCGACAGCTCCTCAATCCAGTTCTTTCCGCACTTGCGCAGCCTGTCGAAAGTCCTGGTCTTGAGCCCGCGCAGCACTTCAGCATTCGCCCTCTCCACTTGACCGTTGCTTCTCGGATGAGCAACAGAAGCGAAGCAGACCTTGGCGCCAAGATCTTGAATGTATTGCATGAAGGTGCGGCTCGTGAATTGCGTGCCGTTGTCGGTGATGATCCTGTTAGGGATCCCGAAGCGGCAAAAATCGACCTGAAGAACTTGACTGCCGACTGTGCTGTCACCTTCCTCACCGCTTCCACTTCCGGCCACTTTGTGAACTTGTCGATTGCAACGTACAAGTACTCAAAGCCCCCGACAGCTCGGGGAAAAGGGCCGAGGATGTCGAGCCCCCAGACCAAAAATGGCCAGGATAAAGGGATCGTCTGGAGAGCTTGAGCTGGCTGGTTTATCTGCTTGGATTGCAACTGGCACGCTTGACACTTGGTTACTTGTGCAGTTGCATCCTGGAGGGCTGTCGGCCAAAAGAAACCTTGCCGGAACGCTTTGCCGGCAAGTGCTCTTGCGCCAATGTGGTGACCACATATGCCTCCATGTATCTCCGCCAACAGCTTTTGTCCGTCTTCCTGGTGAATACACTTCAATTTCACGTCGTTGAGTCTTCTTCTGTACAGTGTGTTGTCGACAAACTGGTACATACTTGACTGCCGGGCTACTCTTTCCGCTTCTTCTTGCTCTTCGGGAAGTTCTCGTGTCTGAAGGAAACGGCAAATCTGTTGTGCCCATGCTGGAGCTTGCGGCTCAAAAACAAGGACTAAAGGCACATCTGCTGCTGCAGGAACATCCGCTTCTACGGCGAGAATCTGCGGCTCAGCCGGAGCTTGACGTTCCCCGGCAAGCTTGCCGAAGCAAAACTTGTCGGGAGCGTCTGCTTCAACGGAACAAACCCTAACGCTTGCCGGAGCAGACTGCTCCTCAGCACCCTTGGTGTTGATCTTGGGGACCTTCTTGGCGGCGGCTTTAGGGAGCTCTGCCGGAAAATAGTCACCAAAAATCAACTTCCTCTTCTTGCTCTGTCCAGTTGATGGCGTTACAGACGGTTGAGTCAGCTTGAGCACAAAGATCCCTGGTTCCACAGGTAACTTAAGTGCGGCGCACTTTGACAGGCCATCGGCAATGTCGTTCTGAGCTCTTGGAACATGTTCCATCTGTAGGCCGTCAAAGTGCTCTTCTAGCTTTCTCACTTCATCAACGTAAGCTTCCATCAACGGACTCTGATAATTCTTGTTCACTTGGCGGACGACAAGGTGTGAGTCACCCCTGACAACGAGCTTCTTGATCCCAAGGCCTGCTGCGATCCTGAGACCGGCAAGCAAACCTTCATACTCTGCGGTATTGTTTGTTGCTTGCTCCTTGGGAAAGTGCATCTGGACTACGTACTTGAGGTGCTCTCCGGTGGGTGCAACAAGTAGCACGCCCGCACCGGCGCCTTGCAGCGAAAAGGCACCATCAAAGTACATCAGCCACTCCTTGCTTGCTTCCTTGACGGGGATGCTCGTTTCTGGAATTTCTTCATCTTGTGTTGGCGTCCATTCTGCTATGAACTCCGCCAATGCTCTGCTTTGGATAGTGGAAGTGCTTTCAAACTTTAGGCCAAAGCTTGACAGTTCCAGTGCCCACTCGACAATCCTGCCTGTTGCTTCTGGATTTTGCAGTATCCTCTTCAGCAGAAAACGAGTGACGACTATGATCTCATGTGCTTGGAAGTAGTGGCGCAGCTTTCTCGAGGCCATGAGGAGGCCGAAAAGCAATTTCTGCACACTAGAGTACCTTGACCTAGCCCCCTGCAGAAGGGAACTGACAAAGTAAACTGGGCGCTGCACCACTCTTTTCTGCATCTTCTCTCGCGTCTGCGTAGATTCTTCTTTGTCGGGACCAGAGCTTGCCGGTGAAGTCCCCTACTTGTCGCCGGATGCATCTGCCGTGGTTGATGGCTCATCGTCCGCCTCCCTCTCCGCTACTAACGCAGCACTAACCACTTGATTGGTCGCCGCTATATATAGCAGCAACTTCTCTTGTGGCTTAGGTGCGCAAGTGTTGGAGTGGAGGACAGGTATCTCTTTACGTCCTGCAGTGCAGCCTCCGCTTCCGGAGTCCATTTCATTGGACCCGCCTTTTTCAAAATTTTGAAAAATGGCAGGGCGTGCTCAGCAGACCTAGAGATAAACCTGCGGAGAGCAGTTATGCAACCGGCAAGTCTTCGTACATCCTTGACACGCTTTGGTGCTTCAATCTGCTCAATGGCCTTGATCTTGTCGGGATTGGCCTCAATTCCCCGCTGAGACAGGAAGAACCCGAGAAGCTTGCCGGAGGGGACTCCAAACACGCACTTCTCGGGGTTAAGCTTGAGGTTGATCTTGCGCAGATTTGCAAAGGTTTCATCTAAATCTTGAATCAGAGTCGCCTTGTCCTTGCTCTTGACCACTATGTCATCCATGTAGGCTTCCACATTTCTGTGCATTTGCGGCGCAAAAGCGTGATGGACTACTCTTGCAAATGTTGAACCAGCATTCTTTAAACCAAAAGGCATCCGTACGAAACAGTATGTGCCACACGGGGTGATGAATGCGGTCTTCTCCTCATCCTCTTCTGCCATGAAGATCTGATGGTATCCTGAGTATGCATCAAGGAATGAAAGCAAGTCACATCCGGCCGTGGAGTCAACAATCTGGTCGATGCGCGGCAAGGGAAATGGGTCTTTGGGACAAGCTTTATTGACATCGGTAAAGTCGATACAAATTCTCCATTTCCCGTTTGCTTTGCGCACGACTACAAGGTTGGCCAACCACGTAGGATGCAGCACTCCTCTGACAAGGCCTGCTGCTTCTAATTTCTTGATTTCTTCTGCAATGAATTCTTGGCGCTCCACTGCCTGCTTCCTAACTTTCTGCTTGACGGGCCGGGCATGAGGACAGACGGCAAGATGGTGCTCGATTACTTTCCTGGGAACACCGGGGATGTCAGACGGTTGCCATGCAAACACGTCGACGTTCGCTCGTAGGAAAGCAACGAGCGTGCTTTCCTATTTAGGGTCGAGAGTGGCACTGATGGTGAAGGTACCACCTGTGCCATCCTCCTTGGCGGACACCTTCTTGGTCTCTGGTGGAGCTGCCATTGTCTTCTTACACTTGCCGGTGGAGCTCGATGGTGCGTCCTCGACGATAGCGCAGCACTCCGAAGAGGTGCGTTTGCCGGAGTGGGCATCAGAACTCTTGCCGGACTTGGTCTTCTTCTTCGCCTCGGGAGCTTCAGCGGCAAGTGACTTGCGATCTGCTGCGGGTGCTGCTTCTCGGTAGATCTTGTCGGCGCAGATAAGGGCATCCTTCTTGTCGCCAGGGACAGAGATGACACTTATCGGGCCTGGCATCTTCAGTATGTTGTATGCATAGTGAGAGGCTGCCATGAATTTGGCGAGTGCTGGACGGCCGAGTATCCCATTGTAAGGCAATGGGAAGTCAGCAACGTCAAAAGTGACCCTCTCAGTCCTGAAGTTCAACTCGCTGCCAAATGTCACCGGCAACGTGATCTTTCCCTTCGGCTTGCTCCTTCCCGGATTGATTCCTTGGAATGTGCCGGTCTCTTCGAGCTCGCTATCAGGGATCTGGAGTTTCTGGAGTACCGCGGAGGAGATCAGGTTCAAGCCGGCCCCGCCGTCAACTAGCATCTTAGTGACCTTGAGGTTGCGGATAGTTGGTGAAACCAACATCGGCAAGCACCCGACCGCAGTTATGCGATCAGGGTGGTCCTCAATATCAAAGATGATAGGCGTGCTGGACCATTTCAGAGGCCTGCGTGACTCGACGGGTGGTTCTGCCGCATTGACTTCCCGCGCCCATTGCTTGAGCTGGCGGTGTGAAGTATGCAGAGAAGCACCGCCGTCAATGCACAGGACCTCTGTGGCTTTCTGGAACTCCTGCTCATCGGTCTCGTCATCATCCATATCTTCATCCTCGTCGTCATCTTCATCCTTGTCGCAGCCGCGAGGAGGTCTGTCTCCTTGCCGCTGCTTGGCCTTGCCGCGGCGTCCTCCTCGGCCGGGGCATTTCTTGCCGGCTCCTCCAGCACCTTCCTGGGCCTTCTCCTTGTCGCGTCGCTCGTATTCAGCCTTTTGCTGCTCAACAAGCTGCTCGACCTTCTTGCAGCTCTGGAGGTCATGGCCCTTGGTGCGGTGGATCTTGCAGTACTGCTTGTTGGTGCCGTCCTGCTTGTCGGCGACCGCCACAACCTGGTAGTTGGTGCCTGCGGCAATCCCCTCGCCGGAGCTTCCAGCCTTGGCTTTCTTGGCGCCAGCTCCATTGCCGGACTGCTCAACGACTAGCACATCTTTGCCTTTCTTCTTCCTGTTGTTCCGCCGCCGGTTTTTCTTTGCCGGGGCAGCCCCCTCACTATCAGATCCTCCTGCTTCTGTATTCTCTCCGGGGAGTTTCCTCCCTTCCTCAGCATGCGCACACTTGTCGGCCAGGGCATATAGCTCACTGACGTCTCTGATCTTGCACATCGCCATCTCCTCCCGCATCCTGCGGTTTCGCATGTTCTGATGGAACGCGCTGATTACCGTGGCAGGGTGAACATCTGGGATGTTGTGTTGTACGCGGCTGAATCTCTAAATGTACTTGCGCAGGCGCTCTCCTTCCTTCTGGGCGAGCAGATGAAGGTCGCTCTCTTGGCCAGGAGGCTTGTGGCCGCCTGTAAAGGCGCCGACAAACTGATGGCATAGGTCTGCCCAGGAGGATATGGAGTTGTTCGGCAAGTGCATGAGCCAGGATCTGACATTGGGCTTGAGCACCAGCGGGAAGTAGTTGGCAAGGAT
>NC_041381.1:568018696-568065296 GCF_002162155.2 Triticum dicoccoides | reverse complement strand
TCCGACGGATGCGACTTGCCGTCGTACTTCTCTGGTACGTCTGGCTTGAAATTCTTGCCACTGGACCAGCCGCAGCTCATGAGTGAACGCAGGGCAACCTACCGCGTACGGTAAGTCGCCTGGTCCCCCTGGCGCATGCATGTCGACAGAGGGCCCAGCGTGCTAGTCCGATTGACGCTGCGCTTCTCTTCGGCGCTCGATGTGAGTTCGAGCGTCTTCTTGCTGTCGTTCGTGAAGAACTTGGCGCTGATCACGACGAGCTCGTGGATCTGACGATGCGGTGGAGTCGCTGTCGAGGTGGATCCAGCGAGTCGGTGATCTTGGCCTTCGGGGTGGAGAGTGCATGGTGGTTGCACCCCCACCGGTTTCGTTGCCACCGGCCCGTGCCTGGCAGTCCTGCCAAGGCAGCGATGTACTCGGCTGCCGTGGAGTGTCGCCGTTGGCGAAGCTGATGAGACTCTGAATGGTGGCCCTCCATTCATCGATCTTGTCTGCCATTGGAGGGTAATACAGAAGCAGTTGAGCTCGCGCCAAAGCTTCTGCTGGAGTGGTGGGCGGCAGTGGCGAACGGTGCAAAGAGCGGGATATGCTCGGACTTCTAATTATGTTAGAAGGAGCAGTATCCCGTCCAGGCGACCGTGCCTCGCTCGTGCCAGCATGTTGGCGTGCATGCTGGTCTTGAGCACCCCGAGATCCACCAGCTCGATCTTGGCCCAATGAACGTATGGCTCTGCGAATGCCATGACGCTGTCGGTCCTGCGCCTCCTGAGATGGGCGCGGTGCATGTATGGACGCCGAGGTCTGTGCAGCCTTGTCCTTGGACCTGGCAGCACCATGAGCTCCCTCGTCGGTGTCCGTTCTTCCGCCGGCGTCTACCCCACCACCCGTTTGCTCTGGTGGTGGTGGGATCGACGTGGACGGAACATCTGCCGCCGAAGCCTTCTTCTTCGGTGGCATGTCGATGAAGAAGATGAAGATCTAGCTCGTGTGAACGCCGGATCAGGTTCACACAACCTCAACGCCCCCTACCTGGTGCGCCAAAGATGTCGGGGAAGGCTGATCCACGAACACCTATGGGGACCGGCGGGCCGGGCCCCTTTCGGTTTGGCGGGAGGCGGAGATCGCACGAAGAGGAGATCGAGGCGAAGCACACAAGCGGTTTTACCCAGCTTCGGAGCTCTCGGGAGAGGTAATACTCCTACTGCTACATGTCTGAGTGTATTGAGTTCTTGCTCGGGAGCGCTGGGTGCTACAGTACACACTAGCTGCTAACGAGACCGAGCGTGAATGTCTTTCTGCCTTTCCAACCTCCCTTCTACGTTGCGCATGGGCCTCCTTTTATATGCTAAAGGGGTCACCGACAGGTGGCAACGTAGACAAGGGTAAAAATGGAAAAGGGATTGTGGTTGGTACAGCTACCTATACAGTGTATCCTACCTAACCCTGACGGCAGGGGACAAAGGCATTAAATGCCTGTCTACGTCGCCCAAATAGTGCAAAAAGGACCGTCAGGGGCGCCACCGCTCGCCACGATGGCAATCTTGTCAGCGCCGCTTGCCACCGCGCACTACTGGCTGCACAACCTCATGCCACGCGCGCCTGGAAAGGTCCCAGGGCGACAAGTTGGTGGATGTGCTGGAGCGCGGGTACAGGGTGGTAGCTTTGCCGCGGCAAGCGCCTTGCCGCGGTCGTTGTCTTGTCGTGTTCGGAAGCTTGTCGCTCACCGGGCCTCGCCGGGACGCGTGGCGCATCGCGGCAAGTTCCTTGAGATGCCTTGGTTGGCCTTCCCGGCAAGCTCCTCTTGTCGGGGCCTTGTCTGCTTGGCTTGAATACTTTGTTCTTGAATGGCTCCACAGGAACCATGGAGGACCTGGGCGGTCACCCGGCAAGCCTTGCCGCGGGGTGCTGCAACTGCCCGTGCACAAGTTCGGGATACTAGGGTACCCCTACTCTAGTACACTGACATATATCTTTTGGCATGAACATGTGTATCACTACGATCGAGATTCAATAAACCATTCATTTTAGGTGCAAGACCATTGAAGGTATTATTCAAATAAACAGAGTAACCATTATTCTCCTTAAATGAATAAGCATATTGTGATAGACATAATCCAATCATGTCTATGCTCAACGCAAACACCAAATAACAATTATTTAGGTTTAACACCGATCCCGATTGTAGAGGGAGCGTGCGATGTTTGATCACATCAACCTTGGAAATAATTCCAACACATATCGTCACCTCGCCTTTAGCTAGTCTCCGTTTATTCCGTAGCCTTTTATTTTGAGTTACTAACACTTAGCAACAGAACCGGTATCTATTACCATGGTGCTACTAGGAGTACTAGTCGAGTACACATTAATATAATGTATATCCAATATACTTCTGTTGACCTTGCTTGCCTTCTTATCTACCAAGTATCCAGGGTAATTCTGCTCCAGTGATCGTTCCCCTTATTAGAGAAGCACTTAGTCTCGGGTTTGGGTTCAACCTTGGGTTTCTTCACTAGAGCAGCAATTGATTTGCCATTTCATGAAGTATCCATTCTTGCCCTTGCCCTCTTTGAAACTAGTGGTTTCACTAACCATCATCAATTGATGCTTGATACGTCTCCAACGTATCTATAATTTATGAAGCATTCATGCTATTTTACTATGTGTTTTGAATGATTATGGGCCTTATTATACACTTTTATATTACTTTTGGGACTAACCTATTAATCGGAGGCCCAGCCCATATTGCTATTTCATTGCCTGTTTCAGTATTTCGAAGAAAAGGAATATCAAACGGAGTCCAAACGGAATGAAACCTTCGGCATCGTGATTTTTTGGAATAATATCATCCTGGAGGCTTGGAGATCAAGTCAGAAGATACTCGAGGAGCACAGGAGATAGGGCCCCCCCCTACAGGGCGCGGCCCCCTGTCTCGTGGACCCCTCGAGCACCCCCCGACCGACTTCTTTCGCCTATATAACCCTATGTACCCTAAAACCATCGAATACCAAGATAGATCGGGAGTTCCACCGCCGCAAGCCTCTGTAGCCACCAAAAACCTCTCGGGAGCCCTTCCCGGCACCCTGCCGGAAGGGGATCCTTCACCGGTGGCCATCTTCATCATCCCGGCGCTCTCCATGACGAGGAGGGAGTAGTTCACCCTTGAGGATGAGGGTATGTACCAGTAGCTATGTGTTTGATCTCTCTCTCTCTCTCGTGTTCTCTCTCGTGCTCCCTCTATGGCACGATCTTGATGTATCCCGAGCTTTGCTATTATAGTTGGATCTTATGATGTTTCTCCCCCTCTACTCGCTTGTGATGAATTGAGTTTTCCCTTTGAAGTTATCTTATCGGATTGAGTCTTTTATGAGAACACTTGATGTGTGTCTTGCCGTGCTTATCTGTGGTGACAATGGGATATCATGTGCCTCTTGATGTATGTTTTGGTGACCAACTTGCGGGTTCCTCCCATGAACCTATGCATAGGGGTTGGCACACATTCTTGACTCTCCGGTAGAAACTTTGGGGCACACTTTGAAGTACTTTGTGTTGGTTGAATAGATGAATCTGAGATTGTGTGATGCATATCGTATAATCATGCCCACGGATACTTGAGGTGACAATGGAGTATCTAGGTGACATTAGGGTTTTGGTTAATTTGTGTCTTAAGGTGTTATTCTAGTACGAAGTCTTTAATAGATCGATCCAAAAGAATAACTTTGAGGTGGTTTCGTACCCTACCATAATCTCTTCGTTCGTTCTCTGCTATTAGTATCTTTGGAGTGACTCTTTGTTGCATGTTGAGGGATTGTTATATGGTCTATCTATGTTATTATTGTTGAGAGAATTTGCAGTAGTGAAAGTATGAACCCTAGGCCTTGTTTCCTACCATTGCAATACCGTTTACGCTCACTTTTGCCTTTAGTTACCTTGCTGTTTTTATAATTTCAGATTACAAAAACCTTTATCTACTATCTATTTTGCACTTGTATCACCATCTCTTCGCCGAATTAGTGCACCTATACAAATTACCATTGTATTTGGTGTGTTGGGGACACAAGAGACTCTTTGTTATTTGGTTGCAGGGTTGTTTGAGAGATACCATCTTCATCCTATGCCTCCTACGGATTGATAAACCTTAGGTCATCCACTTGAGGGAAATTTGCTGCTGTCCTACAAACCTGTGCACTTGCAGGCCCAACAACGTCTACAAGAAGAAGGTTTTGTAGTAGACATCAAGCTCTTCTCTGGCACCGTTGCCGGGGAGGTTAGCGCTTGAAGGTATATCTTTAGATCTTGCAACCGAATCTTTTTGTTTCTTGTTTTATCACTAGTTTAGTTTATAAAAGATAACTACAAAAAAAATGGAGTTGAGTTTGTCTCATACGCTTCGTCTTTTTAATATCTTTCGTGAGTATGATGGAAAGGAAAATTGTGCTCAAGTGCTAGAGGAAGAATTCATTAGAATGTTTGGTACTAGATCTTTGAATGATTAGCATGATTGCAATGTTGTTAGTATGAATTCCTTGAATATCCATGATGCTAATGATATGCAAAGCCACAAGCTTGGGGATGCTATGTTTGATGAAGATGATATTTATTGTCCCCCAAGTTTTGATGAGCAAATTTATTTTGATGATAGCATGCCTCCTATTTTGATGATAGTATGGAGTGGTAGACGTCAGGAGACGTGGGGACCGGATTATCCTGGTCAAGCTGGTAGCTGAGGACTTGGTTCTCAATGTTATCAGCGCATATGCCCCGCAAGTAGGCCACAATGAGAACACCAAGAGGGAGTTCTGGGAAGGCTTGGAATACATGGTTAGGAGTGTACCGATTGGTGAGAAGATCTTCATAGGAGGAGACCTCAATGGCCACGTGGGTACATCTAACACAGGTTTTGAAGGGGCGCATGGGGGCTTTGGCTATGGCATCAGGAATCAAGAAGGAGAAGATGTCTTAAGCTTTGCTCTAGCCTACAACATGATTGTAGCTAACACCCTCTTTAGAAAGAGAGAATCACATCTGGTGACTTTTAGTAGTGGCCAACACTCTAGCCAGATTGATTTCATCCTCTCGAGAAGAGAAGATAGGCGTGCGTGCCTAGACTGTAAGGTGATACCTGGGGAGAGTGTTGTACCCCAGCATAAGCTGGTGGTTGCTGACTTCCGCTTTCGGATTCGTGTCCAGCGGGATAAGCGTGCCAAGGTCGCTAGAACGAAGTGGTGGAAGCTCAAGGGGGAGGTAGCTCAGGTGTTCAAGGAGAGGGTATTTAAGGAGGGCCCTTGGGAGGAAGGAGGGGATGCGGACAATGTGTGGATGAAGATGGCGACTTGCATTCGTAAGGTGGCCTCGGAGGAGTTTGGAGTGTCCAGGGGAAGGAGAAGCGAAGATAAGGATACCTGGTGGTGGAATGATGATGTCCAGAAGGCGCTTAAAGAGAAGAAAGATTGCTGCAGACGCCTATACCTGGATAGGAGTGCAGACAACATAGAGAAGTACAAGATGGCGAAGAAGGCCGCAAAGCGAGCTGTTGGCGAAGCAAGGGGTCGGGCATATGAGGACCTCTACCAACGGTTAGGCACGAAGGAAGGTGAAAGGGACATCTATAAGATGGCTAAGAGCCGGGAGAGGAAGACGAGGGATATTGGCCAAGTCAAATGCATCAAGGACGGAGCAGGCAAACTCTTGGTGAAGGACGAAGAGATTAAGCATAGATGGCGGGAGTACTTCGACAAGCTGTTCAATGGGGAGAATGAGAGTTCTACCATTGAACGGAATGACTCCTTTGATGAGACCAGCATGCGTTTTGTGCGGCGCATCCAGGAGTCTGAGGTGAAGGAGGCTTTAAAAAGGATGAAAGGAGGCAAGGCGATGGGGCCTGATTGTATCCCCATTGAGGTGTGGAAAGGTCTCGGGGACATAGCGATAGTATGGCTAACCAAGCTTTTCAACCTCATTTTTCGGGCAAACAAGATGCCAGAAGAATGGAGACGGAGTATATTAGTACCAATCTTCAAAAACAAGGGGGATGTTCAGAGTTGTACTAATTACCGTGGAATTAAGCTGATGAGCCATACAATGAAGCTATGGGAGAGAGTCATTGAGCACCGCTTAAGAAGAATGACAAGCGTGACCAAAAATCAGTTTGGTTTCATGCCTGGGAGGTCGACCATGGAAGCCATTTTCTTGGTACGACAACTTATGGAGAGATATAGGGAGCATAAGAAGGACTTACATATGGTGTTCATTGACTTGGAGAAGGCCTATGATAAGATACCGCGGAATGTCATGTGGTGGGCCTTGGAGAAACACAAAGTCCCAGCAAAGTACATTACCCTCATCAAGGACATGTACAATAATGTTGTGACAAGTGTTCGAACAAGTGATGTCAACACCGATGACTTCCCGATTAAGATAGGACTGCATCAGGGGTCAGCTTTGAGCCCTTATCTTTTTGCATTGGTGATGGATGAGGTCACAAGGGGTATACAAGGAGATATCCCATGGTGTATGCTCTTTGCGGATGATGTGGTGCTAGTTGACGATAGTCGGACGGGGGTAAATAGGAAGTTAGAGTTATGGAGACAAACCTTGGAATCGAAAGGGTTTAGGCTTAGTAGAACTAAAACCGAGTACATGATGTGCGGTTTCAGTACTACTAGCTGTGAGGAGGAGGAGGTTAGCCTTGATGGCCAGGTGGTACCTCGGAAGGACACCTTTCGGTATTTGGGGTCAATGTTGCAGGAGGATGGGGGTATTGATGAAGATGTGAACCATCGAATCAAAGCCGGATGGATGAAGTGGCGCCAAGCTTCTGGCATTCTCTGTGACAAGAGAGTGCCACAAAAGCTAAAAGGCAAGTTCTACAGGACGGCAGTTCGACCCGCAATGTTGTATGGCGCGGAGTGTTGGCCGACTAAAAGGCGACATGTTCAACAGTTAGGTGTGGCGGAGATGCGTATGTTGAGATGGATGTGTGGCCACACGAGGAAGGATCGAGTCCGGAATGATGATATACAAGATAGAGTTGGGGTAGCACCAATTGAGGAGAAGCTTGTCCAACATCGTTTGAGATGGTTTGGGCATATTCAGCGCAGGCCTCCAGAAGCTCCAGTGCATAGCGGACGGCTAAAGCGTGCGGAGAATGTCAAGAGAGGGAGGGGTCGACCGATTTTGACATGGGAGGAGTCCGTTAAGAGAGACCTGAAGGATTGGAGTATCGACAAAGAGCTAGCTATGGACAGGGGTGCGTGGAAGCTTGCTATCCATGTGCCAGAGCCATGAGTTGGTTGCGAGATCTTATGGGTTTCACCTCTAGCCTACCCCAACTTGTTTGGGACTAAAGGCTTTGTTGTTGTTGTTGTTGATAGCATGCCTCCTATTTATGATGATTATATTGATGAAAGTGGGTTTGGAAGAGTGTCAACTTTAGGAAGTAGTGATCCCACTATTTTGGAGGATGTTGGATCTTATTGTGATGAACATGGAAGTGGATTTGGAAGAGTGTCAACTTTATTTAGTGATGATTCCACTATTTTGGAAGAGGTTCCAATTGATTATGAGAACAAAGTTGCTATCTATGATGACTATTGTGATGAATTGTATGCTATTAGGAATAATGATAACCATGAAACTTGTCATCATGATTTTAGTTTTCAATTGGATTATGCCTCACATGATAATTATTTTGTTGAGTTTGCCCCCACTATTATTCATGAGAAGAAATTTGCTTATGTGGAGAGTAGTAAATTTTCTATGCTTGTAGATCTTGAAAAGAATCCTTTAGGTGCTGGTTATACTGTTGAATTCATTCATGATGCTACTGAAAATTATTATGAGGGAGGAACATATGCTTGTAGGAATTGCAATAATATCAAGTTTCCTCTCTATGTGTTGAAAATTTTGAAGCTATGCTTGTTTTACCGTCCTATGCTAGTTGATTATTGTTCCCATAAGTTGTTTTATCACAAAATCCCTATGCATAGGAAGTGGGTTAAGCTTAAATGTGCTAGTCATATGCTTCATGATGCTCCCATTATGTTTCACTTCTTATCTTTTATGTGAGCATCATTGTCATCATCATGCCTAGCTAAAAAGGCATTAAAGAAAAGTGCTTGTTGGGAGACAACCCAATATTTATCCTTACTGTTTTTGTGTGTCCACATGATTATTCTACTGTAGTAATCATGTTTTATAGCTTTTGTTTCAATAAAGTGCCAAGTAGAACCTTTGGGAAGACTTGGGTGAAGTTTGTGTGATCTTGCTGTAAAAAACAGAAACCTTAGCACTCACGAGAATAGCTGCCATTTTTTACCGGTGAGTGCTTTTAGGTTTATTCTTTTTGCATATGATTAATAAACAAATTACTCAGGTCCAGAAATTTATTTCAGAATTTTTTGAGTTCCAGAAGTATACGTTTGATACAGATTACTACAGAATGTTCTGTTTTTGACAGATTCTGTTTTCTATGTGTTGTTTGCTTATTTGGATAAATATATGAGTAGTATCGGAGGGTATGAACCATAGAGAAGTTAGAATACAGTAGATATTACACAAATATGAATTTAGAATGAGTTCATTACAGTACCTAACTTGTGGTTTTATTTTCTTATACTAACGGAGCTTATGAGTTTTGTTTGAGTTTTGTGTGGTTGAAGTTTTCAAGTTTTAGGTAGAGATTCGATGGACTATGGAATAAGGAGTGAAAAGAGCCTAAGATTGGGGATTCCCAAGGCACCCCAAGGTAATATTCAAGGATAACCAAGCAACTAAACTTGGGGATGCCCCGGAAGGCATCCCCTCTTTCGTCTTTGTTCATCGGTAACTTTACTTGGAGCTATATTTTTATTCGCCACATGATATGTGTTTTGCTTGGAGCATCATTTTATTTTGTTAGTTTTTGCTTGATGTTATTTCTTTAGTTTCAATAAAAAAGTCAAGGATAGCCTTTGCCATGCTTATTTCGCTAGTATACATGTTGCTGTTTGAAAACAGAAAGTTTACCGCTGTTGCAAAAATTCCCTAGAAAAGTCAGGGAATGGTATAATGTTGAATCTTTTTGAATATTGAGATATGATAAATTTATTACAGTGGGAATTTTAGTTCATAATTTTTGGATTCAGGGAAGTATTGATACTCTTGCATTCTTTACAGACTGTACTGTTTTGGCAGATTGCTGTTATAGTTGCATTGTTTGCATATGTTTGCTTGTTTAATGATTCTATTTGAGGATAGGAGTATTAAATATGCAGAGGCATTTAGTATGCAATGTTGAATAATAATTTTAGTGATTTGTTACAGTAGAAAGTGATAAGGTTTTGCATTGGTTTATACTAACCTATCTCACGAGTTCTTGTTGAGTTTGTTGTGAATGAAGCTTTTGATAAAAAGAAGAGAAACCATGATATGAGAGGAATTAAGGAGACATAAATACTCAAGCTTGGGGATGCCCAAGGCACCCCAAGATAATATTTCAAGAAGTCTCAAGCATCCAAGCTTGGGGATGCCCCGGTAGGCATCCCACTGAGGGAGTCCTAGATTAGGGGGTGTCCGGATTGCCGGACTATGACCTTTGGTCGGACTCCCGGACTATGAAGATACAAGATTGAAGACTTCGTCCCGTGTCCGGATGGGACTTTCCTTGGCGTGGAAGGCAAGCTTGGCAATACGGATATGTAGATCTCCTCCCATTGTAACCGACTCTGTGTAACCCTAGCTCTCTCCGTTGTCTATATAAACCGGAGGATTTTAGTCCGTAGGAGGAACAACAATCATACCATAGGCTAGCTTCTAGGGTTTAGCATCTCTAATCTCGTGGTAGATCAACTCTTGTACTACCCATACCATCAATATTAATCAAGCAGGAGTAGGGTTTAACCTCCATCTAGAGGGCCTGAACCTGGGTAAAAACATCGTGTCCCTTGTCTCCTGTTACCATCCTCCTAGACGCATAGTTCGGGACCCCCTACCCAAGATCCGCCGGTTTTGACACCGACATTGGTGATTTCATTGAGAGTTCCTCTCTGTCGTCACCTTTAGACCCGATGGCTTCTTCGATCATCAACAACGACGCGGTCCAGGGTGAGACTTTTCTCCCTGGACAGATCTTCGTATTCGGCGGCTTTGCACTGCGTGCCAATTCACTTGGCCATCTAGAGCAGATCAAAAGCTATGCCCCTGGCCATCAGGTCAGATTTGGAAGGTTGAACTACACGGCTGACGTCCGCGGAGACTTAATCTTCAACAGATTCGAGCCACAGCCGAGCACGCCGCACTGTCACGATGGGCACGATCTAGCTCTGCCGCCGGACAACTCCCAGAGGGCCGCTCAGGTGTCCGCTCCGACCCTTAGCTTGGAGCCGACTGCGCCGATCGAGGACGGGTGGCTCGACGCCGCCTCGGGGGCTGCAATCTCTATGGCGATCGCGCCGAACACCAGTCTTGTCCCTCGCGAAGCTCATGACTCCAAGGTGCCGGACTCCGTTCCGGACTCCGAATCTTCCACGCCCCCTCCGATCGAACCCAATTGGACTCCGATCATGGAGTTCACTGCCGCAGACATCTTTCAGCACTCGCCTTTTGGCGACATCCTGAATTCACTAAAGTCTCTCTCTTTATCAGGAGAGCCCTGGTCGGACTGTGGTCAGCAAGGTTGGGATGCGGACGACGAAGAAATTCGAAACCCACCCACCACCCACTCTGTAGCCACTGTCGATGATTTAACCGACATGCTCGACTTCGACTCTGAAGACATCGACGGTATGGACGCCGATGAAGGAGACGACCAAGAACCGGCGCCCATAGGGCACTGGAAAGCTACCTCGTCATATGACATATACATGGTGGACACCCCAAAAGAAGGGGATGGCGAGGGAACAACGGAGGATGACCCCTCCAAGAAACAGCCTAAGCGTCGGTGTCAGCGGCGCCGCTCCAAATCCCGCCAAAGCAAAAACGACGATTCTGGCACCGGAGACAATAACAACCCGGACAATGCCGAAGACAAACCCCTCCAGCAGGATTCAGCGCAGGAGGATGGAGAAGCCAGCCCTCATAAGAGAGCGGCAGACAGAGAGGTCGACGACGATAATTACATGCCTCCCTCCAAAGACGAAGCAAGCCTCGATGACGAAGAATTTGTCGTGCCTGAGGACCCCGTCGAACAAGAGCATTTCAAACATAGGCTTATGGCCATAGCAAGCAGCCTCAAGAAAAAACAGCAACAGCTTAGAGCTGACCAAGACTTGCTAGCCGACAGATGGACCGAAGTCCTCGCTGCGGAAGAGTACAAACTCGAACGCCCCTCCAAGAGCTATCCAAAGCACAGGCTGCTACCCCAATTAGAGGATGAAGCAACTAAGCCTACATCACCAGCGTATGATGCGGCCGACCGGCCACCCCGTGGCCGCGACAGAGAGGCCTTTCGGCCATCTACTCAAGCCGCACCCCGGCGCCGCTCAAAAAGTACCAAGGCACGGGGAAATGCACCGGACCTGCAAGACATATTGGAGGACAAGGTAATACAAACAAGATCGATCTACGGATCGCGTGGGCGCCCCACGACACGTGACGACAACCGTCACGCCGGATATGGAAAATATGGCCAGGCCGAACACAACAGACAAAGCTCGTCCGAGCTACATCGTGATATAGCCCAGTACAGAGGCGCCGCACACCCACTATGCTTCACAGATGAAGTAATGGATCATCAAATCCCCGAGGGTTTTAAACCCATAAACATCGAATCATACGATGGCACAACAGATCTCACGGTATGGATCGAGGATTATCTCCTTCATATCCACATGGCCCGCGGTGATGATCTACACGCTATCAAATACCTCCCACTCAAGCTTAAAGGACCAGCTCGGCATTGGCTTAACAGCTTGCTAGCAGAGTCAATTGGTTGCTGGGAGGACCTGGAATCCGCATTCCTTGACAATTTCCAGGGCACCTGTGTGCGACCACCAGACGCCGATGACCTAAGCCACATAATTCAGCAGCCAGAGGAATCGGCCAGACAATTCTGGACACGGTTCCTAACCAAGAAAAATCAAATAGTCGACTGTCCGGACGCAGAGGCCCTCGTAGCCTTCAAACATAACATCCGAGATGAATGGCTTGCCCGACACCTAGGACAGGAAAAGCCAAAATCCATGGCAGCCCTCACGACACTCATGACCCGCTTTTGTGCAGGAGAAGACAGCTGGCTAGCTCGTAGCAATAACATGACCAAGAGCCCCGGTAATTCGGATGCCAAGGACAACAATGGCAGGTCGCATCGCAACAAACACAAGCGCCACATTAACGGCGACAATACTGAGGATACGGCAGTTAATGCCGGATTCAGGGGCTCTAAACCCGGTCAGCGAAAAAAGACATTCAAAAGAAATACTCCGGGCCCGTCCAGTTTAGACCAGATACTCGATCGCTCGTTCCAGATACACGGCACCCCCGAACAACCAGCCAATCACACCAATAGGGATTGTTGGGTGTTCAAGCAGGCAGGCAAGTTAAGTGCCGAAAACAGAGACAAGGGGCTGCATAGCAACAACGAGGAGGAGCCCCGGCCGCCGAACAACAGAGGACAGAAGGGCTTTCCCCCACAAGTGCGGATGGTGAACATGATATACGCAACCCACATCCCCAAAAGGGAACGGAAGTGTGTGCTCAGGGACGTGTATGCATTGGAGCCAGTCGCCCCAAAGTTCAACCCGTGGTCCTCCTGCCCGATCACCTTTGATCGAAGGGACCACCCCACTAGCATTCGTCACGGCGGATTCGCCGCATTGGTTCTAGACCCAATTATTGACGGATTTCACCTCACTAGAGTCCTCATGGACGGCGGCAGCAGCCTGAACCTGCTTTATCAGGATACAGTGCGAAAGATGGGCATAGACCCCTCAAGGATTAAACCCACAAAGACGACCTTTAAAGGCGTCAGACCAGGTGTAGAGGCCAGCTGTACAGGCTCAGTTACACTCGAAGTGGTCTTCAGATCCCCGGATAATTTCCGAAGCGAGGAGTTAATCTTTGACATAGTCCCGTTCCGCAGTCGCTATCACGCCTTGCTCGGGCGAACCACATTTGCAAAGTTCAATGCGGTGCCGCACTACGCATATCTCAAGCTCAAGATGCTAGGCTCTCGAGGAGTCATTACGGTCAATGGAAACACCGAACGCTCTCTCCGAACAGATGAGCACACGGCGGCCCTGGCAGTGGAAGTACAAAGCAGCCTTTCAAGGCAACTCTCCAGTCCGGCTGTTAAACGTCCAGACAACATCAAGCGTGCCCGAAGTAACCTACAACAAGACCGTCTCGCACGTTCCGAGCAAGCATAGCAATGCGGTCCCAACCCCAGCCCTCGCGAGATTGCGAAACCAGTACCACGTGTACATAATTACGCTCTAGAAATACCATGGGCATAAGGGGAGGGGCACAACCACGGCATGCCCAGAATGCGGCTCAACCGCACTAGGGGCTCCCGATTTTGTCATTTCTTTTTTTACTTTCAGGACTCCACTATTCGGAAGGCCTGTCCGGTAGTACAATCGCCGAATACACGATGCAATAGCCAGGGAGACAACAAGCCACGTCAAATGTCCAGGTGGTCTCTATAACGAGCTAAATACCTGTTTTACTTAAAGTCTTGCAGCTCGCTCTTAGTGGGGGACATGTCAAAAAATCCCATCTCTTGCTTATCGCACTATTTGTATCGTCCTGCTTTCATAGCAGCCCTTTAATAAACAATACATAGCTCTTGTCTATTATTGCATTCATTTTTTACATATGTTCAGTTATGACATTATGCAACCATACACTTTGGTACGGCCAAAACACCAGGGGCTTAAGTACCCCAGAATACGGTGTGAGAAGACCGAACACTCTCACGAGTGCGGCACCCCGAACTTATAGCATTATATGCATCGGCTCCGAATCATGTCTTGGGTCAATAGTTGGGTTTGCCCGGCTCCCATGTTTTGGTACCTTACGTTCCGCTATATCGGCTAAGGTAGTGCTGGGAGAACTACTGCGATTGTGCCCCAATTGAGCTGGGTTAACACCTCAGTAGAGAAAGCTAAAACTGACCGTCATGATAGGGAGAGAGACGGTCGCTGTTCGAGAGGTTTTTTCAAGTCCTTAAAGACTTATGCCGCTTAGAGCGAGGAGCTGGCTTTGTCCGGCCTAGGCGTGGATAACGCCCCGAACTTGGTCTTCCGAATACTAGGGGCTTCGCCAAAATTTAAAATTATAGAATTCTATGGCTAAGTGAGAGTGATAAAGCATTACAAGTCCGATTGCCTTGTTCGTTGTGCTGAGCGCCTCCCTCGAAGGACCCAAGAATGGGAACAAGAGCGCTCAGGTTTATCCTGAACACCCCAGCACTCGTGGCATGGGGGTAGAAGCCGACAACTTGCATCTCTTAGATTTAATAAACAGCCGCACAGAAGGTAATATTTTAAATTCAAAAGGTGTTGCTTAGCGCATATGAACAAGTTTTCAGCGCACAGGATAAAAACACGAGCGAGTTTACTCAAAAATTAAATCCTTGGAACATTCGTTCGCCACAAGGCGGGCACCCTTCAGGACGCCCTCATAGTACATCTCAGGCCTGCAATACTCCTTCCCCTCCGGTGGTCCTTCAGTCACCAGCTTCTCAGCATCCATCTTGCCCCAGTGCACTTTAGCACGGGCAAGGGCCCTATGGGCGCCTTCGATGCATACGGAGCGCTTGATGACTTCAAGCCATGGACAGGCATCCACCAGCCGCCTCACCAGCCCAAAGTAGCTCTCAGGCAGGACCTCCCCAGGCCACAGCTAGCCTATAAGGCCCTTCATAGCCTGTTCGGCCACCTTATGGAGCTCAACCGGCTGCTTCAGCTGGTCGCTCAAGGGCACTGGGTGTCCGGCCTCAGCATACTAGGACCAAAACACCTTCTCCGTCGAGCTCCCTTCTTTGGCTCGGTAGAATGCGGCGGCGTCAGACACACTGCGGGGCAGATCTGTGAATGCTCCTGGAGAGCTCCGGATTCGGGTAAGTAACACGTAATTCACTTTCACATGCTTGCTTTGCATAAAGAATGCCTTACCCACCGCTATCTTTTTTATCGCCTCAATCTCTTGGAGGGCTTTTTGGGCTTCGGCCTTGGCAGATTTGGCGCTTTCAAGTGCCGAGGCAAGCTCGGACTCTCACGTCTTTGAGTCAAGCTCTAAACTCTCGTGTTTTTTCACGAGAGCATCGAGCTCTTGCCGCACCTCTGCCACCCGCGCCTCTTGTTTCTCTCGCTCGGTGCGCTCCATGGCCGCATTATCTTCGACCTTGGACAGTGCTTCCTTCAGGGTCGCCACCTCGGTTGTGGCCCCTGTCACATTCACGTTGGTCCTATCAATATTTGCAACCGGGTATTTTTATATACACTTACATAAGGTACTACCTACCTTCCTTGTCCTTAGGCTGCTTCTTGGCAAGGCCGAGCTCGTTCTCGGACCGCTCGAGGCTCTGCTTCAATGCATCAACCTCCGCAGTCAGTGCGGCAGAGGTCAGCAGCGCGGCCTACATTCCCATATTGACATTTTTTATGTTAGACTCCTGCATATATCTTTTTAGATCCTCAGTCCGGCTTTTCTTTCCGAACACCAAACTGAGCATCAGGGGCTACTGTCTATGCGGTAACATTTTTACATGTTTTAAATACATACCTCGAAGCCTATTAGAAGGCTGGCATAGGCTTCTGTCAGCCCTCTCTTGGTGGATTGAACCTTCTGGATCACCGCACTCATAACAGTGCGGTGCTCCTCGTCGATGGAGGCGCCGTTAAGCACATCCAGCAAATTGTCTGGCGTCTCCGGTTGGACGGAGGCCCCCAGCGTCGTAGGCTTTCCCTTCTTGCGAGGGGGCCGCCTGCCAGATTCCGGAACCACTAAAAGTTCTGGCGCGGTGTCCGGCCCAGGGCCGGACTTAGATCCCTCCGGGATTTTATCCTCTTTGGGCCTGGAGTCCGGGAGGTCATCTTGCTGCGCCTCCAGGACCACCTCCTCATGGCTTAGCCCCTTTTGGGACTCCACCTCGGCTTCATCCGTAGGGCGGGGGGAGGTAGTCGTCGGGAGTGAAAGACTGTTCATATCCGACGAATCCAGGGAGCCGCTCGACGAATCGTCGAGCTGAGCCTTGGGCGGACTACATGATTATATTCAGCGTTAGAAGGTACTGTGCAATAAAGGAATGCTGTGAGTTATTCTGGTATCCGAATACTTACGATTTTTCCAGGGGCTTGGCCCTAGATGGCCACTCCTCTCCGCCGTCTTCGGCATCAGAGGCGTAGTCCGGGAGAAGGGTCTTCCCCTTCTTGGACCCTCCGGCCTCCCTAGTCGGGGCGGCCTTCCTTTTCTTTCCTCCCCCTGCTGGAGGGGGAGAGGCTTCTTCTTCCTCCTCCTCATCTTCGGAGGAGGAGTGCGCTTTGGGGTCGTCGGGCGACGAGTCCGACACCACCAGGCGCCGGGAGCTCCTTCGAGTCCCCTTGGCCTTCTTCTCCGGCACCACGTGAGGTGCCGGGACCAGAAGCTTCGTCAAGCGTGTATCTATTGGGCCTTCGGGCAAGGGAGCCGGACAGTCAATCTGTCCGGCCTTCTTCTGCTAGTCCTGTTAAAGGAATGGGAGTTTAGATCCTGCATAGAGTCGAACTATGAAAAACAAGTACCCTGTAATGGGTAAACTAAGCTTACCGCGTTGCTTGGCGCTTCGCGCAGAATCCGCGATCCTCGGTAGTGGGAGGGTGGACCTCGGAGCTCTTGAAAAGCACCTTCCAGGCATCTTCGTGCGTTGTGTCAAAGAGCCTGGATAGAGTTTGGTGCTGGGCCGGGTCGAATTCCCATAGATTAAAAGCCCGCCGTTGACACGGGAGGATCCGGCGGAAGAGCATGACCTGGACTACGTTGACGAGTTTAACCTTCTTGTCCATCAGGTTCTGGACGCAGGTTTGGAGTCCGGTCGCCTCTTCCGGATTACCCCACGATTGGCCTATCTCTTTCCATGAGGTGAGCCGTGTGGGGATGCCAGATCGGAACTCGGGGGCCGCTGCCCATTCAGGGTCACGCGGCTCGGTGATGTAGAACCACCCCGATTGCCACCCTTTGATGGTTTCCACAAAGGAGCCCTCGAGCCATGTGACGTTGGCCATCTTGCCCACCATGGCGCCTCCGCACTCTGCTTGCCGGCCGCCCACAACCTTCGGCTTGACATTGAAGGTGTTCAGCCATAAGCCGAAGTGGGGCTGGATGCGGAGGAAGACCTCACACACGGCGATAAACACCGAGATGTTGAGGATGAAGTTCGGGGCCAGATCGTGGAAATCCAGGCCGTAGTAGAACATGAGCCCCCGGACAAATGGATGAAGAGGAAAGCCCAGTTCGTAGAGGAAATGGGGGAGAAGCACGACCCTCTCACGGGGCCTGGGGGTGGGGATGACCTGCCCCTCATCTGGGAGCCGGTGCGCGATGTCGTTGGACAAGTATCCGGCTTTCCTCAGCTTTTTGATTTGCCCCTCCGTGACGGAGGAGGCCATCCACATGCCTCCCGCTCCGGACATGGTCAGAGAAGGTCGAGGTGGGGAATGCGGACTGGGGCGCTGGAGCTCCAGTGCGCAGGGATGGATAAGCGAAGGAGAAGGAAGGCATAGATGGAAAGGGTGGATCCTTAACCCCTTATATGGGCGGCCGAAGCTATGTGCCCCCACCAGCCTAGTAAAACTCGCTTATCTCCCAAGCGTCGTGATTAATGGCGCGGTTGGGTTACCCACGCCCGTATTGATGAGAATCCCTAAATAAGGGGACATGATCTCTGCTTTGACAAGACGTGTCAAGGAAACCGCCTCGCGAAACGCGCTGAGGTGGGACAGTAAAACGATTTGAATAAAGGCTAGGCTGTGGTATGATGTCACACTACAGAGTACGTCAGCAGATAAGATTTGTACAAATATTATTTTCTCTATGGTGGTATGTGGAACTTATTTTGCAGAGCCCGACACTATCCTTGTGTTCAAACATCTTCTATGAAGTATTCGGAGGAGGAACCCGCCTTGCAATGCCGAAGACAATTTGCGCGCCAGACTCGTCGTCATTGAAGCCTGGTTCAGGGGCTACTGAGGGACTCCTGGATTAGGGGGTGTCCGGATTGCCGGACTATGACCTTTGGCCGGACTCTCGGACTATGAAGATACAAGATTGAAGACTTCGTCCCGTGTCCGGATGGGACTTTCCTTGGTGTGGAAGGCAAGCTTGCAATACGGATATGTAGATCTCCTCCCATTGTAACCGACTCTGTGTAACCCTAGCTCTCTCCGATGTCTATATAAACTGGAGGGTTTTAGTCCATAGGACGAACAACAATCATACCATAGGCTAGCTTTTAGGGTTTAGCCTCTCTGATCTCGTGGTAGATCAACTCTTGTACTACCCATACCATCAATATTAATCAAGCAGGAGTAGGGTTTTACCTCCATCGAGAGGGCCCGAACCTGGGTAAAAACATCGTGTCCCTTGTCTCCTATTACCATCCGCCTAGACGCACAGTTCGGGACCCCCTACCCGAGATCCACCAGTTTTGACACTGACACCCACCTTTCTTCTTCAACAACTATCGGTTAGTATCGGTTGAGCCTAAGTTTTTGCTTCTTCACATGAGTTGTGCTATCCTTGCATCGTTTTTTATTTTGTTTTGCTTGCTGTTTGAATACAATACCAAGATTTGAAATTCTGAAATGAGAGAGAGTCTTCACATAGTTGCATAATTATTTAGCTACTCATTGATCTTCACTTATATCTTTTTGGAGTAGTTTATCATTTACTCGTGTGCTTCACTTATATCCTATGAGTAAATTGTTAAATGAGTTGAATGTCATAAATCTGAAATTATATATGTCTCTTTTGCTTATCCCATGGGGAGTAATAACTTCACATCTAAGAAGTAGAGGTTGTAAATTTATTGACGGTTGTCAAGCATTGTATTAGTCATTTGAACAATTCATGAAAGAATATTGAAGGAAGAGAGATTTCAGATATAAATATACTATCCTAGACATCTTTTATAATTGTGAGCACTCATTATGTATGACATGCTAAAGAGTTGATGTTGGACAAGGAAGACAACATAATGGGTTATGTTTTCTCGCATCTCAGTTAAAGTATATTGTCATGGATCATTCAAACATGTTGAGCTTGCCTTTCCCCCTCATGCTAGCCAAAATTCCTAGCACCAAGTAGAGGTACTACTTGTGCTTCCAAATATCCTTAAACCCAGTTTTGCCATGAGAGTCCACCATATCTACCTATGGATTGAGTAAGATCCTTCAAGTAAGTTGTCATCGATGCAAGCAATAAAAATTGCTCTCTAAATATGCATGACTTATTATTGTGGAGAAAATAAGCTTTGTACGAACTTGTTATGGAAGCAATAAAAGCGACGGACTGCATAATAAAGGTCCATATACAAGGGGCAATATAAAGTGACATTCTTTCGCATTAAGATTTTGTGTCTCCAACCTTAAAAGCGCATGGCAACCTCTGCTTCCCTCTGCGAAGGGCCTATCTTTTACTTTATGTCTTTTACTTTATGCAAGAGTCAAGGTGATCTTCACCTTTCCCTTTGTCATTTTATCCTTTGGCAAGCACTTTGTGTTAGGGTGATCCTGATATATATATCCAATTGGATGTACGTTAGCATGAACTATTATTGATGACATCACCCAAAGGTGAATACGTTTGGAGGCAACATTATAAGCCCCTATCTTTCTCTGTGTCTAATTAAAACTTCATAACCACAAGTATTGCGTGAGTGTTAGCAATTGTAGAAGACTATATGATAGTTGAGTACGTGGAGTTTGCTATTCCTGAAAATAAGATGAATTGCAATTGTTTTGATGACTAAGAATGAAGTTTTCTAGTTTTCAAGAATGTTTATGGTCTATGCTTTGACATGTGAATTGCTTGTTACTTTATCATGAGAAGTTTTATGAGATGAACTACTATTATCACATATTATCATGCTAGAAAAGGTGATTGAAATTATCATTGATCAAACTTGTGCACCTCTAGCATTCACACTTCATAAATTCTTTCTTTTATCATTTACCTACTCGAGGGCGAGTAGGAATTAAGCTAGGGGATGCTGATACGTCTCCAACGTATCTATAATTTATGAAGCATTCATGCTATTTTACTATGTGTTTTGAATGATTATGGGCTTTATTATACACTTTTATATTACTTCTGGGATTAACCTATTAACTGGAGGCCCGGCCCATATTGTTGTTTTATTGCCTGTTTCAGTATTTCAAAGAAAAGGAATATCAAACGGAGTCCAAACGGAATGAAACCTTCGGCATCGTGATTTTTTGGAAGAATATCATCCTGGAGGCTTGGAGATCAAGTCAGAAGATACTCGAGGAGCCCAGGAGATAGGGGCGCCCCCCCCCCCTACAGGGCATGGCCCCCTGTCTTGTGGACCCCTCGAGCACCCCCCGACCGACTTCTTTCGCCTATATAACCCTACGTACCCTAAAACCATCGAATATCAAGATAGATCGGGAGTTCCGCCGCTGCAAGCCTCTGTAGCCACCAAAAACCTCTCGGGAACCCTTCCCGGCACCCTGCCGGAGGGGGGATCCTTCACCGATGGCCATCTTCATCATCCCGACGATCTCCATGACGAGGAGGGAGTAGTTCACCCTCGAGGCTGAGGGTATGTACCAGTAGCTATGTGTTTGATCTCTCTCTCTCTCGTGTTCTCTCTCGTGTTCCCTCTATGGCACGATCTTTATGTATCCCGAGCTTTGCTATTATAGTTGGATCTTATGATGTTTCTCCCCCTCTACTCTCTTGTGATGAATTGAGTTTTCCCTTTGAAGTTATCTTATCGGATTGAGTCTTTTATGAGAACACTTGATGTATGTCTTGCCGTGCTTATCTGTGGTGACAATGGGATATCATGTGCCTCTTGATGTATGTTTTGGTGACCAACTTGCGGGTTCTGCCCATGAACCTATGCATAGGGGTTGGCACACGTTATTGACTCTCCGGTAGAAACTTTGGGGCACTCTTTGAAGTACTTTGTGTTGGTTGAATAGATGAATCCGAGATTGTGTGATGCATATCGTATAATCATGCCAACGGATACTTGAGGTGACAATGGAGTATCTAGGTGGCATTAGGGTTTTGGTTGATTTGTGTCTTAAGGTGTTATTCTAGTATGAACTCTTTAATAGATCGATCCGAAAGAATAACTTTGAGGTGGTTTCGTACCCTACCATAATCTCTTCGTTCGTTCTCCGCTATTAGTGTCTTTGGAGTGACTCTTCGTTGCATGTTGAGGGATGTATATATGATCTATCTATGTTATTATTGTTGAGAGAATTTGCACTAGTGAAAGTATGAACCCTAGGCCTTGTTTCCTACCATTGCAATACCGTTTACGCTCACTTTTGCCTTTAGTTACCTTGCTGTTTTTATAATTTCAGATTACAAAGACCTTTATCTACTATCTATTTTGCACTTGTATCACCATCTCTTCGCCGAACTAGTGCACCTAAACAAATTACCATTGTATTGGGTGTGCTGGGGACACAAGAGACTATTTGTTATTTGGTTGCAGGGTTGTTTGAGAGAGACCGTCTTCATCCTACACCTCCTATAGATTGATAAACCTTAGGTCATCCACTTGAGGGAAATTTGCTACTGTCCTACAAGCATGTGCACTTGCAGGCCCAACAACGTCTACAAGAAGAAGGTTGTGTAGTAGACATCAATGCTCCTTCTTGATTTCTACTTTCGCGGTGTCAAAAATCGCGAATAGCTCAAGGATCATCATATCTTTCCCCTATATGTTATAGTTCATCACGAAGCTCTAGTAGCTGGTGGCAATGACTTTGGAGAAACATAACTATCTCATCTGGAAGATTAACTCCCACTCGTTTCAAGTGATTGTAGTACCTAGACAATCTGAGCACATGCTCAACGATTGAGCTTTTCTCCCTTAGTTTGTAGGCTAAGAAGCTCATCAGAGGTCTTATACCTCTTGACGTGGGCACGAGCCTGAAATCCCAATTTCAGCCCTTGGAACATCTCATATGTTCCGTGACACTTCAGAAAATGTCTTCGGTGCCTCAATTCTAAACCATTTAACATTACTGAACTATCACGTAGTCATCAAAACATGTATGTCAGATGTTCGCAACATCCACAGACGATGTTCGAGGTTCAGCACACCGAGCGGTGCATTAAGGACATAAGCCTTCTGTGCAGCAATAAGGACAATCCTCAGTTTACGGACCCAGTCCGCATAAGTGCTACTATCAACTTTCAACTAAATTTTCTCTAGGAACATATCTAAAACAGTAGAACTGAAATGCGAGCTACGACATAATTTCCAAAGACCTTTTGACTATGTTCAGGATAATGAAGTTCATCTAATGAACTCCCACTCAGATAGACATCCCTCTAGTCATCTAAGTGATACATGATCTGAGTCAACTAGGCCGTGTCCGATCATCACGTGAGACGGACTAGTCATCATCGGTGAACATCTTCATGTTGATCGTATCTACTATACGACTCATGCTCGACCTTTCGGTCTCTTGTGTACCGAGGCCATGTCTGTACATGCTAGGCTCGTTAAGTCAACCTAAGTGTTTTGCATGTGTAAATCTGGCTTACACCCGTTGTATGTGAACGTTAGAATCTATCACACCCGATCATCACGTGGTGCTTCGAAACAACAAACTTTTGCAACGGTGCACAGTTAGGGGGAACACTTTCTTGAAATTTTAGTGAGGGATCATCTTATTTACTACCGTCGTTCTAAGCAAATAAGATGCAAAAACATGATAAACATCACATGCAATCAAATAGTGACATGATATGGCCAATATCATTTTGCTCCTTTTGATCTCCATCTTCGGGGCGCCATGATCATCATCGTCACCGGCATGACACCATGATCTCCATCATCGTGTCTCCATGAAGTTGTCTCGCCAACTATTACTTCTACTACTATGGCTAACGGTTTAGCAATGAAGTAAGGTAATTTCATGGCGTTATTCAGTGATGCGCAGGTCATACAATAAGACAACTCATATGGCTCCTACCGGTTGTCATACTCATCGACATGCAAGTCGTGATTCTTATTACAAGAACGTGATCAATCTCATACATCACATATATTTCATTCATCACATCCTTTTTCGCCATATCACATCACACGGCATATGCTGCAAAAACAAGTTAGACGTCCTCTAATTGTTGTTGGAAGTTTTTTATGTGGCTGCTATAGGTTTCTAGCAAGAACATTTCTTAACTACGCCAAAACCACAACGTGATATGCCAATTGCTATTTACCCTTCATAAGGACCCTTTTCATCGAATCCGATCCGACTGAAGTGGGAGAGACTGGCACCCGCTAGCCACCTTATGCAACAAGTGCATGTTAGTCGGTGGAACCTATCTCACGTAAGTGTACGTGTAAGGTCGGTCCGGGCCGCTTCATCCCACAATACCGTTGAAACAAGATAGGACTAGAAACGGTAAGCATATTGAACAAAATCAACACCCATAACAACTTGTGTTTTACTCGTGCATAGAATCTACGCAATAGACCTAGCTCTGATACCACTGTTGGGGATCGTTGCAGAAATTTAAAAAATTCTACGCATCACCAAGATCAATCTATGGAGAGACTAGCAACGAGAGAGAGGGTAGTGCATCTTCATACCCTTGAAGATCGCGATGTGGAAGCGTTACAAGAACGCGGATGAGGGAGTCGTACCCGCGGTGATTCAAATCGCTGAAGATCCGATCTAACGCCGAACGGACGGCGCCTCCGCGTTCAACACATGTACAGCCCGGGGACATCTCCTCCTTCTTGATCCAGCAAGGGGAGAGGAGAAGTTGAGGGAGAGCTCCGGCAGCACGACGGCATGGTGGTGGAGCTTGCAGTTCTCCGGCAGGGCTTCGCCAAGCACTACTGAGGAGGAGGTGGAGTTGGAGAGGGGGAGGGCTGCGCCAGGGGCAAGGGGTGAAGCTCCCATGTGCCTCCCCACTATATATAGGGGTGGAGGGGGATGGTTTCTTGCCCTCCAAGTCCATTGGGGCATTGGCAAAGGTGGGAGGAAAGAAATCCCATCATTTCCTTCCCCACCGATTGTTATATATCCCCCCTTTTTAGGGATCTTGATCTTATCCCTTTGGGATATGATCTTATTCCTTCTAAGGTGGGATCCTTGTGCGCCCTGACCAGGGGTGTGGGGCCTTGCCCCCACTACCCACGTTCATGTGGGTCCCCCATGCAGGTGGGCCCCACTCTGGAACCTTCTAGAACCTTCCCGGTACAATGCCGAAAAATCCCAAACATTTTCCGGTGGCCAAAATAGGACTTCCCATATATAAATCTTTACCTCCGGACCATTCCGGAACTCCTCATGACATCCGGGATCTCATCCGGGACTCCGAACAACATTCGGTAACTGCACACTAATTCCCATAACAACTCTAGCATCACCGAACCTTAAGTGTGTAGACCCTACGGGTTCGGGAATCATGCAGACATGACCGAGACAGCTCTCTGGCAAATAACCAACAGTGTGATCTGGATACCCATGTTGGCTCCTACATGTTCCACGATGATCTCATCGGATAAACCACGATGTCAAGGATTCAAGCAATCCCATATACAATTCCCTTTGTCAATCAGTATGTTACTTGCCCGAGATTCGATCATCGGTATCCGAATACCTCGTTCAATCTCATTACTGGCAAGTCACTTTACTTGTTCCGTAATGCATGATCCCGTGACTAACTACTTTGTCACATTGAGCTCATTATGATGATGCATTATCGAGTGGGCCCAGAGATACCTCTCCGTCACACGGAGTGACAAATCCCAGTCTCGATTCGTGCCAACCCAACAGACACTTTCGGAGATACCCATAGTGCACCTTCATAGCCCCCTAGTTATGTTGTGATGTTTGGCACACCCAAAGCATTCCTACTGTATCCGGGAGTTGCACAATCTCATGGTCTATGGAAATGATACTTGACATTAGAAAAGCTTTTAGCAAATGAACTACACGATCTTGTGCTATGCTTAGGATTGGGTCTTGTCCATCACATCATTCTCCTAATGATGTGATCCCGTTATCAATGACATCCAATGTCCATGGTCAGGAAACCATAACCATCTATTGATCAACGAGCTAGTCAACTAGAGGCTCACTAGGGACATGTTGTGGTCTATGTATTCACACATGTATTACGGTTTCCAGTTAATACAATTATAGCATGAACAATAGAAAATTATCATTAACAAGGAAATATAATAATAACTATTTTATTATTGCCTCTAGGGCATATATCCAACAATGTGTTCTCGAGATTTTGAACTAACTATGGTGCGAGCCCGGTCCAAAAGTCTGAATCCCCACTTTGTATGCCTTGGGCTTCCTTTTATATGTAAAGGGGTTGCCACAGTGGACACAGGAGGTGGAAAGCTATAGCGTACGAGCTTATCGCTCGGCACCGGAGGACAAACGCATTTAATGCACTTCCTACATGCCCTCTTGCTTTATAGGGGACGGCAACAAAAGCCATCCCGTCCTTCACCCCTCCTCCTTGCTTCGACACGCATCCAGGCTGACGAGGCATGTCGTGCCATGCTGGCTAACTAGCTGTTGTGTTGGCATGATGGCAGAGCCTCCATGAAGATCTGCATTCCGCCATGCAAGTGCCTGCTTAGTTGGCATGACAGTCGTCGCACTAGAGTGGTGGTGAGGTGGCAAACCCTTGCCGGGCGCGGGTCTGGCTGCCGCCCAGCGATCGTCCCCAGCAAGGCTTGCCGGGGCCTTGGAGTCGTCCCCGGCAAGGGTCTTGCCGGGGGTCTTCATCCACGTGGGGCCGTGGGCTGTCAATCTTTATGAGGATCTGCATGCTACCAAGCATGCGTTCTCAAATCTTGGTATTAACATTGTCGATGGTGTCAGAGCTCTCGCCCCAAGGGTGATGGGCTTGCTGGTGTTGTGCAAGTCGCCCCGGCAAGGGTGTTGCCCAGGGTGGTCCAGCTCGCCCTCTACTCCTTGTGCTTTGAGTATCTGTCTTGGTAGTTTTTGTGTTTTATCTTCCTATGCCTCGCCAAGCCCTGCCGCTGGTGTGGCTGCGACTACCCGTGCACCAGTAAGGGGTATAGAAGTACCCATACTTTTGTAAGATGTCGGGGAAAACAAACAGCAATGGGGGCGCAAGGATCCCTTCTATGTTTGGTGGGGGATTAGCTGCACGAAGAGCAGGTTGAGTCGTTAGCACACAGGGGATTTTACCCAGGTTCGGGCCGCGAAGAAGCATAATACCCTAGTCCTGCTTGTCGGGATATATGTGTTCTTGAGCTTTTGAACTAGCTACGGTGCGAGCCAGGTCCAAAAGTCTAAATCCCCTCTATGTATGCCTTGGGCCTCCGTTTATATGTAAAGGGGTTGCCACAGTGGCACACAGGAGGTGGCAAGCTATAGTGTACAAGCTTATCACTCGGCACCGCGGGACAAACGCATTTAATGTGCTGCCTACGTGCCCTCTTGCTTTATCGGCGACAGCAACAGAAGCCATACCGTCCTTCGCTGCTCCTCCTTGCTTCGACACGCGTCCAGGCTGATGAGGCATGTGGTGGCACGCTGGCTAACTAGTTGTTGTGTTGGCGTGATGGCAGAGCCTCCACGAAGATCTGCATGCCGCCACGTAGGCGCCTGCTTAGTTGGCATGCCGGTTGTCGCACTAGAGTGGTGGTGAGGTGGCAAACCCTTGTCGGGCGCGGGTTTGGCCGCGACTTAGCAATCGTCCCTGGCAAGGCTTGCCGGGGGCCTTGGAGTCGTCCACGACAAGGGTCTTGCCGGGGGTCTTCGTCTTCTGGTCCCACGTGGGCCCGTGGGCTGTCAATATTTATGAGGATCTGCATGCTACCAAGCATGCGTTCTCAGATCTTGGTCTTAACGTTGTCGATGGTGCCAGAGCTCTCAGCCCCAAGGGTGATGGGCTTGCTGGTGTTGTGCAGGTCACCCCGGCGAGGGTGTTGCCGGGGGTGGTCCAGCTCGCCCTCTTCTCCTTGTGCTTCGAGTACCTCTCTTGGTAGTTTTTGTGTGTTATCTTCCTATGCCTTGCCAAGCCCTGCTGCTGGTGTGGCTACGACTGCCCGTGCACCAGTAAGGGGTACAGAAGTACCCATACTTTTGTACACCGACAACTAGAACATCGGTAGGAACCCTCTTTCTTAAATTTTCATTATAAGCAAGATGATCTAAGGATCATAAACGCATTATGTCTTCTTGGTTAAAGAGAATTGCTTCTATGGGAGGACGACCAGTGTCCACCCTATAATGTGCAAAAATTCCATTAGCCTCTTTTATTATAAATCTGAACTCATGTGCTATAAAGTTGGTAGTTGCGCGCTTAACAGAAGAATGCTCAATATTAGAAAACTCTAGAAAATTTCTTTGTACGGAAGGATGCATGTGAATAAATTGTCTTTCAAGTTCAACTATGAGCAAAGATATAGCATCTGCAAGACTACTAGTTTTATGGAGAATAGACCCACCCATAGTGGGTAAAGCACCAGCACATGTAAAGAAATATTGAATAACCCCTTTTCAATAATATTGCCACTACCAATGCGGAACTTCTTAGTGTGCAAAGTAGTAGATTTTTCATGAGGATTAATATTATCAAAAGCATCAAAGTTCCCCCCATCGTTACTACTATCATTTTCAACAATAACCTCCCCAATTTCAGACATAGTGGCAACAAACCAATCTAACAAAAGAACATACAAGAAGCAAGCGAAAAAGACGATCGGAAGAGGGGAGAAGGAAAGGCAAAGGTTTTTGAAAATCATTTTAGAAGTGGGGGAGAGGAAAACGAGAGGCGAATGACGAATAATGTAATGCAAGAGAGAAGAGTTTATGATGGGTACTTGGTATGGCTTGACTTGACGTAGATCTCCTCGGCAACGGCGCCAGAAATCCTTCCTGCTACCTCTTGAGCTTGCGTTGGTTTTTCCCTTGAAGAGGAAAGGGTGATGCAGCAAAGTAGAGTGAGTATTTCCCTCAGTTTGAGAACCAAGGTATCACTCCAGTACGAGACAACGCACAAGTCACCGAATACCTACACAAGCAATTAACAACTTGCAATCAACGTGATAAAGGGGTTGTCAATCCCTTCATGGTTACTTGCAAAAGTGAGATCTGATAGAGATAGATAAATGGTAAAATAAATTTTTTTGGTATTTTTGGTTTATAGATCGGAAAGTAAAAGATTGCAAAGTAGTAGGTCGGAAACTAGTATGATGTAAAAGAGAAATTATATGATGGAAAAGAGACCTGAGGGCCATATCTTTCACTAGTGGCTTCTCTCAAGATAGCAAATATTACGGTGGGTGAACAAATTACTGCCGAGCAATTGATAGAAGTGCGCATAATTATGATGATATCTAAGGCAATGATCCTGAACATAGGCATCACGCCCGTGTCAAGTAGACCAAAACAATTCTGCATCTACTACTATTACTCCACACATCGACCGCTATCCAGCATGCATCTAGAGTATTAAGTTCATAAAGAATGGAGTAATGCATTAAGTAAGATGACATGATGTGGAGGAATTAACTCAAGAAATATGATGAAAACCCCATCTTTTTATCCTTGATGGCAACAATACAATACGTGACTTGCTGCCCCTACTGTCACTGGGAAAGGATACTACAAGATTGAACCCAAAGCTAAGCACTTCTCCCATTGCAAGAGAAACTAATCTAGTAGGCCAAACTAAACCGATAATTAGAAGAGACTTGCAAATATATCAAATCATGCATATAAGAATTCAGAGAAGACTCAAATAATATACATAAATAATCTAATCATAAGCCCACAATTCATCGGATCTTGGAAAACACAACGCAAAAGAATATTACATTGAATAGATCTCCAAGAACATCGAGGAGAACATGGTATTGAGAATCAAAGAGAGAGAAGAAGACATCTTGCTACTATCTATGGACCCATAGGTCTATGGTAATGGTAAACTACTCACGCTTCATCGAAGAGGCCATGGTGTTGATGTACAAGCCCTCTCTGATCCAATCCCCCTCCGGCAGGATGCCAAAAAGGTCCCTAGATGGGATCTCACGGGTACCGAAGGTTGCGTTGGTGGAAAAGTGGTTTCGTGGCTCCCCCAAATGTTTTCAGGGTATAAGAGTATATATAGGCGAAGGAACTAGGTTAGGAGACCCATGAGGGGCCCATGAGATAGGGGGCGTGCCCTCCACCCTCGTGCTCGCCTCGTTGCGTCTCCGACTTCATCTCCAAGTCTCATGGTTTGCTTCTGGTCCAAGAAAGATCATTGCGAAAGTTTCGTTCCGTTTGGACGCCGTTTGATATTCCCTTTCTGCGAAACTCTAAAATAGGTAAAAAACAGAAACTGGCATTGGGCTCTCGGTTAATAGGTTAGTCCCATAAATAATATAAAATTGCATATTAATGCATATAAAACATCCAAAACAGATAATATAATAGCATGGAACAATCGAAAATTATAGATACGTTGGAGACATATCATCGCTGTGGCGTGCTCCTACTTGTGCGGTGGGTCCATGGCCGTTGGTGCATGGTAGGGCAGGGGCGGCAACAGTTCTAGGCCGCATCCTTGGCCAACGGCGCGCGGCTGGCCCAGTGCGCCAGGGCGGCGTGCTCCTGCTGTCTTGGTCTATGCGGGCGAGGGAATAGATGAATCAGGAGAGGTGATCACGAGAGGCGTAACTCGTCTCCTTGGTGGCCAAGGGGCTCTCTAGGGCGGCGGGGAAGGCTGCTTGTAGGGCGAATTGGTAGGGGGCACTGAGGGGATCCAATCCCAAGAGCGGCGGGTCGGGGAAGGCACTGGAGTTGGCCGGAATCGGGCGGTCAATGGAAGGACGGGGTGCCGCCGCCATTGAAGCGAGGGATCGAAGGTTGAGGAGGCTCGCCGTCTAGGATTTAGGACCAGCACGGACACAGCGGCAACACGGCCAAGCTCGGGTGCACCACTACGGGGCGGAGGGCCGACGAGGGCTAGGCGGCGGGAGGAACGGCGGGGAGGGCATGAGTGAATCTTGCGCCACCACGGCTAGAGAGGGAGCATTACTAAGATAGAGGAAAGGAGCTCGGGTTCAATTCTAATAAATGCAAGGGTTAATTTGTAAAACCGAATCATTTTGTAGATATCACTTAAAGAGGGACTATGGATACAATTTCCAGAAAATGGGAGGGCTTCTTTGCAAAATAGTCGTGATGACGAACAACCAGAAGCAATAGCTTCTTTATTATTAGGGAGAGATTTACTAGCAACTTTATATCATTTTTTGGGACTAAGCTATTAACATAGTGCCTAGTGTCAGTTGTTGTTTTTTGCTTGTTTTTTACTTTGCAGAATATCAACACCAAACAAAGTCCAAATGCCACAAAAAAATTTGGAGATTTTTTTCTGGTGATATAAGACCCTGGAAGCTTCTGGAGCACATGAGATGAGGCTCGTGGGGCCCACTAGGAACTAGGGCACACCAGGGGCCTCTAGCGCGCCCTGGTGGGTAGTGGAACCCACGGGCACCTTCTTGAACTATCTCTGCCTCTATAAATACTCTAAAATCCCCAAAACCCTAGGGGAGTCGAGGAAATACTTTTTCCACCGCTGGAAGTTCCAGAACCATGAGGTCTAATCTAGAGGCCTTTTCTGGCACTCTGCCGGAGGGGGCAACGATCACAGAGGGGTTCTACATCCTTGCTGCCCCTCCGATGATGCATGAGTAGTTTACCGCAGACCTACGGGTTCGTAGTTAGTAGCTAGATGGCTTCTTCTCTCTTTTTGATATTAAATACAATGATCTCCTTGATGTTCTTGGAGATCTATTTGACGTATTGAATTTTTGCGGTGTGTTTGTTGGGATCCGATGAATTGTGAGTTTATGATTAGATCTATCCATGAATATTATGTGAGTTTTCTCTGAACTCTTTTATGCATGATTGTTATAGCCTCATACTTCTTCTCTGATTTATTGGTTTGGTTTGGCCAACTAGATTGGTTTATCTTGCCATGGGAAGAGGTGCTTTGTGATGGGTTCGATCTTGTCGTGCTCAATCTCGGTGACAAAAAGAGACATGACACACATGTATCATTGCTATTAAGGGTAACAATATGGGCTTTGTTCATACATGAGTTTATCTTGTCTACATCATGTCATCTTGCCTAATGCATTACTTCGTTTTCCATGAACTTAATACACTAGATGCATGCTGGATAGCGGTCGATGTGTGGAGTAATAGTAGTAGATGCAGAATCATTCCAGTCTACTAATTTTGGACGTGATGCCTATATACATGATCATTGCCTTGGATATTGTTATAATTATTTTCTTTTCTATCAATTACTCAACAGTAATTTGTTTACCCACCATATGCTATTTTCTCGCAAGAAACCTTTAGTGAAAACTATGGTCCCGGGTCTATCTTTTATCATATAAAAATCCTAAAAATATCTTGTTGCAATTTTTGTGTGTGTGTTTTAGTTAGATCTATTTATCAAATCTTATAGAATTTAATCTATCTCAATACCGTTGAGGGATTGACAACCCCTCCATGCGTTGGGTTGCAAGTATTTGTTGTTTGTGCACAGGTGTTGCTTACATAGTGTTGCTTGATCCTCCTACTGAATTGAAAACCTTGGTTTCATAACTGAGGGAAATACTTATCTCTACTGTACTGCATCACCCCCTCCTCTTCGAAGAAATCCCAATGCAACTCATGTAGGGGAACGTGGCATGCAATTTCAAAAAAATCCTACGCTCACGCAAGATCTATCTAGGATATGCATAGCAACGAGAGGGGGAGAGTGTGTCTACGTACCCTTGTAGACCAAAAGCAGAAGTGTTAGACAACGCGGTTGATGTAGTCGAACTTCTTCTAGCTCCGACCGATCAAGTACCGAACGTACGGCACCTCCGAGTTCTGCACACGTTCAGCTCGATGACGTTCCTCGCCCTCTTGATCCAGCAATGTGTTGAGGAAGTAGATGAGTTCCGTCAGCATGACGGCGTGGTGACGGTGATGGTGAAGTGATTGGTGCAGGGCTACGCCTAAGCATCATGACAATATGACCGTGGTTGTAAACCGTGGAGGGGGCGCTGCACACGGCTAACAGTCGTTGTTCTATGTCGTAGGCACCCCCCTCCCCACATATATATAGGTTGGAGGGGAGGGGAGGCAGCCAAGGGGGCGCCCCAAGTAGGAGGAATCCTACTTGGGGTCCTCTCCTAATTCGGCCAACTCCCCTCTCCTATTCCTATTCGGAGTAGGAAGGGAAGAGGGGGAGGGGGAACCCTATTCCCTTTTCCCCTCCTTCCCATTTCCTTCTCCAATTTGGCCAGCCCATATAGGCGGGGGGCACACGAGCTCCTTTGTGGCTGGTGTGTTTCCCCTCTTGGCCCATAAGGCCCATATCTTTTGCCGGGGGTGCCCGGAACCCCTTCTGGTGACCCGATATGTACTCGGTGCTTCCCGAGACACTTCTGGTGACCGAATACCATCGTCCTATATATATATCAATATATACCTATCCACCATTTCGAGACTCCTCGTCATGTCCGTGATCTCATCTGGGACTCCGAACAACATTCGGTCACCAAATCACATAACTCATATAATACAATATCGTCATCCAAAGTTAAGCGTGCGGACCCTACGGGTTGAAGAACTATGTAGACATGACCGAGAGACCTCTCTGGTCAATAACCAATAGTGGAACCTGGATGCTCATATTGGCTCCCACATATTCTATGAAGATCTTTATCGGTCGAACCGTATGACAACATACGTTATTCCTTTTGTCATTGGTATGTTACTTGCCCGAGATTCGATCGTCAGTATCTTCATACCTAGTTCAATCTCATTACTAGAAAGTCTCTTTACTCGTTCCATAATGCATCATCCTGCAACTAACTCATTAGTCACTTTGGTTGCAAGGCTTCTTATGATGTGCATTACCGAGAGGGCCCAGAGATACCTCTCCGATACTCTGAGTGACAAATCCTAATCTCGATCTATGCCAACCCAACAAACACCTTCGGAGACCCCCTACAGAGCATCTTTATAATCACCCAGTTACGTTGTGACGTTTGATAGCACACAAGGCATTCCTCCAGTATCCGGGAGTTGCATAATCTCATAGTCGAAGGAATATGTATTAGACATGAAGAAAGCAATAGCAATAAAACAGAACGATCGTAATGCTAAGCTAACGAATGGGTCTTGTCCATCACATCATTATCCTAATGATGTGATCCCATTTATCAAATGAAAACACATGTCTTATGGTTAGTAAACTTAACCATCTTTGATCAACGAGCTACTCTAGTAGAGGCTTACTAGGGACACGATTTTTTGTCTATGTATCCACACATGTATCAAGTTTCTGGTTAATACAATTCTAGCATGAATAATAAACATTTATCATGATATAAGGAAATATAAAATAATTACTTTATTATTGCCTCTAGGGCATATTTCCTTCAGTCTCCCACTTGCACTAGAGTCAATAATCTAGTTCACATCGCCATGTGATTTGACACCAATAGATCACATCTTTATGTGATTAGCACCCATAGTTCACATCTCCATGTGACCAACACCCAAAGGGTTTACTAAAGTCAATAATCCAGTTCACATCGCTATGTGATTAACACCCAAAGAGTACTAAGGTGTGATCATGTTTTGCTTGTAGGAGAAGTCTAGTCAACGGGTCTGCCACATTCAGATCCGTATGTATTTTGCAAATTTCTATGTCTACAATGCTCTGCATGGAGCTACTCTAGCTAATTGCTCCCACGTTCAATACGTATCTAGATTGACACTTAGACTCATCTAGATCAGTGTCAAATCTTGCATCGACGTAACTCTTTACGACAAACTCATTATCACTTCCATAACTGAGAAACATTTCCTTAGTCCTCTTTGGTAACTAAGGATAATTTTGACCGTTGTCCAGTGATCTACACATGGATCACTATTGTACGCCCTTGCCAAACTCATGGCAAGGCACATAACAGATCTGGTACACAACATGGCATACTTTATAGAACCTGTGGCCGAGGCATAGGGAATGACTTTCATTCTCTCTCTATCTTCTCCCATGGTCGGGCTTTGAGTCTTACTCAACTTCACACTTTACAATACATGCTAGAACTCCTTCTTTGACTGATCCATTTTGAACTCCTTCAAAAACTTGTCAAGGTGTGTGCTTTTTGAAAGTCCTATTAAGCGTCTCGATCTATCTCTGTAGATTTTGATGCATGCCCAATACATAAGTAGCTTTACCGAGGTCTTTTATTGAAAATACTTATTCAAGTATCGTTTTATGCTATCCAGAAATTCTATATTATTTCTAGTCAATAATATGTCAACCACATATAATGTCAGAAATGCTACAGAGCTCCCACTCACTTTCTTGTAAATACAGGCTTCACCGAAAGTCGTATAAAACCATATACTTTGATCACCTCATCAAAGCATATATTCCAACTCCGAGATGCTTGCACCAGTCCATAGATGGATCGCTGGAGCTTGCACACCTTGTTAGCACCTTTAGGATCGACAAAACCTTCTGGTTGCATCATACACAACTCTTCTTAGAGAAATCCATTAAGGAATGCAGTTTTGACGTCCATTTGCCAGATTTCATAATCATAAAATGCGGAAATTGCTAACATGATTCAGACAGACTTGAGCATCGCTACAGGTGATAAAGTCTCATCGTAGTCAACTCTTTGAACTTGTCGAAAACCTTTTGCAACAAGTCAAGCTTTATAGACAGTAACATTACCATCAGTGTCATTATTCTTCTTGAAGATCCATTTATTCTCTATGGCTCGCCAATCATTGGGCAAATCCACCAAAGTCCACACTTTCTTCTCATACATGGATCCTATCTCGGATTTCATGGCCTCAAGCCATTTATCGGAATCTGGGCTCGTCGTAGCTTCTTCATAGTTCGTAGGTTCGCCATGGTCTAGTAACATGACTTCCAGAACAGGATTACCGTACCACTCTGGTGTTAATCGTGTTCTGGTCAACCTACGGGGTTCGATAGTAACTTGATCTGAAGTTTCATGATCATCATCATTAGCTTCCTCTCTAGTTGTTGTAGGCATCACGGGAACATATTTCTCTGATGAGCTACTTTCCAAATTAAGAGAAGATACAATTACATCATCAAGTTTTACTTTCCCCCACTCACTTCTTTCGAGAGAAACTACTTCTCTAGAAAGGTTCCATTCTTAGCAACAAAGATCTTGCCTTCAGATTTGTGGTAGAAGGTGTACCCAATTTTTTCCTTAGGGTATCCTATGAAAACGCTCCGATTTGGGTTCGAGCTTATCAGGCTGAAGCCTTTTGACATAAGTGTCGCAACCCCAAACTTTAAGAAACGATAGCTTAGGTTTATTGCCAAACCATAGTTCATACAGTGTCGTCTCAACAGATTTAGACGGTGCCCTATTTAACGTGAATACAGCTGTCTCTAATGCATAACCACAAAATGATAGTGGTAAGTCGGTAAGAGACATCAAGATTGCACCATATCTAATAAAGTACGGTTACGACGTTCAGACACACCATTACGTTGTGGTGTTCCAGGTGGTGTGGGTTGTGAAAATATTCCACGTTGTTTTAAATGAAGGCCAAACTCATAACTCAAATATTCGCCTCCATGATCAGATTGTAAAAACTTTATTTTCTTGTTACGATGATTCTCCACTTCTCTCTGAAATCCTTTGAACTTTTCAAATGTTTCAGACTTGTGTTTCATTAAGTAGATAAACATATCTTCTCAAATCATCTGTGAAGGATAGAAAATAACGATACCCGCCATGTGCCTCAACACGCATCGAACTGCATACATCGGTATGTATTATTTCCAATAAGTCATTGGCTCGCTCCAATGTTTCGGAGAACGGAGTTTTAGTCATCTTGCCCATGAGGCATGGTTCGAAAGTATCAAATGATTCATAATCAAGTGATTCCAAAAGTCCATCTGCATGGAGTTTCTTCATGCGCTTTACACCAATATGACCTAAACGGCGGTGCCACAAATATGGTGCACTATCATTATCAACTTTGCATCTTTTGGCATCAATATTATGAATATGTGTATCACTATGATCGAGATTCAATAAACCATTAACATTGGGTATATGACCATAGGAGGTTTTATTCAGGATAACAATTATTCTTTATCTTAAATGAATAATCGTATTGCAATAAACACGACTGTATCTTGTTCATGCTCAACGCAAACATTAAATAACATTTATTTAGGTTCAACACTAATCCTGAAAGTATAGGGAGTGTGCGATGATGATCATGTCAATTTGGAACCACTTCCAAGTTCCAACACACATCGTCACTTCACCCTCAACTAGTCTCCATTTATGCTGCAAATCTTGTTTCGAGTTACTAATCTTAGCAACCGAATAGTTATCAAATACCCAGGGGCTACTACAAGCACTAGTAAGGTACACATCAATAATATGTATATCAAATATACCATTGTTCACTTTGGATCCTTCTTATCCGCCAAATGTTTGGGGTAGTTCCACTTCTAGTGACCATTTCCTTTGCAGTAGAAGCACTTAGTTTCACGCTTAGGTCCAGCTTTGCGCTTCTTCATGGGAGTGACAACTTGCTTGCCATTCTTCTTGAAGTTCCCTTTCTTTCCCTTGCCCTTTTTTCTTGAAACTATTGGTCTTGTTAACCATCAACACTTGATGCTCTTTCTTGATTTCTACCTTCACCGATTTCAGCATCATGAAAAGCTCGGGAATCATTTTCATCATCCCTTGCATATTATAGTTCATCATGATGTTCTAGTAGCTTAGTGATAATGAATAGAGAATTCTATCAATCATTGTCTTATCTGGAAGATTAACTCCCACTTGATTCAAGCGATTGTAGTACCCAGACATTCTGAGCACATGCTCACTAGCTGATCTATTCTCCTCCATCTTGTAGGCAAAGTACTTGTCAGAGGTCTCATACCTCTTGACACGGGCATGAGTCTAAAATACCAATTTTGGCTCTTGGAACATCTCATATGTTCTGCGGCGTTCAAAACGGTTTTTTAAGTCCGGGTTCTAAGCCGTAAAGCAGGGTGCACTAAACTATCAAGTAGTCATCATATCAACCTTGCCAAATGTTCATAGCATCTGCATCTGCTCCTGCAATAGGTTTGTCACCTAGCGGTGCATCAAGGACATAATTCTTCTGTGCAGCAATGAGAATAATCCTTAGATCACGAACCAAGTCCGCATCATTGCTACTACCATCTTTCAACTTAGTTTCATCTAGGAATATATCAAACAACATAAGGGAGCTATAACACGAGCTATTGATCTACAACATAATTGGCAAATACTATCAAGACTAATATCATGATAAATAAAAGTTCAATTAATCAAATTACTTAAGAACTCCCACTTAAACTGACATCCCCCAAGTCATCTAGGTGTAACGTGATCCAAATCAACTAAAGCATGTCCGATCATCACGTGAGAGGGAGTGGTCATCAATGGTGAACATCTCTATGTTGATCATATCTACTATATGATTCATGTTCGACATTTCGGTCGCCAGTGTTCCGAGGCCATGTCTGTACATGCTAGGCTCGTCAAGTTTAACCCGAGTATTCGGCATGTGCAAAACTGTCTTGCACCCATTGTACGTGAACATAGAGCCTATCACACCCGATCCTCATGTGGTGTCTCAGCACTAAGAACTATCGCAATGGTGCATACTCAGGGAGAACACTTATACCTTGAAATTTTAGTTAAGGGGTCATCTTATAATGCTACCGTCGTACTAAGCAAAATAAGATGCAAAAAAGATAAACATCACATGCAATCAAAATATCTGACATGATATGGCCATCATCATATTGTGCTTTTGATCTCCATCTCCAAAGCATCGTCATGATCTCCATCGTCGCCGGCTCGACACCTTGATCTCCATCATTGTGTCATGGTCTCCTCGCCAACTATTGCTTCTACAACTATCACTACTGCTTAGTGATAAAGTAAAACAATTACATGGCATTTGCATTTCATACAATAAAGATACAACCATAAGGCTCCTGCCGGTTGCCGATAACTTTTACAAAACATTATCATCTCATCCAATAAGGTATATCACATCATGTCTTGACCATATCACATAACAACATGCCCTGCAAAAACATGTTAGACGTCCTCTACTTTGATGTTGCAAGTTTTACGTGGCGACTACGGGCTTGTAGCAAGAACCGTTCTTACCTACAGCACAAGGCTAGCAAAGTTCCCACTTAGTACAGGCGAAGGCTAGCAAATAGGTTGAGAAGCGGCCAGCTAGAGAGCAACAACGGTCATGAACATGCACTATGCATAAGTAACACTGGATACTATCATGGGTAGGATATGAACACCATGAACATAAATTGAAGGAAATATGCCCTAGAGGAAATAATAAAGTTATTATTTATTTCCTCATATCATGATAAATGTTTATTATTCATGCTAGAATTGTATTAACCGGAAACAAGATACATGTGTGAATACATAGACAAACATAAACGTCACTAGTATGCCTCTACTTGACTAGCTCATTAATCAAAGATGGTTATGTTTCCTAACCATAGACATGTCTTGTCATTTGATTAACGGGATCACATCATTAGGAGAATGATGTGATTGACATGACCCATTCCGTTAGCCTAGCAGTTGATCGTTTAGTATGTTGCTATTGCTTTCTTCATGACTTATACATGTTCCTATAACTATGAGATTATGCAACTCCCGTTTACCGGAGGAACACTTTGTGTGCTACCAAACGTCACAACGTAACTGGGTGATTATAAAGGAGCTCTACAGGTGTCTCCAAAGGTACATGTTGGGTTGGCGTATTTCGAGATTAGGTTTTGTCACTCCGATTGTCGGAGAGGTATCTCTGGGCCCTCTCGGTAATGCACATCACTATAAGCCTTGCAAGCAATGTAGCTAATGAGTTAGTTACGGAATAATGCATTACGTAACGAGTAAAGAGACTTACTGGTAACGAGATTGAACTAAGTATTAGATACCGACCATCGAATCTCGGGCAAGTAACATGCCGATGACAAAGGGAACAACGTATGTTGTTATGCGGTTTGACCGATAAAGATCTTCGTAGAATATGTGGAAGCCAATATGAGCATCCAGGTTCCGCTATTGGTTATTGACCGAGAATAGTTCTAGGTCATGTCTACATAGTTCTCGAACCTGTAGGGTCCGCACGCTTAACGTTACGATGACAGTTTTATTATGAGTTTATATGTTTTGATGTACCGAAGGTTGTTCGGAGTCCCGGATGTGATCCCGGACATGACGAGGAGTCTCGAAATAGTTGAGACATAAAGATTGATATATTGGAAGCCTATATTTGGATATCGGAATCGTTTCGGGAGAAATCGGGATTTTTCCGGAGTACCGGGGGGTTACCGGAAACCCCCCGGGGGTTATTGGGCCTACATGGGCCATGAGGGAGAAGAGGAGGGCCGGCCAGGGCAGGCCGCGCGTCCCCTCCCCCCCTAGTCCGAATAGGACAAGGAAGGGGGGGCGGCGCCCCCCTTTCCTCTTTCCCCTCCCCCCTTTCCTTCTCCACCAAGGCAAGAGGGGGGAGTCCTACTCCCGGTGGGAGTAGGACTCCTCCAGGCGTACCCCTAGGGGGCCGGCCGCACCTCCCCCCTCCCTCCTTTATATACCGGGGCAGGGGGGCACCTCTAGACACACAAGTTGATCTTCGTGATCGTTCCTTAGCCGTGTGCGGTGCCCCCTCCACCATATTCCACCTCGGTCATATTGTTGCGATGCTTAGGCGAAGCCCTGCATCGGTAGAACATCATCATCGTCACCACGCCGTTGTGCTGACAGAACTCATCCCCAACACCCTATTGGATCGGAGTCCGGGGATCGTCATCGAGCTGAACGTGTGCTGAACTCGGAGGTGCCGTACGTTCGGTGCTTGGATCGGTCGGATCGTGAAGACGTACGACTACATCAACTGCGTTGTCATAATGCTTCCGCTTACGGTCTACGAGGGTACGTAGATAACACTCTCCCCTCTCGTTGCTATGCATCATCGTGATCTTGCGTGTGCGTAGGAAATTTTTTTGTAATTACTACGTTCCCCAACAGTGGCATCCGAGTCTAGGTTTTATGCATTGATGTTATATGCACGAGTAGAACACAGGTGAGTTGTGGGCGATACAAGTCATACTGCTTACCAGCATGTCATACTTTGGTTCAGCGGTATTGTTGGATGAAGCGTCCCGGACCGACATTACGCGTACTCTTACACGAGACTGGTTTTACCGCCGTGCTTTGCACACAGGTGACTAGCAGGTGTCTATTTCTCCAACTTTAGTTGAACCGAGTGTGGCTACGCCCGGTCCTTGCGGAGGTTAAAACAGCACTAACTTGACGAACTATCATTGTGGTTTTGATGCGTAGGTAAGAACGGTTCTTGCTCAGCCCGTAGCAGCCACGTAAAATTTGCTACAACAAAGTAGAGGACGTCTAACTTGTTTTTGCAGGGCATGTTGTTATGTGATATGGTCAAGACATGATGCTATATTTTATTGTATGAGATGATCATGTTTTGTAACCAAAGTTATCGGCAACTGATAGGAGCCATATGGTTGTCGCTTTATTGTATGAAATGCAAACGCCCTGTAATTGCTTTACTTTATCACTAAGCGGTAGCGATAGTCGTAGAAGCAATAGATGGCGTAACGACAACAATGCTACAATGGAGATCAAGGTGTCGCGCCGGTGACGATGGTGATCATGACGATGCTTCGGAGATGGAGATCACAAGCACAAGATGATGATGGCCATATCATATCACTTATATTGATTGCATGTGATGTTTATCCTTTATGCATCTTATCTTGCTTTGATTGACGGTAGCATTTTAAGATGATCTCTCACTAAAAAAATATCAAGAAGTGTTCTCCCTGAGTATGCACCGTTGCGAAACTTCTTCGTGCTGAGACACCATGTGATGATCGGGTGTGATAGGCTCTACGTTCAAATACAACGGGTGCAAAACAGTTGCACACACGAAATACTCAGGTTAAACTTGACAAGCCTAGCATATAACAGATATGGCCTCGGAACACAGAGACCGAAAGGTCGAACGTGAATCATATAGTAGATATGATCAACATAGTGATGTTCACCATTGAAACTACTCCATCTCACGTGATGATCGGACATGGTTTAGTTGATTTGGATCACGTGATCACTTAGATAACTAGAGAGATGCCTGTCTAAGTGGGAGTTCTTAAGTAATATGATTAATTGAACTTAAATTTATCATGAACTTAGTACCTGATAGTATTTTGCTTGTCTATGTTTGTTGTAGATAGATGGCTCATGCTGTTGTTCCGTTGAATTTTAATGCGTTCCTTGAGAAAGCAAAGTTGAAAGATGATGGTAGCAATTACACGGACTGGGTCCGTAACCTGAGGATTATCCTCATTGCTGCACAGAAGAATTACGTCCTGGAAGCACCGCTGGGTGCCATGCCTGCTGCTAATGCAACTGACGACGTTAAGAACGTCTGGCAGAGCAAAACTAATGACTACTCGATAGTTCAGTGTGCCATGCTTTACGGCTTAGAATCGGGTCTTCAACGACGTTTTGAATGTCATGGAGCATATGAGATGTTCCAGGAGTTGAAGTTAATATTTCAAGCAAATGCCCGGACTGAGAGATATGAAGTCTCCAATAAGTTCTATAGCTGCAAGATGGAGGAGAATAGTTCTGTCAGTGAACACATACTCAAAATATCTGGGTATAATAATCACTTGATTCAACTGGGAGTTAATCTTCCTGATGATAGTGTCATTGACAGAATTTTTCAATCACTGCCACCAAGCTACAAGAGCTTCGTGATGAACTATAATATGCAAGGGATGGACAAGACTATTCCCGAGCTCTTCGCAATGCTAAAAGCCGCGGAGGTAGAAATCAAGAAGGAGCATCAAGTGTTGATGGTTAACAAGACCACCAGTTTCAAGAAAAAGGGTAAAGGGAAGAAGAAGGGGAACTTCAAGAAGAACAGCAAACAAGTTGCTGCTTAAGAGAAGAAACCCAAGTCTGGACCTAAGCCTGAGACTGAGTGCTTCTACTGCAAGCAGACTGGACACTGGAAGCGGAAATGCCCCAAGTATTTGGCGGATAAGAAGGATGGCAAAGTAAACAAAGGTATATGTGATATACATGTTATTGATGTGTACCTTACTAATACTCGCAGTAGTACCTGGGTATTTGATACTGGTTCTGTTGCTAATATTTGCAACTCGAAACAGGGACTACGGATTAAGCGAAGATTGGCTAAGGACGAGCTGACGATGCGCGTGGGAAATGGTTCCAAAGTCGATGTGATCGCGGTCAGCACGCTACCTCTACATCTACCATCGGGATTAGTTTTAGACTTGAATAATTGTTATTTGGTGCCAGCGTTGAGCATGAACATTATATCTGGATCTTGTTTGATGCGAGACGGTTATTCATTTAAATCAGAGAATAATGGTTGTTCTATTTATATGAGTAATATCTTTTATGGTCATGCACCCTAGAAGAGTGGTCTATTTTTATTGAACCTCGATAGTAGTGATACACATATTCATAGTGTTGAAACCAAAAGATGCAGAGTTGATAATGATAGTGCAACTTATTTGTGGCACTGCCGTTTAGGTCATATCGGTATAAAGCGCATGAAGAAACTCCATACTGATGGACTTTTGGAATCACTTGATTATGAATCACTTGGTACTTCCGAACCGTGCCTCATGGGCAAGATGACTAAAACACCGTTCTCCGGAACTATGGAGCAAGCAACTGATTTTGTTGGAAATCATACATACTGATGTTTGTGGTCCAATGAATATTGAGGCTCGCGGCGGGTATCGTTATTTTTCCACCTTCACAGATGATTTGAGAAGATATGGGTATATCTACTTAATGAAACACAAGTCTGAAACATTTGAACAGTTCAAAGAATTTCAGAGTGAAGTGGAAAATCATCGTAATAAGAAAATAAAATGTCTACGATCTGATCGTGGAGGAGAATATTTGAGTTACGAGTTTGGTTTACATTTGAAACAATGCGGAATAGTTTCGCAACTCACGCCACCCGGAACACCACAGCGAAATGGTGTGTCTGAACGTTGTAATCGTACTTTACTAGATATGCTGTGATCTATGATGTCTCTTACTGATTTACCGCTATCGTTTTGGGGTTATGCTTTAGAGACGGCCGCATTCACGTTAAAAAGGGCACCATCAAAATCCGTTAAGACGACACCTCATGAACTGTGGTTTGGCAAGAAACCAAAGTTGTCGTTTCTTAAAGTTTGGGGCTGCGATGCTTATGTGAAGAAACTTCAACCAGATAAGCTCGAACCCAAATCGGAGAAATGTGTCTTCATAGGATACCCAAAAGAGACTATTGGGTACACCTTCTATCACAGATTTGAGGGCAAGATTTTCGTTGCTAAATTCGGATCCTTTCTAGAGAAGGAGTTTCTCTCGAAAGAAGTGAGTGGGAGGAAAGTAGAACTTGATGAGGTAACTGTACCTGCTCCCTTATTGGAAAGTAGTCCATCACAAGAACCGGTTCATGTGACAACTACACCAATTAGTGAGGAAGCTAATGATGATGATCATGAAACTTTAGATCAAGTTGCTACCAAACCGCATAGGTCTTCCAGAGTAAGATCCGCACTAGAGTGGTACGATAATCATGTTCTGGAAGTCATGTTACTTGACCATGGAGAACCTACGAACTATGAGGAAGCGATGATGAGCCTATATTCCGCAAAATGGCTAGAAGCCATGAAATCTGAGATGGGATCCATGCATGAGAACAAAGTATGGACTTTGGTTGACTTGCCTGATGATCGACAAGCCATTGAGAATAAATGGATCTTTAAGAAGAAGACTGACGCAGATGGTAATGTAATTGTCTATAAAGCTCGACTTGTTGCGAAAGGTTTTCGACAAGTTCAAGGGGTTGACTACGATGAGACTTTCTCACCTGTAGCGATGCTTAAGTATGTCTGAATCATGTTAGCAATTGCTGCATTTTATGATTATGAAATTTGGCAAATGGATGTCAAAACTGCATTCTTGAATGGATTTCTGGAAGAAGAGTTGTATATGATGCAACCAGAAGGTTTTGTCGATCCAGAAGGTGCTAACAAAGTGTGCAAGCTCCAGCGATCCATTTATGGACTGGTGCAAGCATCTTGGAGTTGGAATAAACGCTTTGATAGTGTGATCAAAGCATATGGTTTTATATAGACTTTTGGAGAAGCCTGTATTTACAAGAAAGTGAGTGGGAGCTCTGTAGCAGTTTTGATATTATATGTAGATGACATATTATGAATTGGAGATGATATAGAATTTCTGGATAGCATAAAGGGATACTTGAATAAAAGTTTTTCTATGAAAGACCTCGGTGAAGCTGCTTACATATTGGGCATCAAGATTTATAGAGATAGATCAAGACGCTTAATTGGACTTTCACAAAGCACATAGCTTGATAAAGTTTTGAAAATGTTCAAAATGGATCAGGCAAAGAAAGGGTTCTTGCCTGTATTACAAGGTGTGAAGTTGAGTCAGACTCAATGCCCGACCACAGCAGAAGATAGAGAGAAAATGAAAAATATTCCCTATGCTTCAGCCATAGGCTCTATCATGTATGCAATGCTGTGTACCATACCTGACGTATGCTTAGCAATAAGCTTGGCAGGAAGGTACCAAAGTAATCCAGGAGTGGATCACTAGACAGCGGTCAAGAACATCCTGAAATACCTGAAAAGGACTAAGGATATGTTTCTCGTATATGGAGGTGACAAGGAGCTAGTCGTAAATGGTTACGTCGATGCAAGCTTTGACACTGATCCGGACGATTATAAATCGCAAACCGGATACGTGTTTTTATTAAACGGTGGAGCTGTAAGTTGGTGTAGTTCTAAACAAAGCATCGTGGCAGGATCTACATGTGAAGCGGAGTACATAGCTGCTTCAGAAGCAGCAAATGAAGGAGTCTGGATGAAAGAGTTCATTTCCGATCTAGGTGTCATACCTAGTGCATCGGGACCATTGAAGATCTTCTGTGACAATACTGGTGCAATTGCCTTGGCAAAGGAATCCAGATTTCACAAAAGGACCAAGCACATCAAGAGACGCTTCAATTCCATCCGGGACCAAGTCCAGGTGGGAGACATAGAGATTTGCAAAATACATAGGGATCTGAATGTTGCAGACCCATTGACTAAGCCTCTTCCACGAGCAAAACATGATCAGCACCAAGACTCCATGGGTGTTAGAATCATTAATGTGTAATCTAGATTATTGACTCTAGTGCAAGTGGGAGACTGAAGGAAATATGCCCTAGAGGCAATAATAAACTTATTATTTATTTCCTCATATCATGATAAATGTTTATTATTCATGCTAGAATTGTATTAACCGGAAACATGATACATGTGTGAATACATAGACAAACATAAATGTCACTAGTATGCCTCTACTTGACTAGCTCATTAATCAAAGATGGTTATGTTTCCTAACCATAGACATGTGTTGTCATTTGATTAACGGGATCACATCATTAGGAGAATGATGTGATTGACATGACCCATTCCGTTAGCCTAGCACTTGATCGTTTAGTATGTTGTTATTGCTTTCTTCATGACTTATACATGTTCCTATAACTATGAGATTATGCAACTCCCCTTTACCGGAGGAACACTTTGTGTGCTACCAAACGTCACAACGTAACTGGTGATTATAAAGGAGCTCTACAGGTGTCTCCAAAGGTACATGTTGGGTTGGCGTATTTCGAGATTAGGTTTTGTCACTCCGATTGTCGGAGAGGTATCTCCGGGCCCTCTCGGTAATGCACATCACTATAAGCCTTGCATGCAATGTAGCTAATGACTTAGTTACGGAATGATGCATTATGTAACGAGTAAAGAGACTTACCAGTAACGAGATCGAACTAAGTATTAGATACCGACGATCGAATCTCGGGCAAGTAACATGCCAATGACAAAGGGAACAACGTATGTTGTTATGCGGTTTGACCGATAAAGATCTTCGTAGAATATGTGGGAGCCAATATGAGCATCCAGGTTCCGCTATTGGTTATTGACCGAGAATAGTTCTAGGTCATGTCTACATAGTTCTCGAACCCGTAGGGTCCACATGCTTAACGTTACGATGACAGTTTTATTATGTGTTTATATGTTTTGATGTACCGAAGGTTGTTCGGAGTCCCGGATGTGATCCCGGACATGACGAGGAGTCTCGAAATGGTCGAGACATAAAGATTGATATATTGGAAGCCTATATTTGGATATCGGAATCGTTCCGGGAGAAACCGGGATTTTTCCGGAGTACCGGGGGTTACTGGAACCCCCC